>NC_143014.1:157817053-158145803 GCF_055824585.1 Amblyomma mixtum | reverse complement strand
CGGAGCTTTCCTCTATGGCCTCCGTCGAGTACACGTGCAACTTCCACACGTACCACACAAAGACCACACAAAGCATATAACGTCGCGGAAAAGAACTTACGGGACGTAGGTTCGTACGAAAACGTCTGTTCCTCTGCAGTCAGAAAAAGAAGGTAAATGAAAAGCATCAAGGTATAACGGTACATAGGTGCTCCATCTACTGGATTTATACTCGCTGACTAGCTAGCGAGGTAACGCAGAAGTAATTTTTTCCGGAATTTCACATGCAGTAAACTTTTGTCCATGGCTGTACCTGTAGAGCATGCAGTGTTAAGGATTTCTTTGTTTGCTTGCGCTTTTATAGGATCTGTTTTCTGCAATATGTTGCTCATAGTATAGCTGTTATTTCAAAAAAAGAAGAAAAGAAAAAGAGCAGTAAGGCTGAGGGAGTAGAGGTTAATCGGCTCTTGCTACGATCTAAGATCAATAGATACACTGAAAGCAGAACCGGAACATACCCGACAATTCTGCACAAAAGCATTTTTGAACGAGAAAGAGTTTATGAACGTAATTTTGTCATATATTGAAAAGATTTCACTATAACAATCAATTTATTGGCAGATCTGTGGTGAGCAGTCTTGCATTTTTTTTTTTTTTGCTGTTCACGTTCTTGCTGTCTTCAGACCCATTGGTTTTCTATGGCAGTCTTAATTGTTCGATGCGAGCGATGGAAAAAAGTTTGAAAGAAAAACTTTTCTCTATGCCTCGGAAGAGTGGTCTATTGCCTTCTATATTTCGATAACAGTACATTACAATATTCCAATATTGAAAATTTTAGTCCAAGAATGCTGGACATGCCTCATAACAAAGCTGCGTTTACAGCAACAGATTACGGATACGTAACGCAAGCGATCTCCTGCAATCGTGTTTACCGCAAAGACCCGTCCACACGGCTAAAAAAAAAAAGAATAGTCAAAATGTATATATGTGTCAACAAAAGCGACGGAGCTGTGGCTGCCATTGCGCTTATGGCATGTCCCTCCTTCGCGTCAGGGAGGGAGAGACAGAGCGAGTGGAATATAAGGTGTGAAATGTACCGGGTTGCAGCCCTCCACTGGTAGGAAGGTTGCAGGATATAAAGAGGAGAAGAAAAGAGAGCTGATTAAAAACGAAGTATAATAAGGAAATGACCACTTTGCTTACGGCAGAGTTATAGCCTGTCGCGCGGGCAGGATGCCTTCGAAACGGAACAGTGCCTCGCAAAAGTGTGTATATATAGGGTTGCGGTCCGCCTACGAACGGTGTAGAATGTTGAGTATGACTGCGTCGTTGTGAAAAATGATAAAGAACAAGAAAGCACAAAGCTGGGTAGTTTTATTACTGCTCTTTTTATTTCGTTTATTTTTACCCAGGAAACGAAGCGTTCACTCTTTGTTTTGAGCGAAAAAGCTGTAAGGCTCTTTCCTTTTAGCACCGACCATAAACCGGAAACATTGCGTTGGCGCTGCTCTCTTTTTTTTTTTCAACCGACAAGGTGACAAGTAGCCCAACAATAACAGCAGCAGCGGCAGCAGTATGAAAATGTTTTATCGTGCAGCGTGATCACAATTAAGCTTTACAGATTTCATAAAGTTTGACGCTGAGAGGTACGTCAAATCCACCTCTGCAGGTAAGTTATGCGGCTAGGCGACGCAAAGTGAGATGACAGCTGTCATCGTCAGGTACCTAACCAACTAAAATCGATTAATGAACTTTTTAGTGTCTGCAGTAAGCCGGCATGTTTTATGTATTGGAAACTAAGAGGCAGTCGTATTCTCGCTATCTTGTGTGCTTTTTTCTGTCTCTTCTTGTCCCGTCGTCTTCGTGCAGTTTTTTTTTTGGCAATCGTATTCTTACATAAATCTATTTTATAGGATTCTAACACGTGTGTGTACTTAGGTATTCGCGTCCAAATTTTCAACTCGACCCGGGTAACTGTGCATGCAAGGGGGTGTCGATCGGCGCGAAACTCCTCTCGGCGTGACGCGGCGTTTCGTCGACCGACGGCGTAGAGCGATTGGTGAACCTGACAACTGTTTCCCTCTCGCTCACTGCTGTCGAATTGGAGGAAGTGCTCGACGCAGCAGCTGCGTCACACAAGGGAGGAGTTTCGCGTCGACTGACACCACCTTGCATACGTAATTACGCGAAATCAATGAAAACTTTGGGGGCGAATATCTTGGAATACTCGTGCTCTAGAAGAATTCTACCTAGTGGGGTAGCCTGTAGAAATGCGACAGCTTCTATGTTTCTGATATAAGCATTCACGCAAGCCGCAGTGGCTGAAAATTTAATGAATATATTTTAGTTAATTAGGTGCCTTATCATGATAATTATCATCTCACCTTGTGCTCCCCTGGCTGCTATAGCTAATCTGCAGAGGTGAATTTCACGCAATATCACCAGTAAAAGTTTACAGGGCATGGGTGTGTGGGAAAAAAATTAATTCGGCGCAGTCACGCGAGCCAGTTTCCTGAAAGGCATAGGTATTGGGAGGCCGACATGCTCTTTCCTCTGGTAACAATATCAGATGACTGGTTAGCGAGCTAGGGCTGCAATAAACGTGAGAAAAACCAGCGCTTGCAGACAAAAGACCAGAACGAGGAGGACACACAACTGCGCTGTCAGCGCAGTTGTGTGTCCTCCTCGTTCTGGTCCTTTGTCTGCAAGCGCTGTTTTTTTCTCAAGATGCACCTCAACCAACTCGCCCAGCAACATACCTTGGTCTTTCCAAGAGCTCGCGTCCCCCAATCTTTTGCTGCCGATAATACCTTCCAGCGCCTAATTTTAAGAAATCTGTAAAGCTTAATTTTGATCAATCCGTATACGTTGCACGACATAACGGTGCGCTATGATGGCTTTCTAGAGAAACTGTAGAGCGATATACGACAGGCGTACGACTGTCGCGCCTTTATATATATTCAGTCTCAGCTTTGTATTTCATGCTTCTAGGCTGCCCGTATACTGTGTGTTTCTTGAAATGAAAGCCCTTGCACGAATTAGATCAAGCTTCCAATAGATGAGTGAAAATAGAATATGTAGTACTTTTTATGCCCCAAAGCAAGGTCAATCATGTTCCTTGCCGTAACCGAAAACTTCCTCAATAAGGCCCCAAAATACCTATTTCAAATCCCTTTTCTCTGTAGCGGCTTGCAAACTTCGTCAATTTGGAAAAAGAAGAGACCATCTCGGTTGTTAAAATTCCCCGAAACTTCGCCATCCCCTTTCTCATAATTTTGCATCTCAAATTCCATCGAAAAGGGAAAATTCTCCGAATGAAACATCACTGAAAAAACCGGGGACTATGAGGTACGCCTTGATTAATTTGGCCAGTAGCGTTTCTGTAGAGCGCAGAAAGTTTTAACATTATGCGGTTCCACTCTGCGGCTTTTCATAAGTTAAATGCGGCGCACTAGTCTTCATTTAATGGTCCTCACGTGCGCTCTACCGCAAGGTCCTTCTTCAAGGAGCTCTGAGGGCAAACTGAAGTTAGCCTCTACCAATAGAGTACCACTGTCACCGAAAACAGAGCTTTTATAAGCTAGAAAAAACTAACAAACCAAATACAGGTGCCGCCACCATCGGCTGATTTCGCAAGTAAAATTCGTGCTTCGACGCCGATTTTTGGTGCGGATCCTGGAGGCTACACTATACTACCATTCACTTCAAAACGGTGGCAACTCGTTCTTTTCGGTTACGACGTCACGAATTTGAATCGATTGGCGGGAAGATTTTCAAATCCAGTTTTTTTGGCGTTAAATGCGTCGCTTGCTGCCGGGAAAACGTCAATATAGCCAGAAAGATCCAGATAACCAATTTTTACTGATAACAATAATTTGATGGAACTTAACTTTGTGTCCCTTTAAAGCAAACTCGTGTGAGGCATTGCGCGCAAGGGTGCCGTAAGCGCAATTTTCGGTGTTTAGCTTTCTGAACACTATTCTTTCATTTTTTTATTGCGACGGAGACAGACCAGTGAATGATTCAACCCACTGCACAAATGACGCCCTGTGTACACATAGCCTGGTTGTCAAATTTAAAGCCGCGAGTGCAAGTGTGTTCAGAGCCTGCAGTGTCGTGGCTTATGGTCATTGGCCGTTCGGCCGAAGTGGTGCCCGTTTAACTGGGTTCTCAACTTCAAGAAGGAGAATAAATGAAGCGTGACTGACCCAATCCTGGGCTGTAAGGTGGATTTAAAGCAGCTGCGATTGGTTTTCCAGCCAAAAATACCTTGCCTGTTAGTGTAGGGAGAGTCAATGTGTTATCAGGATGAAGGATCTACGACTTGTAATCTGAGCGAGCACCTGCTAACTCTCATTTTCACATGATCTAGAACTTCCTGGCAAAATGCTTGATGCGCTGTATATTCTGCGCCATTTCTTCGCCGCGTTTCGCTGGAACCGAAGTGCAAAAGCGCAAGTGCACTAAAATTTCTTGGCGTTCTAAGTAACCTCATGTGATCGAGGTTATACCGGACTCTTCCACTACGGAACGCCTAATAGCGAGGGTGACGCCTTCAGACGAAGTAGCGCAGTCCGGTTCATGTGCTATTTTACAAAGCGGTACAAATGCCTTTTAAACGATTTCTCGAGGGTCAAAAACAGCAATAAGGGCTGATTTCACGCTGAATTTTCCTACCCGAGTGTTCTTGGAGACAGGTGGTGTCTCTCCTTTCCTGCATTTTGCGCAAACACGCAGGATTCATCTGGAGTTACCTCTACAGTCGTGAAATCCGTCTCACTTACCAAATGATCCGGTATACTGGTTCATTATAGAGATGAGTTTTTTTCAAGCCAGCTTGTATTTTCCTGCCACGAGGTATTTTAAGAGTACTGCAATAGCGAACATTTAACGTACTACCCGATGAATGAGTGGCACCTTACTAGTTAGAGAGTAGTGATATGTGTTTGACACCTATTCCGCATTAGTCTCCCGGCTACACCAATGCTGCCACACAAAGGCCCCAAGGAGTGTTGAAATGCTAGTCTAACTGCGTCATCCCAGACACGCCCTGTACAACTTTAATCACTGCCTTTTTTACACGCAAGTTATTTATCATCTCTCGTCAAAAAGATATGTCTTAAGCTATACCACGATACGATACTTGCCTGCGCTACCAAGCGGTCAAGGGCGCAAGTGCCGTTCAAAAGCATTTCCATCACTTCCATGAAAGCAGGAAATGCAGCGCTTGCAGCAGGGGCATACAGTACATTCAGGCTGCCGAGTACACACAGTGACCTGCGAAGAGCAGAAAATGCATAATTTGGACATAAATAATACTTTTGACCTCTAACGGGCTGCACAGAAGTCGGCGACAACTGTAACACACCGCACAAAAACAACACCAGCTCCGTGGCACACATGGACAAGGCGCAACTGAACCACATAACCGGAGTTGGCCCCTTGCTGTAACTGCTCACTACTTGGCCCATATGACCCACTTGGATAACATTCTCTCTCACAGGCGTGAAATCGCACGAGTTTTCGCTTACAGCATCTTACAACTGCCAATCCATAAACCCAGAAGAAATTATGTAGCTATCGCTAGAAATAAAAATAAAGTCAGGGACAAAACAAGAATGCGCACCTTTTTGTCTTTATTCATGCCTAAGGACCACCTAGGAGCCCTCAGTACTGTTTTAACGGCGGCTCAAAACGATTGGCAAGTTGAATGAGATTGATTATACGGCAATAGACTGTCAGCAGTGCTGACCATATATGGATACTATATTACAGTGCTTACCATGAGTGAGACTGCCTATATTTAATAGGAATATGCATGTTCTAGTTACCTCAGCCGTCGTAGGGCTCGCATATGGAATTGAAGAGAGACAGAGAGATACATTTCAAGTCTGCGGAACGGTGGAGAAGTCGGCCAGAGTGAGTCTCTGGGGAGAAGAATTTCTAAGAGAAGGTAACACAAGAGTATGTTCAGTATGGCTTCAAACGGTGTTCAGCCAGTCTGATTTTTACCTGTTTCGAGATGTAATGGTGACTATTACACTAGTGCGTCAAACCCCTGGCAAACAAACATCATATATAAATGTGAAAAAAAAAAAGAAACGCGAAAGTGGACACACAGGACTGTTATGTTATGCTAGCCTTGACCGATGAAGGCGCCGTCAGTCCTTGTCTGTGTAGCCCTCGCAGCCCCATGCTTTGGCGTTTCATATAAGCCTCTGGTTGAGCGCGCGGGGCACAAAGACTTGATGTGAAGTGACGTCGGCCACCTTTCATTCTCCCCCGACTCAGCCTCTTCTCTTTTTGCCATTCTTCCGCAGCCCACCTTGCTCAGGCGCACATTGAGCGTTCCCCGGCGCACTGCCAGCTTTCGGCGCTTATAGGCTTAGGCTAAAGCGAGGCGGTGAGAGTCGCTGCCAGGCGAGCGCGAAGGCAGGGAGGCAGACCGGGCCAGCAGGACCAGCGTCTGCTTTTATCTCCGCAAATTCCGGAGAGTTGACGCTGATTGGTGTCGCGGGATTGGGATGCGCGCAGACGACGAAATCCAACCAAGGTGCGCTTCTAGTGACGCCCTTCAATCTTGGCCTTAAGCCGGGTATATGAATAGCTCTTTACTGCCTCCATGGACAGGGCTGCAGAATGATCGGATTTTCGACGCTGTGTTGGGCATCTGCGCGCCACTATGGAACCTGCGCGTTTTATCAGTCGTTTCATTTGAAGCGATCTTCGAGAAGGGGTAGCGAGCGATCCGCATTCCGTCTCGAATTTACTGTTTGCAGACGACAGCGAGCCAGATGGCGCATTTGATTCGGAGCAGGCGCTGACTATGCGTGTAGCTAAACTTGGCACATTGCCGTTCCGCCGTTGCTGCCCTAACCCGTACCTATACAGGGTGTTCCACCTAAGACTTTACACAATTATTAAAAATAGGCTTTTAAAGTTAGAAGCGCGCTTTTTTCTTCTTAGCATTGTCAGCCGTATAGTACATCACAATACAGCTAAGACGTGCCAACTAGCAAAATGACTAATTCTCCTTAATAGTTATTTAGTTAATAATAGTTAATTAGTTATTCTCCTTAATAGTTAACTTTTTAACTACTACTGTTATTCTCCTTAATAATTGAGCAGCATATGGCCTACCGTTAGTAATACCCATATCAGTTTTTAGAATTTCGTAAACGAGGTTGCCCTCGGCCCTGTAGACCAACAAATTTTGGGTATTTCAACGAGTTACATAAACTGGAGAGGTTGCTTTGCTGCACGCTTCTCGAAAGCGCATGCATTTTGGCGCGATGTAGCCAAAATTCGCCGGGCTGATATGGATATTGCTTACGGTCGGCTACACGCCTCTTAATAATTAAGGAGACTAACAGTAATGGTTAAAAAGTTAACTGTTCAATATTAGTTAACCAGCCTGCTATTTAGCACGTCTTAGCTGTACTCTGATGTACTACACAGCTGACAATGCTATGCAAAAAAAAATGCTCTTTTAACTCAAATGGATTACTTTTAAAAATTGTGTGAAGTCTTAGCTGAAACCCCCTGTAAATGGTGCAGTATTAGTAATTCAACAAAGTGTTGCAAGGAAATTTGCGACGTGCCCTGATATTTCTACGTGCAGCATTGCAAAGTGACTTTAGGGGGAGGGCTAATGCACCATTTCTGCGCAGGCAATACTGCCGAGGTATTCGGCTCAGCTATTCAAAACAACTCGGTCGTAGTTGCCCAGTCAGCTGCACGTGGGAATACATAACCGATGAATCGCTACCGAGAATGCGCGTTCCAGTCGAACACGTATCGAGTACTAAGGCCATCTACTGATGCGCCCTTTCCAAAGACTGGTCGCTTTGTTTGGTGCCTTATTAGTGAAGGCCGGGCTCTAACGGTGCGTCCGCTGTGCTAGTGCGGGCGTCTCAGAAAGCGCGGTCGACGTGGTGGGAGACTTCGGTGTGCATTAGCCTAAGACGGAAGTGGACTGGCAGGGGCAGTGGGGCTTCTGTGTGGAAAAGCTTGTGGACTGTCTCTTCCGAGAGGTGCCTTTCTCTTTTCCGAGAGTTCGTGTAAGCATGAAAATGCTGCTCATGGGCATGTTGTCCCAAACACTGCACACACGCACGAACGCGCCACCTCCGTATTCATCTGTCCCGTCACCCTGTAACGATGTCAAGAGGCCAAGAGTATTGACATATAAATAAACAAATAAATTGATAATTTTACCGCTAACAAAACTTGTTCACGACGCGAGAACGGTATCGGCAGGCGCCTTTCTGGCTGACGCATATTTTATTTCATTAATTATTTAGCAGGGGAAGGTCGGCTTCCGACACTCACGCAATGAGCAAATCCTTTCTACAAGGAGGTTGTAGGGTGTCAAAAGGCACTTGAAATTGCGCAATAAAGAAAGAGCTTGATCCCAAGTCTTAATTTTTTTTTCTCATCCCCTGAGCGAAGCGTGCGTGTAACAGGCTTTCCTGTCTCGAAAGTGTTCTATCTAAGCGATTTTCTTCAAAGCAGGGTAAAAGCTTCGACACTAATTCCGTCTGCACTAACACTGCCCCAATGAAGGATACTTTTAGGCTCCGCAACATCCTAATTGAAACTTTTCACTTCTTTCCATCAGCTAAGTAGTTGATTTATTAAACTTAATAGTAGTGAGGTTACCATCAAATAAAAATACTGCTGCTTCCGCTTTGTGAACGCCCATAGAAATGCTGGTGCCATTTTATCAAGTATCACTTAATCTTTAGGTCATGAGCGCACGCTACGCGGGTAATCTCATGCTATGTCAAGAAAAAATTGCAACCTCCTGGGGAAGAATAGCATGGAAGAGGCATTTTCCTTGTTCAGGAGCAGTGCATTAAAGATATTTTGGGTTTGCGCCACCGCTTCTTTTAAAACGTCGTCCAAATGTAAAATAAATACGGTCGAGCCTCTCCCTATGCATATATTGGCTAGCATCATGGTAGTATTACAGCGGCATTACAGCGGCTGCGAAAGTAATAACAGTCAACTTCAACCACCCTGCAGCGTGTGGTTCTGAAAGTACAAAAACAACGAGCCAATAGAAGCAGGTTTGTGAATGAAATTGGTTACCATTTTTAGACCAGATGGCACACGGAGGTCTGCTTGCTGAAAAAGAAAATCTACAGCGAGACCAAGTGGACACCATGAAGTGGTTACGACTCCGAAATGTACCGATGGAAGATTCCAAACGATATGGTATAGGATGCCCCGAGATACAAGAGATGCCCCTACCAACTGTAGCACATTGCGCTGCTCACTGCTGTCCAACGGGAATACATTCCCTTGACTTGTTGGTTCACAGCTGACTGCCGTGGGCGGACGGCCCTTTCCTGGTATAAAACATGCGCACTGCCAAAATTTCTAGAGCGCCCAGTAGTTTTTCATGCCTGAGACTGCATCCATTTCGACAGCGATCGACGCTAAGCCTGCGTCGAAATAGCGAAGATGGCTGCACTTTTTGAGAGGCAGCGTTTTGAAGTCTTTCTCGCAATTATTGGCTCTGTAAGTTCATATTTTTCTCTGTTGCTCTCGATGCTGCTCAAGAACGGAGGTGCCGCGGAGCATAAATGAGAGCGTCCGCAGAGTGTAAAACTGGTGCAGGCCGTGAAGTCTGGATGAAGTTTCCACAGTGCACACAAAGGATAGGCTTGAGAAGGCAAGAAAAAATTGAGATGGATGTGAAGGGTATAAGTGAAGGAAATGCACGGCAGCTGTCTCACTCTGAGTGGACACCTAAACCGCGCAGCAAGCGAGCGGATGAGTGGAGTGAAAATTTAATCGCGGTTACACAACTGGCAATGCGGAAAATCAGTGCCATCAGGAGTGTGAAAATGATTACGTATAGAAATATGGAGCCCGTGCGAGTTGCCCGTGCAGAGTCCCTGCCTCAACCCCTTCCCCCCGGTGATGCAAGGCTGCACGGATACTTTCTGGCGATGACGGCGACAAATATGCTTTTTCTGGCAACCTTCGCCTTAACAGCTGGCGCTATGAAATGGGGGAGGAAGAGTAAGAACTGTACGTACATGTAACGTATGGTTTAGGGCGCACGTTGGCAGGTCCTATAGGGCGCCTCGATGCTGGCTGCCCCTTTACCGGGAAAGACATTCTTGATTCTGGCAGGAAACGCCATTTTTGGACTCGTTAGTTGTACGTGCGTGCGGTGCAGGCACGAACTTTCTGAATTTCTACCTGAAATAAGACTTCGATGCATGGCAGCATAACTGTACCAAGTCTTGGCCCGCAAAATTCTGGCATCTGTGGAAATAAAGTTGCGGTGCGAAACTGTATCTCGACGCAAAAATGGCGTAGTAGTGCACACCGTGAGTGGAGGCGGTGGTTTAGAGAATCGGGACCTTAGCGAAGAATACCCACCGGCGGACATTGCTCACTTGAGGTGTCTTTGTAAGCAAGGCAATATCTTGGTATGCTTTCGCCATCTTTTGCAATCGCTGTGGAAGCCAGCTGAAAAAGAAAAGGTGATTGAAAGACGATGCGTCTCAAGGGAGGTCAAAAATCAAAGGGTACTTGCAAAATGCTGGATTTCTCGCGCAAGACAGCACTTTCGTTTGTGTGCGTTTGCGCACGTGTGCGCTGTTCTTTGATCGTAATGGCTGGTTCTTTTTACTCTATTTACATTAACGTTAAAGATGCTGAAGACTAAGGCGGGCGATGGCAGTTTCTTTCATTCTGTCCTTAGGATTTTGAAATTCATGTAACCGTCATAACCTGCGCGATGCCGGTCACTGAAAGTTTTAACGTCCAGATCGCCTCTTCTACGGCCGCAGATACTTTCACCCACGCATATGAAGCTCAGAGTAGTGAACAATGTCAAATGTAGCCACGCAAGTGCGCTACACGGAAGGATTTCGTCTTTTGCGTCACTTTCACGGGGCGCTACGTAGACGACATTGGCCGCTCGACCAATACCGACTGCGACCACTTCCAGTTGCCGTATACGCCGAACCACGTATTTCGCACTTGCCCGGCATACATGGACTGCAATCGCCGATATACTGTCCAGATGCTCGTCATCACTGCCAGATGCTCATCTTGGTCATCTAGGCCAGAATCTTGACGTGCAAACACATGCAATGGGAGTGCGTTTGTCATCCTGCGATACACTGGACTCGACTCGCGGCTCTGAGTGTGTTTCTATTGATGTGTCTGCGTACATAACTTACCTCGCCTTTCTCTCCTCTTCATAGCTCCTTCCTTTCCGTCCCCATCTTGCTGCCCATACGTATAGCAGTCTAGATGGAGCAAGCTGCCTCGAACCGACCTCATTGCATTTCCTTTTTGGTAATAGATTCTCCCACTCTTCGTCGCATTAGGAACGCTGCAAATGATGCAGTGTGGCCGTGGCGTGAGCTCGAGCATGAAGACTCTCATCTAACGGGAGCAAAACAAGACGCCAGGCGTTCGAAAACAAAACTCGCTAAAAGAAAAAGAGGGCAGTAAAAGGCACGTGTTCTTACATATCAGCGCGCCCCGCAAACGGGGTGCTCAAATACTGGCACGGAACGTTAGTTCGCGCATGCGCCATATCGCAGATGGCTGTGTACCTTTGCGTCGTAAGTGGAAGCTTTGGCGTGTTTGCGTACACGCGTGCGTCCGTAACTTGCCCTCCTTTCCTTTCGCGCGCACTCCCTCTCCGCGCCACCTTTAAGCGCCTCTCTTTCTGCCTCCCCCCCTCCCCCTGCTTGCACAGCCTTCGAACGGCCGCTTTAGGCAATGGAATTTCGTTTTAGGCTGTTACATTTCGTCCGGAGTGTTCTCCGTCCTCCGTATGTTAACTGGCAGTCTTGCGCTGCTTTGTGCCCGAGGCGAAACAGCGTGCAGGTGTGCACACGCGCTTACTCTGTACACTGAAGCCCTTTTTACTTGAAGTAAAAAGGGGCCTCAGAGTACGGAGTAATAATATTTTTTTACCTTGTGGAAACAGAGAGATTTTCAGCTAAAAAAAAAGAGGAATAGCATTTAACTCGTTCGGCTACGTCGGTGCTTTAGGACCGCGAATGGTTAACACTGTGCCATCAACGTTCCGTTAGGTTATTAAGATTTATCCGAACGCCATGTACTAGCGTTGAAAGCAAAATTTAATTAGAACCGCAGACAAGATATGAGACCGACATGAATATAGTCGGTCTCGACATGAATATAGTTAGACATTCGTGGCGTCAGTCAGTTTGAAGCACCACATTATTTCACCGTGTGTCGCCTGACAATGACTAGTTTCTATTCGCTGTTTTATAGTTACAGAGTGTTAAAGATGAACTTTGTGAAGTTTATGCAATAACGGTAGTTCGTCTCTCTTTTTTTTTTCCTGCTCATATGGTAAGTCTCGTGGTCTGAAGTGTACAGTAAAAAGTGAAACGTATTTGAATCAGTTAACAGTAGCAATTTAGAGAACTCAGTTACTCAGCCCAGTCCTTGTTGTCACTGGAAGTGACCTTATCTACAGCCAGGAGTCTCTTGTAATGTGTTTATTCACGGCACTACCTTTCCCCTACGCCGACACGCATTCTTCACTACAAGGGGCACCATGCTTGCCATTGCGCCTTGGCAGAAATCTCTTTTACCTATTTTCATACTAACACTGTATGCCATGGGTGCTACAGTGTGTGTGAATGCCGAGAATAGATATTCAGTGAAATCTTTTATGTTTGTCCCTGCACTCAACAGGCAACAACTTCCAGGGTTCGGGCAGCGCTACACCAGAACTCAAAGACGCAGCAGTAATTTGTGCCTTCGCATTGCTCTTATAAGCTCTTGAGTGGTCTTTATGTAACCAGCTAGCTCCACCACGGGAACTTTATGACCAGTGACAAGTGATGGGTAGCTGCTATTGCATTGTTGTCCGTAACGCTTTGTGTCAGAGATTAGGTACATCACATTTTCAGCCGTTCCCCATTACTACTATGCTATTGGCTGGGCATTCAAATTTCACATAGCACCCCGTGAATGCTGAACAGCCATTTGTGCACCCTACGGAGCCTCTTGCCCTGGAGAGAAAGTCACCAAATTGCAAAAGTCGCGAGAGCGCCCTTTTCTTGTCGGGTAACAATTAAAGGTCGCAGTAAGAGATTTGAATTTATAACGGGTGCATTGTGTGGCACGGTCTAGCGTTAACTACCAAAATTCAAGCGCATCCTTTTCATTTTGACATCCTAGTCGAAATCAAGATGAAAAATGGGGTTGGGCGGGGCATGTAACGCGAAGGCAAGATAACCGCTGGTCCTTAAGGGAAACCGAGTGGATTCCAAGAGAACAAGCGTAGCACGGGGCGGCAGAAAGTTAGGTGGGCGGATGAGGTTAAAAAGCTAGCGAGGATACGGTGGCCGCACCTGGCAAAGGACAGGGGGCTAATTGAGAGACATGGGAGAGGCTTTTGCGCTGCGATGGGCGTAGTCAGGCTCACGATGAAGCGCATCCTGACAACATTGCAAGTTGTACTCCGTAGCCAAGAACTGCATGAGATTCACAAATAACGTTAGCAGAAAATGAGTGATACCTGGAGTACCGAGGCTAAAAGCTGACACGTAGACTGTAATTCAAGAAGTTTTGATTCCTTTCTCTCCTTTTCTTCACTTGTGTTGAACGTTCCAACGCCTCTTAGCAGGTGTTCCAAAGGACCTAACCCACCGTCCGCAACACAATGCTGCCCATACGAGACATGCTAGACATGCTGCTATGAGACTCTGGATGCGCACCGGCTTCTCCTCCAGTTGAAAACGTCATCCAGGTCTCTAGAAAAGCTTTCCCCGCGTGGAGTGTTTAAGATCAAGGGCTGATTAATGATAACAAAAATGGCGACAGGTTTAGAACATTTCAGCTGGAATGTGTGATTACTCTTCTTCCGTTGTGACGAGATCACCGCCGGTCGAACAATGCAAGCAGGGCGACCTCTAAAAGTCAGATTTCTCGCTTTAACTAGTCAAAGTTTATTTGACTATATGACAAGTTAAGCTTAATAGGCGATGACTGTAGAGTAACCGCTTACGACGCAAGATTGACTTGAAGACTCATAGAGATAACATTGTCCGACCCTATTAGGTGCTTGCTATATACAGTTACACATTCAACGTACTGATAACGGAAAGTCAGCAGACTGCCGGAAGCGGAGGTAAAATGACAGGGGTACGCTACTAATACGGCAGAGCGAAATCGTGTTGCAGGCACTGCAGCTTGACTGGTCATTAGCTGAAGGCTTTCGAGGTGTTTACAAATAAATACTCCGACTCTGTCGACGGAAGCGTCCGTGCCTCTCTGTGCGTCGGTTTTATTTTCTCCTTATTAATTATTTTCCGTTTGTGCAGTTTGAGCTCGGTGCTCAACAAAAACTCTAAATGTCACGAACCTTCACATTAAAGCGCACCGCCTTATTTTTTTTTCATCGATGTCACTCATCGAGTTTTTATATTGCGAAATACATCGGTCTATAAATACTCCATGTCGCAGGCACAGCATTCACGATGAAGTTGCGCAGTGCAACGCACCTTGCTGTCTTTCGTCACACCGAAAAGATCCTCGACTGGCGGCTACCACTCTCAACATCGTCATTATTGGTATTACCTGCGCTGCACCCGCCACGGCCACTTTGTGGACGGTTGAATGCTGAACACAAGGTCGAGGGGCGGAATCCCAGCCCCGGCGACCGCATTTCGATGGAGCCGAAATGCAAGAACACCCATGTGGTGTGTGATGTCAGTGCACTTTAAAGAACCCCATGTGGTGAAATTTATTCCGGAGCCCTCCACTACAGCTCCCCTTTTTCTCTTATCTTTCTTTTTCTCAGTCGCTTCTTCTTTGCTTCCCTCGCCGCGCGGTTCACGTGTCCGCCGTAAGTGAGAGAGCTACTAGCTGCGTCTCTCTTTTCGTCATAACCACTTCGCCCAACACCAATTGTGCTGCAGCATTGGGAAGTTGCCGCTCCGGCGCGTCGCGTTGGTTGGTTACGCAAGGCTGGCTAGTTGAGAGTTTTAAAAAAACAAAGGGTTACCATCTTGGACGTCATCGCGGTTTCCTTCATTGTGACGCCGAGTAGGGTTGCATTCAGTTGGTTTACTTTACTGGTTTTATTAACAATGTTTCAAAGTTCCCACCACACAGACAGGTTTAGCACAAGCAAAACACCATAGGCCTTTGAGAATATTCCTCCGCATTTTTAGATACATTTAAGACACTGACCATTGCCACAGCAGATAACCATAGGTAGTGGGAAAAAGCAACTTCCCAATTATTTGCTTTTTCTCTTACCAAAGCGTCTTAATCAAAAAAATTTTTTTAGAATGTTCCTGTCACATTCTAAATTGCGAGTTTGCTCTGAGAGCTCCAGCATGCATGAACAAGGTGGTGCAGCTGGCTTTCCTACATTTCCAATGGTCGCTCTGAAATCTGCAGTCACAAAGCTACAATCGCATCGTCAACAAGCTGCGAGAACATCCCTGCTGTTCACATTTTTGTGACAGCTGAGCGGCGTGCGCCTTAGCCCACGAGGCATCTCAGCCGAACCCTTTAGCTGTGAATGATGAGCTGGAGAACCCTTTGAAAGCCTCCTCTCTTTTTCCTCCTCCTTCACAGATCACTCCCGCTGTGCGGAGTACCGTTGCCCGAATTCAATCGTTTGTAGTGGAAAGTAGAGTGAACGGAAGTGTGTATATACACTACCTCAGCATCTGACAGCATCTGACAAGAAGTAGATCGTTCAGTGGTCGGTGGGCGATCACCAAGTCAACATTC
Organism: Amblyomma mixtum; assembly: GCF_055824585.1. Classification (NCBI taxonomy): domain Eukaryota; kingdom Metazoa; phylum Arthropoda; class Arachnida; order Ixodida; family Ixodidae; genus Amblyomma; species Amblyomma mixtum. Next base: position 158,130,059 of record NC_143014.1, on the reverse strand, counting down.
CTGGATATTTCACGGAGCGCATGCATAAGACGCGTGCTGTTCGAACTCTTAAGAAGGCCTCGCAGAGACACGAAAACCGCTTAGCATTGTCGCGAATTTGCCGCGACGTTCGCGCTTCGGCATTCACTCCACAATGTTTCTGCTGCAAACATACCAAGGTGCCCAAGATTCCACAGTGCTTTGAATGAATACCTGTCAGGGCGCCCCTTCCGGGAAGACGAGAAGGACAGAAAATAACCCCAGGCTCCCCAAAAAGAACAATAACCAACTGTCTACGGCTCTTTGCAGCAGTTAATTAATCATAATGCAAAACCAACTCGCGCCCATCTAAGCGTTCCCAAAAAAGATATACTAAGAATTTCTTAAGTGCGTCAGTACGCACCTTGGACGTATTAGAGGCCGGGCGGCGAGTCGAGGAAATAGAGGCCCGCCGCCCCGTAACTATAGGTATGCATAACCAATTTGCCTGCTGTGCGCTGAGTGGTTCAGGCAGCTGCTGGCCATTACTGGGGGAACCTTGCCGCGACCTGCTCGCCGTGTAACTGCTGCATAAACTGAAGCTGATTGTAATGACTGGCCGCCAAGTTAATGCTTGCGTGCATACCGGCTAACGTGGGTGCGCTAGTCGTTGCGTGCCGACAAACCGGACTCGCGCAGGGCAGTCTCCGCATTTGTACGCAGCATGAGGGAATCAATAAACTCGTAGGCAGACGGGGCGCCTGCTTCAATTTTAGGCCCAGCTATTCCTGGCATTATCGACAACAATGTTTGCGAAAAACAAAAATCTCAATACGGAAGGAAACTGAAGACAGCACGAATCGACTTAACGCGGGTTTCCCCCTTTTTTTTTACTGTCTCCTTCAGCTCATTGAACACATATTGAGCGCAGATTTTTTTGCCCGAGGAAGTGAATTGAAATCCGGAATTAGCGTTCAATGAATTACTGGAAACATACGTGGTTGTTGCGCCGTAGCGCCGTAGCGCCGCGCCTGTTGGAGACGATGCCAACGGGCCTGTTGTCTTTGACACGCGCCTACTCCAAGGACTCATCAGGTACGGCAATGTTGCATGCTCAGTAAGTGTATGGGATGTTGAAGAAAGCAATGTCTGCATTCATTCCGTTCTAACCCTACAGCTTTTTCAACACTCAAGCTTTTACTTTGAACGCTCCTCAGAAGCGCCTCGACGTGCCGGTGGAGCGTCTTGTCCTGAGGCGCCAAGTGTTTGTTATGCTCCTTACTCTTCAGCGGCTTATAATATGAATGGTTTGTGCTAGTTACGTATAGCACAAGATTCCGCACGGCGAGACCACGAGCGGCATACAGGATGCGAGAGTGCCTCTAAGATTCTTTAAAAAGTGTTCAGGAAACTTTTGAAACTGTATTTAAACCAGGGTGTCGAACCGGAATTTTTTCGGGTTCGGTTCAGGTTCGGGTTCACGCCTTTCGGGTTCAGTTCCGGGTTCGGCTCCGGAGCGACATTCCGTTCCGGTTCGAACCGCTCCGGATAGCGTCGAACCGGTTCAAACGGGTTCAGACTATAAAAAATTCTGAACGTAGGTTTTTATTCAATTTTGTTTTGCTGTTTACTTTTCTTTGTGATAACAGCATATAAAACAGCACTGCAAAATTTGCTCAATGCGAGATGTTGTATCGTTAATAAAGGGAACCAGCGAAAATAGACGCAACACAAGAACAAAGAAAGCACACACCACAACGCTGGTTGTGGTGTGTGCCTTCTTTGTTCTTGTGTTGCGTCTATTTTCGCTGGTTCCCTTTATTTGCAATATGAACCAACTAGCCCAGCAGTTTGCACTCCTGTTGTATTGTCCGCGGCAAAAAGATTTAAATTTACGCAAGAGCCGCTAAATCAAATACACTCACAATTAGTGTACACCGGCTATGCATACTAGACTGATGAGATACATAAAAAGAAAAGCTGATGGATTTTTCATCTACGAAACGTTTCAGCTTCAGCAGTTTCGGAGTCCCCGTCAGGCGAGTAATAGGTCTCTTTTGAAGCTCGTTTCAATCGGGAATTTCTCCGGCGCATTAAGCATGCGCCCACTATGAGCGGAAGTTGCCTTGTATTTGCAGGTATATACAGCCAAGACATCTTTCTGTCACCCCAAAAGTGGCTTGCCAGTCCCCTCGCCCCCCGACTCTGGCACACCTGCAGCATACATCTAGAGAGTTGAGCAAAAATATTTTATTTTCATCACCTGCTCTACATCCCCTTTGTAACTTGCATTATATCTCTCGACCGCCTATAGCTAAGTTTCTTCAAAAACGCAGCTAATCGTGGCTTGTCGCTAGTACACTGTAAAATTAAGATTTTGGCCTATGCTGATGTCGTCTCCGTCTTTTGCTCTGATGAAAAGAATATGATAAAAAGCAGGCTTGCATTGGTTCGGGGCACTTCGTGTCTGTACGGACACAAACTTGCGACGTCTTCGATGCGACGTTGCGTTGTGACAATGCTGCAATTGGTGCATTGAAAGAGGAGGACCGTAAATTCGTTAAATAGAATTTTTGTGTCTTTTATGGGGCGCTTTCAAAGGGAGCCCATGCGTGGACAGAATTTAATGCTAGTACGGTGAGTCTTTCGTGCCGTTTTTGTCCACTGACCTGTTTCATGATTTTTATTTTTCGAAACCGAAAACCACCGCTTCCTGGCAGCTGTGCTTATTAGGTGACTAAATGCTCATCTGTCTTTCATGTCTGTCTTTTTTTTTCGTGAGGGGATTCTGTGCTGACACACTCGATTTCCTAAATATTCGCTTTTCCTTAGTATACCTGTACGGCTTCTCCAGAAGGCAGCTGACAAAGGTTCTGATCGGTCATTACTTCCTCTATGTGCAGCATTACCTAGCCTTTCTTGACGGCCTTATATTAAGGCGAGCTCAGAGGATGTACGTTCAATAGGCCCCAAAAACCTTTCTTAGACTTCAAACGTCGACCTTACATGTTAGGACATGCCATCGAGCCAAGCTGACGTTTGTGCCATCTGCAAGCAAGGAGGAACTATTGAACAACAGAATTATTTTTGACGCTATGTGCGTTTGAGACATAGCTCACTTCAGCAGTCTCTTAAAAAGGACATTGATGCCATGCCTTACACCTTAAGATTTGTGCCAGTAATGAAGGACACCGGAATTCCGTGCGAACTTTTCCTATTAATAAGACTGCTTAGCGTGTGAAGAAGCTGTATGCTTGATAAACACGCACAATCGCCACTTTCGACGAGGTCACTATTCAGAGAACAGTTCATTTTAGCTCAGAACGTATGTGCTGCGAAAGTTCAACCTCCTGACTGATCGCCCTTTCTTGATGTGTGCGCCTTCAGGAATTTTTATGTGCGGGCAGAGGAAAGGAGTGATAGTGGCATGAGGCCGTATGCCGAGGTCGCGGAATTCGGCCCAGTCAAGTAAGGCAAGACGAGATCAGGGAGGTTCCTGATATTCCATCCGGCAACAATAAAAAGAATCCTCGAACACGGCCGAGTAGCCTAAGGCATCAGTAAACAAAGTTTCTCTGTTGCGCCCGCCGCCACTGGCTCTCGATTCCCACTCTGGGTTAGAGTATTGTAGTAGGTTTCTTTACTGCGTTAGCAGTTTTGTCCCCTTTCTCAAAAATTCAAAGATTTCCGTGATGTGTGTGCGTGTGTGCGTGTGTGCGTGTGTGTGTGCGTGCGTGCGTGCGTGCGTGCGTGCGTGCGTGCGTGCGTGCGTCCATGCATGCGTACGCTTGAGCATGTGTATGCACACGCGTGCCCAATCTGGTGGGCGCACATCCGGGCACTCACTGGCAAAAAACTGACAGACGGTTGCGATTGTCGGTAATGCGAAGTTTAAGCGCAGCTCATCACACGCCACCTGGCATGTGCCGTATTATGCTGCTAGCCACTCTTGGAGTCTTCCCGTGGCGTTTAATTCGCTCTGCTACTTGGACAACAGGCTACGCCGACTACGACGCGGTACGCTGGAACGGGCGCATAATAGCTGCGGTCTGAAATGCCCAATCTACCTGCAGTCGATCTACCTGAGGTGGAATACTGTGAATGCTGCACGTGTGCCGTCGCAAAGCGTTCCACAAAAGAACGCGAAAACGCTAGCGAATCCTGACACCACGGTGCAATAACTTGTATTTGAGTCGTCGCGGTGGTAAGCGGCGAGGTTCCAACAAGTTGTAAATTTTAGCTGGGACGCGCCGCTCAGTCGCCCATTCGCTTGCATGTGAACCAACCTTAAGCCTCTCGCCTCAGACACAAACAACGGTCCCGAAGCGAGGGTTCTCGCACAGCTTCCACCCTCACCGTTCGACCACGTTTTTCATGTGGCACTCTCGGTAACAGAAGACGCATTACGTTGGCTGGTATTGACGAGGGTGGCGCTGGTGCACACTCTGATGGTTCGGTTGCACTACACGCCGGTTGCACCCCCGAAAGCCAAAAAGATTAGACAGTCGTCGCCGCAGCGCGGAAGTAGCGGACATCTTAAATATCCTCACTGTGCGCTTTTCTTTAGACTACCTGTACAGCCTCTCCCGAAGGCAGAGGGCTCAGGTACTTACAGGATATTTTTTCCCTGTACTGTTATATCGGCAACCTTTTCTGGAGCTCTTTAACACTACTGCTTTAAAACGTGTTAGGCGAATGTACATTTATTTCTTCTGCTGCAAAAACGTTCTTATCTAAACTTCACACACCGGCGCTGCCTGTCAAGGCATTACTGAGATGTTGGTGTCATAGACAGTAAATTGCCGCCTGCGCAATGCGCCAAAGACCATTGACCTTTGTTTTATTCTTTGCAATGGTGCTACGTTCTTCGGGACATAATTACGGCGAGCGTACACTTCAGAAGTACATTGTAATCACACGGATTAGTACCCGTTTTTTTCCAGTGGAGTAAAACTATGTTGTGCCGTGTGATCTATTTATGTTCCTGTTACTGTTCAGTCTCAAGAGCCGTATGATGGACCGCCGCCGAATCACCGGGGTCACCAGAATCTTTGTTCCGTGAGTAGTGCGCTTTGGTGAGGGGAGTATATGTTGCCCTGGAAGGGCCGCCTTGCTGGCTCCCCTATCTAGATGCATGGGTGTGCCTCTCGGACTTCTGATGTTTAGGGAGGTGGGGATTTGCAGGGGTATGGTGGGCTTGTATTGCACAGCCTGGTGTTTTGTGGCATGGACTTACTCCGATTTCCTTTTTCGGCCCTATTTCCATGCAATAAAGAAAAAAATCGTCGCCGTAGCTCACTTGGTAGAGCACCGGACGCAAAATTCGGAGGTCAAGGGTTCGAATCCTATTGGCGGCATGTGTTTTTTTTTTCAGTTTAATCAGTTATCATTAAAAGTAATTACTCTTTAGGCTCCTATTAATGAACACCACAACTCTTTTAAAAAAGCGCGCCCTTTATGCTCCTTGGTTTCGGTTATTATTGGCTTCCCTCATGTGCGGCAGAGAGGCAGATATAAGCCGCCTTTCAGAGAATTCAGGATACAGCAATCTGAGAACAGCGTGACGAAGCTGCCCGCTAGCGATCAGCATTTGTTTATGTAAGCAGAACAATTTCAATGCATCGACATAAAAGAAAATCACTTCATCGCAGTAACTTTTCATTCCAGTAGCACCTTTCTAGGCGTTTTTCACATCTCAGCGAGCGCATGTATTTCCGCATTGCCTTTTTGAGTAATCACTATTTTTGTTTTTCTAAGTATCGTACCGCTGCTACATGCCCGCCTTTCATTGGTTATTTCCGTCGCGTGCAACAAATAATGTTCGGATTCTTTAAAATGTATATGTATATTTCTTTGTTTTGTAATAATAGTATCATGTGTATTCTAACGCGTCAAAGCGACGCGGAGTCTATCAGGAACGCTGTAGTGGAAGACTCCAGATTAGCGTAGACCAGCTGGGGTTCTTCAGTGTGCACTCACATCGCACAGCACGCACGCATTTTTGCATTTCGTCGCTATCAGAATGCGACCTCGCCACCGGTATCAAACCCGCGACCTTGGCATTAGCAGCCGAGCACCACAGCCACTGAGCCATCGTGAGGGGTCTTATTCATTATCTGCTATCTGAGACAAGGAATGCCTCAGAAAGTAAATGTTGCACAACGTGATTGGTTCATTGCGCCTATGCTTCACATATTTATGGCACTCGAAACAAAGAAAAGGAAACCATTCTCACTCAGCGCTTTACGAGTTAAAGCAGTGCTAACAATTCGAGTAAAGCTGTACGTAAGCATGTGAAAGGGGGATACTATAAAATCTAACATTCCATGTCAATCTGGTGTAAAATACTTTAGAATTACGAAAAGAACATTGCGCAAACGCCATTAGCTTTCTTCGTAGACAAGAGACTCCTATCAGTTTTGTTGTTGACCTGGATGCCATTTCGACTGGATGTCATTTTCACGCTCCATAACGCCGACAGCTTTCGCTGGGTAAATCTACGCGCTGGCATATGCCATTTGGTCTGAAAAAAAAAAGGAAAAAAGTATGCCGTGCTGCACAAAATGTGCGGCTGAACCGAGTCCCGAACCGGTTCGGAACGGTTCCTTTGAATCGTTCCGGTTCGGGTTCAGTTCCAAGATGGCGAAAAAAATTTGGGTTCGGTTCGGTTCCAGCTCCGGGCGAAAATTCGGGTTCGGTTCCGGTTTCGGGTTCGGTTCCGGTTCGACACCCTGATTTAAACACCGCACAACATCGCAAAAGCGCGAGACTCACTGGCAGCGACCTGATTAAACAGACGCCTGTTTTGTTGCCTCTTCGCGAGTATTCGCCTGGTCTTTTGAACCTTCAGTGTTGGCGGACGAGGAGCGGATTCCGCGCGAAGGCGTGACTTCGCAGCTGCCCTCCCTCAAACGGAGGAACGTACTAAGGCGACGTTTTGCGAAACGAAATTGCCGACAATTACGTTACTTCCTAATGCGAAATTTGAGCGCAGCTCATCAGCTGTCCGAGCTTCTCGATAGATTGAGGCAAATAATTCGAGCAAGATATGTGTGTACAATTACAGACAACTTGTTATTTTTCACACATATTCCTTCCTCAAGAAACACTCCACTAAGAGTTCTTGATTGTCATGAAGGAAGCTTTGTGGACAGAGAAATAAATGAATATATGCTCGACTTGCTGCACCAATGCCTGGTTCTCAAGGACGAGGTCTGCGCAAATATTTCGCGAGGTTGTCGTGAGCCGTTACGAGCGAGAGGAACCGGATGTTCTCCCACAGAAGTGGTAAGGATTTCCCGCTTGTCTTTATATCTACATTAAAGTCCCCAACCACCCTGCCACCCTGGCAGGTGGCACAACGTTGTCAATGCCAAAGCATGCGTTGCGCATATGTCACTACCGCCACGTAGCTTAAAGCACGATTGAGGTGTCTACTGTTCCAAGAGGGCAGTTATGCGCCTTCCCTCTGGTTCAGGTGTCCACCAAGATGTGTGAGAAAGATACTGCGCATTTCCTTTCCTGAAAAAACAATTTACAAATTTTACCCACTGCTTTCCAAGCCCCCGCTCTATTGGTTCGCAGATTTGGGAGACAGATACTGCGCATTTCCTTTCCTCAAAAAAATACCGAAGACACTTTGGAAATTCTAAAGTGTGCTTGGCGAAAGCCTTGTGGTCAATCCACTGCCGCTTCCCCGAACCGCTTGGTGCGGAATCACGGGGCCTCTTCGGAGCCATGCGTCTCACTCACTCGACTGCAACGAGACGTCTGGCGAAGGAGCGGCGGTGTAGCTGCCACTGCCGACGCGCGCGCGCTCGTTCTACCGCTACTGTGTGACGTCACGGTTGCTATGCACAATGCGCCCTCCACTGGCGCGCCGGTTGCTAAGGAGAGGAGGAGGATGCGCTTTTACTTCCTCCTTTCCAAGCTCCCGCTCTATTGCTTTCGCAGCTTAAAGGGTGTCCACTGCTGTTCACAACGGACAACGGCGACGCCGCGAAACGCAGAAACAGGCGCCTAAGTGCTGCGCTCTAAAAACGCCGCTGCGCAAGGACCGCGATGCCTGCTACTATTTGCCAGGAAAAATGAAAACGGGAGCACTCAGAGCTCAAAAGCAAGAAGACCTGGTCCCGCTGCCGAACACGCCGTTAGGCCGCCTGGCGAAGTATCGCCAGTGATGCGCGGCAGTATATACTGCGGCGCGCTTTATCGTTTCCGACGTTCGAGGTGGGTGCATTTCTCTTTAAGTCCATTTCCGCCGGCAGAAAGGAGCCTCGTATGTGCCTAAGTGTGCCGGGTGGTTCGGGCGTTTTCTGCGGGCCCGACCGCCGATTGCGTTTCAAGGAGGTTTGTCAGAAAAGCTTCCTCGAGCCGCAGCCTCGGCGCATTTTCTTCAGGTGGCGCGCATTCGGCGGTGGCTCCCCACGGCGCGCGCAGTGGATCCGCCACCACCGCTCACCGAGTCCCCCCATCCTCGTTGGCGGAGCCGTATCGATTGCGAGGCCGGGCGCCCAGGTACCTCCGTGCGCGTTTTTGTGCCGCGGTCTTTCTTTCTTTCTTTCTTTCTTTCTTTCTTTCTTTCTTTCTTTCTTTCTTTCTTTCTTTCTTTCTTTCTTTCTTTCTTTCTTTCTTTCTTTCTTTCTTTCTTTCTTTCGTTCTTTCTTTCTTTCTTTCTTTCTTTCTTTCTTTCGTTCTTTCTTTCTTTCTTTCTTTCTTTCTTCCTTTCTTTCTTTCTTTCTTTCTTTCTTTCTTTCTTTCTTTCTTTCTTTCTTTCTTTCTTTCTTTTCGGTTGTCCAGGCGCCACTCAAAATCGGAATGCCGTTTCAGTGCCTTCGGTTTTTGCAGAAAGCGAAATTATCCTGCAATGAAAGGTGAGTGGTATAGCTGCAGCCCTCCCTGTCTCTCTGTCTCAGGGTTAATCCTTCGCGACGCGGCTATTACTCGCTTTTCGTCTTCTCTTTATTTTCTCTTCTCTTTTCCGCACCGACTGCTGCAGTCGTGCATGAATTATCGATCTCGCCATCAGCGACCGAGCTCAATTTCCGTGGACGTCATTTGCAAACTATCCGCACGACAGACGCGCGAGTTTTTAAGGCCGCTTAATTTAGGCGCCGCACAAAAGCTCCGTCGTCGTCCTGCACTTCAATAAATGGCGGCAAAGCGTTTTTACCCCTTCCGTCCCGCGGTCCGTTCATTCCTGACTACATTCTTGCGCTCTCTTCTTGTTTTCGTCGCGTCGCACGCTCTGGGAAGCGCCGCGCGCGCGCAATATATACGGCTGACATTTGGGTTTGCGCGCGGATGATCGGCGCCCAAAGCTCTCGCCGGCGCATATTCAAATTTCGGTCATTCCGAAGCTTCTTGGGGTAGTTCGAGATTCCCCTTAGAGCGCGAATGAATTCCCTTCGCCCGAATACTTATCGGGCTCACGACTTCGGGTCGATTTATGCCATGTCATTCAACGGACATTGTTTCGCGCTGTACATTTTAAACATACAGATAATGATGGCGCTGAAGAAAAAAATTGGCGCGTTGTGCGCGAGAGCAGTATCCTCCCAGATTTTCGTTCCGAGCCTGATTCACCTGTGGCTCGGCTGCGAAGGTTGTAAACATTTCAAACCGCATTTCTTAAATTGGCGGGTAGCATGCAATGATGTGTGAAAGCTGTAGTTCGCCCACACGCGAGATCGGGCCACAGTAAGCTGAAGGCACAGCTACGGTTCACCGCGCACCTGCGCTCTTACTCCGAAGAAAGGAAGGCACAATTAATTAAAAGCACAAGGGTTTATTGCAGAGTAAGCTGCATTGCAAAACGCTGCCCTAACCCACACGCCTCAGTGCAATTTCTTGTCGTGCAGCAGCACCCGAAAGCGGGCCCGCACAGCTGCGCGCGCAAAGCCGATACTACGCGCGTTTGCGGTGGAGCCCGGGCACTCGCAGGCCGCAGGGCCAACCAAAAGGTTAAATGGCGCGACACAACAACGAGCGAGGGAGGATGGCAAATTCGCGATGCACATCTTGGCGACACAGTCGCACGTCGATGACCCATCGAGCGTCGCCACAGGCAAATGGCTGGTGGTGACGGAGAACACGCCAAAATGAGGCCCTTCCGGCTCCCGAGCCTCAGCGTCGCCCAAGCGGAAGACAGGACTCCGTTAATGCCTGGAATCGAGCATAGATACAGAGTGCGCGCGTTTCACCACCCGCGTTCATGGTCCCCTGACAAAAGCCAGGGAACCGGAAGGAAAACACTGCGAACTTTGCTGCTGCCCGGGTCTAGTACACGGTAGCCCGGGTCACTGGCAGAAGTTAGGACGATGCGGACGGACCTATGCAGTAGATTTTTAGAGAACCTGAGTGCGCACTAATGCGACAGAGACAGACTAGACATCACGAGCTCTTCTCAGTCCGTGCTCTTTCACGTTCCCTAAAAAATGCAACATGAAGCAACCCAACAGTCAGTGCTTCTACACAGCAGGAACAGTGGGACAGTGTCAGCGCACGGAAGAATAACTTTCCGGCCACATTACTATGACTCCTTTACTCTGACGGTGTCCGTGGAATTGGCCGTGAGAGAACCGATGTCCTTCTGAGAGAACCAATGCCTTTGATAATAAAGTAGCTTCGCTTTGCGAGGATACCACGACATCAGAGAGACGATACATACAGTCGTTCGCATAAAGTCGCCGTTTTTCTTGCCTAAGTAGTGCTGTCATGAGACAGCTGCGCTGTGTAGAATGTTGCTCATGTGGCACTCATGGACTTCGCCGACTTCGTAAACTCCCGGCCGTAGTGTCCGGCTGCCAGATTGCTGTTGTGCAGCCGTCCGTCGCTTTATTTTCGATGGTCATTGTTCTTCGCGTCTCGGCCCGCGTCACGACGGCATAATTCCAAGAAATAGGCCACCAGGTAGAATTAGCAGTCCCGTCACCAACCACAGCGAGAGCCAAAATGCTGCGGTAGTGTAATGAGGGCGGAGGCAAATAGACGATCGTCGTTTGCGATTGGCACTTCACTTCCTCCGACTGAAGTCGATCCCAGTGAGCGCAGAAAAAAACAAAAAAGTCGAGTGCGCTGACCGGTAAAGCGTGCAGAAACATTGGCTCCACCGGCACCTTCAGAGTGAGCTTTTGTTGGAGGGTACAGCTCTGAAAGACTGTTCGGCTCGGTTCTGTTCGCGATGCTAATTTGAGCCATTTTCTGTATTGAACTGAGATGAATCGGATGCGTCTATATGCATTGATATGGGCCTGTACCTGGCAAGTTTTAATTGAATATTAATGAAACAGTTTCCGCCGGCATGCTTGAAAAATGCTTTTAATACGTTATGTCGTCTCTTCCCCTAAAATAGGTGCCAGGCTCATCTCTCGTTCCATCACACCAGGGTGAATAATAAAAAAAAACACTGCAGCCAGTAAGGTCCTTAATGAAACGCTGCCAGATGAAGCCGTCTGAAATATACACGACTGTCTCATTACCGGTCTCTCTTCCGGTGCAGTCGCCGGGCCATTTATGCCTGTCGAAAAACTGCGCGATTTTCACTGAGATGTATTGAATCATGCAGTGGAAGGCACCAGTCACTCGATCTGACAGTCAACGGCGAAGTGCCACTAATGAGCGCATAGTAGCATCGCTGCTTTCGGTGGTGGTTCAATATGAGGACCTTAAATAAGTGTCTCCCCGTATCAGCGTGAGTATGAGGTGGGGAGGAATTAAGGGGTAAATGCTTAGGTACGTGCGCGCGACAGTCGCTAAGAGAATGGACTGATGCAGTTTGCACGCTAAAAGCCTTTGTCACCTGCCTTACCTTACGCTTCTTTCATGAACGGAGGCGTTTAATTTATGCTGATACGAAAATGTGATTTCCTCCTCCTTGACAACATGCTTATCTGCATGCTTATCTGCAGCGTCACTTATGTCACTTCCACACGTCGACGTCATGATTATATTGCTCAGAGCTCTGGAATTCCACGATAAATTGGTGCATTGCCCTCCATACGATTTCTGTTCATTTCGTTTCAGTGTACAGAATAACTTTCGCCTACATCTACTGTGACGAGTTGTACAGGCGTGAGCAGGGCTCGTATAGAGCGCTAGAGTGCTGTGCTTCGGGTCAAACTCTGTTATGGACACGTTCCAATAGGGCTTTTGCCGTTCGTATGTGTATGCGAATGCATTCGAGCGCTAGTACTGCCCGTGAAACTCACTTGCGTTAAATTTTTTCTTGACAAAAGCATTTTTGAACGGGAATCAGTTCATGAACGCATTTTTTTAGAACGCATTTCAGTATAACAATCAATATATCCGCAGATCTTCCATCGGCAGGCTTGCATTTTTCTGGTGTTATTAGCGCTATTGCTATTGTCAAAAGCGTTCCCATTAGTTTCCATGGCAGTCTTAACTGCTCGATGCGAGCTATGGAAACAATTTAAGAGAAAAATTTTGCTACACATCGAAAGAATGGGCTATTACCTTCGATATTACCATTACCGTACCTTACAGTTTTCCAATATTCAAAATTTTCGCCCGAGAATGTCGGACATGAGTTGATGGGAAGTTTTAATCGGCAGTCTCCGATCTCGCCTATGCAGTCGTCATTGCCCGGTATCTTCCTGGCCTGCCAGCACCGCTAATTTCTAAACGCATTTTCCGACTCCATTGGGCTCATAGCTCGATAGGCGAAGAATCAGGCTGGAAATCCAAACGCTGTGGGGTAAAGTACAGATACAAGTAGACAAAGTACAAGTAAACTGGAAGATATCAATCATGTTGGCTTAATGGGGCCGACAACTGCCCAAACACGCGATTATGGTGGTATTTGAAAGATCTTACCTCACATCGTACGAAATCGAGGCTGTAGTATCGAAGAAACGAGATCGATAATTTTAATTTGGAATTGAAAATCGCTTAAAGAACAGTGTGATGCTACATCCTGCGCTGGAACCTTGCCACTGCCGCCGCAGTGGCTCAGTGGCTATGGTGATCCGCTGTTCACCCGCAAGACACGGGTTTGATCCCGGCCGCAGCGGCCAAATTCTAGGGCCTGTGCACTGTGCGATGTCAGTGCACGCAAAAGGACCCCAGCTGGTCGAAGTTATCTGGAGCCCTCTACTACGGCGTCCCTCATAGCCTGAGTCGCTTTGGGACGTTAAACCCTATAAATGAGACTTAATGAAATTTGCCATTATCGGTGTGTACCACCACGTGGTCACATCACTTGCATCACTTGTATGCAGTTAAATGTGAAGTGTGTTCTTTTTTCCTGAGGACTTCGTCATATTTTATTATAGTTTACGTTTTCGCGGGTGCGCCATTCGACAAAAACCAACGTTGCCTTCTCTTCACCGATTCAGAGCTTTGAGCTTTTGTCCCAAGATGGCGCCACAGTGTTCTGCATTTCTTGGTTGAAGCGCTAACCACGGCCCACTAAAACTGTCGTCGACGATGCATACCTCACTGAGCCGTAATATCTCTGGGTGTGTAAACTAATATGTACGGTACGCTACGCTAAAACTGTATAATCACTGTATGGCGGCTGAGTTTCTAGTTCATCACTTCTGCCGGCGTGCAGTCGCTATCGTGCTCACTGACCGTGGTTCCTAGCATGAGGGTGCATAAAAACGGGCGCATCCACTGATCGAAAAATACTCAGTAGAAACATTGTAATTAAAAAATTTGTCCTACGTTTAAGCTTAGCTTGTAACAGTAGAACGCGATAGCGTTATCGGGTCCCCTTTGCATTACCTACTAAATACTCACACAAGGACCTGTTTCCTAATTAGAATAATTACTCATGTACGCATCAGTACATCTCTTAAAAAGGCAGTTCGCCAAGTCAAAGACCACAACGCATTCACTAGGTCCACCTTTATTCAGCTTGAAACAACGAGCCTTCGTGGCCTATGGGTGGCGTGCGTGTCTTGCATTCCGAAAGCCTTGGGCTTGAGTCCCGCTCAAACTAACCCGATTTGCTTTTCAGCTGAATTACTTTCCATTGGTTACAGAAAACCTACCTGACAAATGTGGCGTCTGTCCTAACATTCCTCTGCCTATTCCTGAATTTGATTAATTCTTTGCATCCATAGGAATTTTTTGCCCATGGCCGACGAAGACGCAGGCTTTTCTGCGAAACGGGACCCTTAATGATACATCGCGCTAAACCATCCCGGAATCGGGCATTTTAGACACTTGGATTTGCCGTCAAAGTTGGTCCTTAAAATTCAGTTGTCGGTGCCTTCAAACCCGATCCCTCTCCATCGATTCACTTGTTGGTAATTCGGGATTAACTGCTAGTGAACGGCAGCGCGCAGCCGGAAGGAATTGCATGCACTTCAGTGTGATGCGAAATCGCTGCCTCTGCGAGCGTGATATGTGGCTCAGTGTGCGCGTGTAAAACGCGTAGCGCGTAGATCTTGCTCTCAAGATAACGCAGTGCACATGAAAAATTGCGTTCTAGGCGGCGCGTTGTTCAAGTAACAGGAAAACGCGATCCAACTGTGCAGCTTATTGACGCTAACGATGATTAGTCGGGGCGGCTGTCTCGTTCACGGAGCGCGAGTCTCACGCAACGTGGAACCAGCGCTGTTCTCGCGAGCGAATGACCGCGAAAACAGCGTTATGTCTGTCTCGGGTCTGCGCCGTTGTCGCCGTCACCGATGAAGGACGGCCTCACGTTATATATCCTCGCGGTTTGCTTTTCATCTGCTTCCGCTGCCTGCACGCATGGTCGCTATCCGTCTTCGTGCGAAAACGTGTCGTACCTTATTCGTAGCTAACCTAACATGCGCCGGTTTCGCATGATATAACGCGGAGAAGCAGAACTGCAGAACTGCAGACTGCTGAGAACGCGTAACCTCCAACCATTCTTGCTAGCTTATCGGGACCGTATCTCGCGAAATTGAGTTCGCATCGTGATCGCAAGTACACATGGTGCATCACGTAAAGCTATGCATTGATTATGGACAGCTAAGAGGAACACTTTGAAAGACGAGATTATGTCGAGAGGTTGAAACTAAAGAAGAACTGTCGGTTGCTTTGTAAATGCGGCAAGTAAGAACATTTTTTGTTTCAAATTTGCAGAAATATTAATGTGGGAATGCATTATTCCGATGGGTAAACTCCGAGCAAGATCTTGCGATGTTTGTGGGTTTGTGCCATCACTGCCGATGGTGCCGCCATCGCACAACATCGTTTACACTGCTAGCGCCCCCCTTTGCCGACACTCCCGCCCACACTGCGTCGCCGGCGTGCTCCGCCGTCCCCGCTCCCGACGCGCGGAATCACGCGAGCAACCGCGCAGCGGAGATGGACGCACGCTGCTCGTGCCGTGTCTTTTCATGCAGTTTCATTAAGGCGGTATTGCCTCAATCGCCTTCGCTCGTCCTACTTGGCTACGCTAAAGCCCTACCATTTACGACATGAAATACAGCATGATAAACCAACATTAGAAAGCTAACAGTAAAGTATAACAACACGAGCCAACGTTCATGAAATCCTGCTTTGGCACGTTTACAAAATTTAGGCAAAAATTCTGTCATTTTTTCAGTTATAATTAACTGATCTCCTCTTTGGACCGCTCAAGGTTCATGATGGCTCTCAAGTGGGCATTCCTTGGACGGCAAAAGAAAATTCAAACGATGCAGTTTGTGTAACGGTAACTTTTCTAGTTATTCCTCGCTCAGGACGAAACGCGCGTCATCGAAAACGCACTAGGCAGGAGCGCCTCTTTTGAACAGCCCACGCACGTCACCGTTCCACTGCCGGCCGCCATCGTGGCGCAACCAGATTGTCGCCGCTGCAGTCACAATCATCGTATGCGAGCGGACGCAATCTCGAGGAGCCTGGAGGTTTCGCGCGCTGCGTGCAGAATACTATACGTCCCTCGACTGAGCAATTGTTGAATCAGGGGTTATTCGTTTACACAATATAAAATTCTCTAATTTGTTTTGGGATCGCTAGCGGGCCAAGTGTAGTCAGTCTTAAATTCATAATTAGGCTATTATTAATTAAAGACACTGCTACTTGCTTTACAATGCTGCAAAAAAAAAAAACTAATTCTCAGCCAGTCCTTTTTCTTTTCTTTCAAAGTGTACCATTCTCTAAAAACTACATGGAGATATGCCGCGCGGGCCACCTGTAAACAGGGTGTTTCAGTGCGCAATTTTGAAAAATAGGCCTTTTCAAGTTAGAAGAGCGTATTTTCCAGCATAACATTGCCAGCGGTGTAGTACATCAGAATATGGCTAAGACGTGCTAAATAGCAGGCTGGTTAATATTGAATAGTTAACTTTTTAACTATTTCTTATAAGCTCGATAATTATTGAGAAGCGTGTATAGCCCACCGTAAGTAATATCCATATCAGTTCTTAGAATTTCGAAAACGCGGTTACCCTCGGTGCTGTGGCCCAACAAATTTTGGCTATTTCGACGAGTTACATGCACTGGAGAGGTTGCTTTGCCTGTAAGCTTCTCGAAAGCGCATGTATTTTCACGCGGTTAAACCAAAATTTGTCGGACCACAGCGCCTAATGTAACTGCGTTTTTGAAATTCTAAGAACTGATATGGATATTACATACTGTGGGCTATACACGCCTACAAATAACTAAGGAGCCTAACAGTAACAGTTAAAAGTTAACTGCTCAATATTAGTTAAGAAGCTTGCTAATTAGCACATCTTAGCTGTGCTTTGACGCATTACACCGCCGAAAATTCTATATTGAAAAAAAGCTCTCTCCTAAAACTCAAAAAGTCTTTTTTTTTAAATTGCTGAAAGGCTTAGGTGGAACACCCTGAATAGTATATACGCACTGCGCTTTGTTGTATTGTAGCCAATCGAGTACGCACAAAGGCGGGCTGGAAATTAAAATTTGCCACCCGCATAGTTGCAGCCACTGAGACCACTGTGGAATCCAAATCGAAACAAAACTTCAGAGTACAAGAAAATTTCTTCTGGTCTGGGCAGGAGTACGAACGAAATCTCCTCCCGTACAAGGCAGGTTCTTTAGCGCTCTAACACAAGGCCGGCAGTAATCAAATTTGAAGTGAAGCAGTCGACAACTCAAAGCATATCGAGCTTCAAATAAACAAGCTCGGCGAAAATTCTCCAGGTGGAGGAAGTTCTGTCCAAGACCAATCTGCCTTCCTGCCTAACTCTATAGCCCTGTTGCCATAGATTGCAACCAATCGAAAGAAACTTTTTTTTTTCAGTCTTAGGTGATTTCAAGAGCTGTCAACTGCTGGCCTCATGATTGTCTCAGTTGGCGGAGCGATTGTTTGTGGGCAGGCGCTGGCCCCAGATTAAAGCCGGGGGCGAGGAAGAACTATAATTATTGTTTTTTTTTTCGGGGGGTGGGGGGCGTCACGAGAATTGTATAATGTGCAGACAAGCGATACATATCCATGTCTTTTTCGCTTGTTTTCTGCATACTGATTTCCGTTTTATGTCCCAAAGGTATAGACGCACAGATCTTTATTTTTATGTCGTGAGTTCTGCGTAAAGCACACAACCCTTTCATTCTTCCTCAGTGCTTTTATCTTTTAATGTGTGTTTTAAGATTTACATCATTCCTTTGTATTGTACTTTCTTCTAGCGGGGGGGGGGGGGGGGGGGGGGGGGGGGGATAGAGAGAGGGACATTCATGCCGCTTTTCAGTGCTCACTGTCGGACGGCGCTCATTCTTTAACTTCCCCTTCTAACCTCTTCCATGCTATCTGAGATGAGCGGCTCTGCATGAGCGGATTTTTATTTATTTCGTTACCCCGCGAATGACGAACACGTCAGCGAGACCTTCGGCACGTGTGACGAAAACGAGAACGTTCGCGATCCTGTTTGATTTCGCCAGAGTGAATGCGGCGCAACCTAGAGGGCGATTTCGTCGCAACTCGTTTTAATACACGTCCTACACCGAATTAACGCCGCTGAGCAGGCAATGACGACCAGAGGAACTTCCTTTTTATTTTTTTCTCTCCCCCGCTCACTTCGTCGAAGAGGACGTATTCATATCTGCGCTCTCTACGGACTCGCGGCGTCGCGTGCGCCGGCGCTCTGGGCCAGCCATCTTCATTAGAGACGGGGGCCCAGGGAGCCCCTCCGTTATGCAGCGGCGCTGCACTGCCGCTTGCCGGGGAAATTAACGCAAAAATTGCTGCCCGTGCGCATACCTTACCCGGACGTAATTGCGTCCCCTCAGGAGGCTCCCAAGGCGCGTCGCAAACGCCTCGAGCCCGGTTCACGCCGCTACTGGCATTTGCATAGCCGGGCTGTGATTAAATTAATCGCGGCGACACGCACTCGGAGTATCGGACGCCGTTGGTTATTCGCGCAGACGTGGACTTCGTTTACTTGCCAGCCGGTCGGTCTTGCATCGGATAGTATGGGCGGAAAATGTCTGCGATTGAAAGCTTTATCGAGAGGAAAACGTAAGGCTACACGTCAGCATATGTAGTTAGCGAGCACCTTTATTTTCTGAATTTGTTCCATTCCTTCTGTACAGGAGGTCAGGCGACCGTAACAGAGACGAATGAACGCCTAAGCACTGGCTCGCAACGCTTGCACGTTGTCCTTGCAATAGTCCTTCCTTTTAGTTTTTGTAGGTTTCCGCTGCTGATCAGTAATAGTTCAGAACCATCCCCTTGCCGAGTGCTCAGGCTTGCTTCTAACGCCGAGGGTAAGCCCGCCACTCCGTGACCTGTTCGGAAGGCGACTTCGCAGGGCGGTTGTTTCATTAAAAGCAAAAAAAAAAGAAACTAAAGAACAAAACAGGCACTCTAGCGAACGCACAAAAAAAAAAAAAAACTCATGTCCATCTCAACACGACGTCAGAATGCGCGAAGGAAGTGAACCGTGGCGCGAAAAGAAAAAATGGTTCAGTAGACCAGTGCAAAACGCTCAAGCAGAAAACAAAAGAGCGGTTTTATTAATGCAGCAACGCAGCAGCTTGACACATGATTGTAGGCACCGAACAAGTTGTTTTGGTGTATATAGCTTTTGAATAAATCTATTCCAGCATTTTTCAAAAAATAAAACAATACCAGCAGCGTTTCACATGGTTTGTCAAGATCTCATTACGGCGAAATCCTTTTCAAATTTCTTGCGCAAAAGCACTATAGGCACGTTCGCGCGTGCCGACACACTATTGCTTAGAAGTGAGGCCCAAAATCGAAGATAGATGGAGCAAAATTTCTTTCGCGTAGACTTTTTGTCTCCCTTTTCTGCGCTTTTCTTTTTTTTTTTCTGTCGCGGTTTGCTCTTATCCGCGCACGTATCTTGCCGAGTCCCTTCTTCAGGTGGCAACGGTCGCTGCATCTGAAGGCACAGAGAGCGCCCTGACGATCCAGTTGCGAAGACGAGCTGCGTCGCCTGCCTCGTGCGCAAGCAGCCTCTCTCTTGAGAGATCCTTCCACTTTTATCCGCGCGAAGCTGCTGTAAGTGGCGCTCGTCAGAAACGAGCGGAAGCCACGTGCCGTACTGCATGCAAAGCACGCAGCGAGTCGCATTTTTCCCCCTTTTTTTTTCTTATCATACGAAGCAGTAGCGAGCGAATTAACATCGCGAGTTCTGGATGGCGTTCTTCTGAAGGCAAAAGAACCGACTAGGATGGGCGCTCACCGAGTGCCTTGAAGAAGTGGCGTCGTGTTTCCCGCCAGAACGTGCAGCACGGAAAAGAAATAATAAAAGGACGCTTTTGCGCCTGCACGGACTTAAGTGAACTTGGAGCAGTACGGTGGAGTTTCCCATGGAACATCTTTGCGAGCTGGGTGCCTAGCGCTGTTGATATTCGTCGCTCCGAGTGAACGTTTCATTTTGTCGTGATATCACAACAGCTTGATTTCTTTCCTTGCTCTTAATGAGAGATGGAAAATTGCTCGATAGCATGACAAAAGTTGCGCAGCGTGCAGTACGTATATAAATGCAGTCAGATACCGCCTGAACGAGCTTCAGGGGAGCTTAAGGAATGTTTGCTTAAGCGAAAGTTTGTTCAACTGAAAAGAGCGCTCATTTTGATGAACCGAAGTAAGCATCCGGCATTATGATGGCTATAAAGCTTTTTATTTCACAATACTAAAAACTAGACGCATGCTTTGTAAATTTAGCACTTCAGATAAAAGGCAGTAATCGCCTGCAAATTTTGGAATCAACACTGGCATTCAAAACAAAGAATTCGAGGCAAGCTTCGAATTCTTCGCGCGGCAAGAATTCGAGGAGAGCGCCGCTCTTGCAACTGATTTATTGTGACAGGAAGCCGACATTTATGCCCTCGAGTAACAGCTTCAGCCGCAAGAACCAACGCAAGACACTAAAGAAAGTTTCAGTATATAAGGCATTAAGTGCGAGGTTTCTTTGGTTGCTGTTGTCGTTACCCTAGGGTAGAAATATCGGTTGTGTGTCGCAATAAATCAGTCACGAGGGCGGTACGTGCCCTGCCTATTCTTGTCCCTTTCGAAGCTCCCGCCTTACCTTTAATAACGAATGGGATCCGACTCGTCCGAGTCTTTCGTTTCTATAGAACACTGTCAACCCCGCAACAAACGACATTGCGCTGCTACGCGCAACGTGATTGTTGTCTGGCTCTAACTATGGCTATGGATAAGTTAAGTGATCAAGGCATTACGTACTGCTACAGGCCATCCTACATGCGACCTCCGTAGCCTTATCGACCAAAGCCAGGTACATGGCGTCCAACAGTTTCGCAAGCGAAAGTATGGCGTCGTGAAGAATCATAAGCTGCGCACTTTTCGAATTGCAGTTTCCGTATAGTTTCTCGGGCGCAATTTTGCGCAAGCGAGCTGACTCGATACATTCTTACACGGAAGCAGTGCTTTAGGGATTTGCAAAATGTTCGCGTTACTCAAGTTTGCTGTGCGCTGAGATATGTTGAACTGGAACTTGTGCAATGCAATATAATGCAAAAGTTCGTTCAAGTGGTACTTCAGTGCATACCTAAAGATGTCAGTCATTGAAGTCGTCGCCTTCAAATAGGCTCATACATCTTCTTTTTTTTTTTCTTTTTGCCGATAAGGAATGGCACGGGTGCACTCTCTTTGTAGCCTCCCCAAAAATATTAGCAAGATTGTCGAAGCTGTGGCTGTCGTTGTATGGGATCAAGGGACGAATTATGGTGCAAGGTTTTTCAGAGACGAAGTCCGGAGGCTGCACGTGCCGAAGTTGCCACGTAGCTCGTTCCGCACGATATCTATAAAACCAATATAGATGGACGAGAGTCTCAGTATTGTGGCTTCCTTTTTTCGCGTCTGGGCTTTCCGTTCCCAGCTCCCTTTCCGTTCTTTTTTTATTTTTCTAACACGGCCTTACCCAGGCCCAAGTCGCGAAAAGAGTCGATGCCAAGCTGATTGTGCCCTTACCCTCGAAGAGTATTTGGCATTCGGACAACAGAAATTTTGTATATATGATCTATTCGCCTCAACCAACCGTGCATTACCGGCGGAGTTATACACAGATGCAAGAGAAATACAGACTTTTCAAGCGTCCCGTGTAAACTAAGATATAGTTTAAATGAACAATACAGTGGGTTGAGCCTTTATTTAGCGTGTTTCTTACGGACCGATCGAGAAAGAAGGGTGCAATCGGGCGAGGCTCAAAAAGAAAGGGGAAGACGTGTATCATTGAAGAACTGAGAACACCAACACTGATAATAAAGCGTCGATCCGCCGCAACAGAAATTGACCATTTCAACATTTGTCACTTGTAGCAGGCGCTATTCGTATCGGTGAGCTGCATGCGTCTATACCAGGTGTTTCAGAAAAGGTTGGGTTTGGTTTATCTGGGTTTGACGTCCCAAAGCGACTCAGGCTATGAGGGACGCCATAGTGAATCGCTCCGGATTCACTGGGGTTCTTTAATGTTCACTGACATCTACAGTACACGGGGCTCTAGAATTTCGCCTCCATAGAAATGCAACCGCCGCGGCCGGGTTCGAACCCGCGTCTTTCGAGTCAGCAGCCGAGCGCCATAACCACTGAGCCACCGCGGCGGTTCGTTTCACGGAAGTTGATCACTAATTTTTAAGGACAGGGTTTTTGAGGTAATGAGAAGATTTTTGCGGAATAGTGATACCAGTGTTGGCGGACGTCGAAAAACAGCAAATCATGTTCACTAGTAAAGTGATGAACTAAATTCGAATAGTTAACTTTTCAACTAGAATAGCCATATCAGTTTTTAGAATTTCGAAAACGCGACTACCCTCGGCGTTGTGGCTCGACAAAATCTAGCCACATCGCGCAAAATTACATGCGATTTCGAAAAGCATGCAGGCAAAGCAACCCCTCCAGTGCACGTAAGTAGTCGAAAAAGCCAAATTTTACCGAGCCTCAGCGCCGAGTGCAATCGCGTTTTCGAAATTCGGTTTGGTTGGTTTGGTTTGGTTTGGTTTGGTTTGTTGGGGTTTAACGTCCCAAAGCGACTGAGGCTATGAGAGACGCCGTAGTGAAGGGCTGCGGAAATTTCGACCACCTGGGGTTCTTTAACGTGCACTGACATCGCACAGCACACGGGCCTCTAGAATTTCGCCTCCATCGAATTTCAGCCGCCGCGGCCGGATCGAACCCGAATCTTTCGGGCCAGCAGCCGAGCGCCGTAACCACTGAGCCACCGCGGCGGGACTTTTCGAAATTCTAAAACCTGATATGACTATCACTAACTGCTGGCTACAAATCTTTGATTGCAGTCAGGGGCCTTGAGGTAATAGTTAAAAAGTTAACTATTAGAATTTAGTTAATCAGTTTACTAATTGTTTACTGTTGACGGGCGTCAAAAGTGGTATTACTATGCCGCAAAAATCTCTGTACCTCAGAAACCCTATTTTTAAAAATTAGTGATTACCTTCCTTAAAACACCTGGTAGGGTGCCATTGTCTCAATTCAACGGCTCGTGTGTCTCCTGCGTTTTATGAAAGGCTGGACATGGAAGTGGAAGCTGGTGTGTTGTTTGGAGACTACGTGAAGGCCTATAAATAAAGAGAAGGAAGACACGAGACAAAACGATGACGTATCTTCTAGTGAATGTGTCTTCTTGTGTTGTATGTCTTCTGTGCAGATATGATATCACGTTGCTCCGAAACATCGCACACGTTCCCATGTGGAACGGAACCCATTTCGAACTTTTACTGAAGAGTTGATCCCTTCAAGCAAGCGCTTTTGGCGTTTTAGACAGGTAGTAGAGCGGCAAGCTGGGCTAGCTGGTGGATGCTCACCTTAAAGAAGGGTAGTTTTTAGCACTTTTTGGACAGGTTGTTTGTCAAAGAATATGATCAAGCAGGAAGTTCGCTTAAGAAGCGCGCAGTGCAGAAAATAAGGAAATGTGAGTGTCTGTTCGCATTCTTTTTGGAAGCTTCTACCAACGAGTAAGAGCTATAAATGATTGTTTTTTTCCCAGAAGCAAATTGTGATCACCGCATTCAAGCGCTGGAACACGCGGATGGTAGACTCTGCGGTATACAGCTTCAACCCGTGGCACTCACGTATGAGTGCTGACGTAATTATAGCCACGCAGCAAATGAAACATGCTTCGAGCCTGCGATGTATGTTAAATTTGAGGCCGTACCTCACTGTACCTAACTTTCCAACCATTCGGCACGAAACCAGCTTGGAAGAAGAAATAGTTTTGCTAACTTCAGCTGGATTATTTCTACTTATATTCCGCTGTTAGCGAGCCGTAAATGTCTGAGTGGAGCCTAAGGGGTGGTGTATAATCGATTTTTTTTACGAGGCTTGTGTCCTCAAAGAACGTGTGACAGGCCAGCTCTTGTGACGGTTTCTGTTTAGTTCGCAGGCGTGCGCGCCCGTTATGAATGGCATATCGAACGACCAGCCGTGGTTTCATCGCCGATGGTGCCTAACGCTGAGGATATCTGCTCACAGGCACCGTGACAAACAACGAGCATGAAGTCTTGAGCGCTGTGTCTGCCACCTATCTTCTTGCTCTTGCTTGTCCTTGTTGCGCAGCTCGTTCTTCAACGGCGTACCGACTAGTTGAATAACGCACATCCATTCGCTGGCGGACAACATTCTCAACTTTATTGGACGCATTGAACGTGTATGCCCAAGAGACTCGCGCATGGTTTGTGTGCGAAGGTGAAAGAGCCACGAAGATGTAGAAGTGTAGGCGTATATAGAAGCCGTTAATGTTATGCAGTCCATCTTTACTTCTTCAGAAATTTTCCGCCGGCAGCGTACGCCGCACTGCACCCTGTAATGAAGGCCTGTGAACGTAAGAACACGGTTAGCGCCATGAACCCTTGTGAAGTGTTCATGATTGATAACGCTGTTATGCTGTCAAGTACTAGTTAAAAATCAAATCATATGCCTGTCAAAAATTGTGCGGTGTTTACGACACCTAAAGGCTTGATAAATATCCTAGATATATTATTCGATGTGCAGGAAATGGGGTTTCATTGAGGAAACGGTTGCACGAACGGAATTTTAACGTCTTGCAATTATGCAACTTCCTTGAGGCTGACCTTCAGCCTTTTTCTTTTTTTTCGCGAATGGAGGTGCGGAAACTGTAAAACGGCAGCCAAATCTGGCTCAAAGTTGTCCAAAGCCAGAAAACCCCAGCGGGCAACCTTGCGTAGATTGTGAGCCGGCACTAAATAATGAGCCTTGACGCTATTTTTTATTTCTCATGAGACATTATAGATCTGTCCTTACATATTCTTCATCGAGCCCAGAAATAAGCAATTGTTGAAATAAGCAATAAGCAAGTGTTGCCTAAGGGAACACAGGGGACAACTCCATTCAAATATTATTCTCAGTAAAAATTGACTGTATGGCCCTTTCTGGCTTATAAATGACGTTTCTCCTGCAGCAAAAGACGCATTTATCGGTGATAAAATTGGATTTCTAAGTCTTCCCACCAATCGATACTAACTCGTAACGTCCTTATCGAAAAGGATGGGTCGCTACAGTTTTCAAGTGTATGGCGCCGTAGCATAGACTCTTGTATCCGCGTCCGAAAATTGCTGTCGATGCACGCATTTTACTTGTGAAATCGGCCGGTCATGGCTTATAAAAGCTCCATTTTGGATAGGGTTATCTATTTGTGATTATAACGCGGTACCTTATCGATACAGGTCAACTTGTGTTTGTCCTGAGTGTCCCATTAATACGAGCAAGCTCCACGGACTACACGACCCTTCACCGCTACAAAGTGCAGGTACACAGGGTGCTTCACCGAAGACTTTACACAAATTTAAAAATCTGATTTTTGAGTTAGAAGCGCGGTCCGGCATAGCATTGTCAGCGAGGTAGTACCTCGGAATACAGCTAAGATGTGCTAACTAGCAGGCCGGTTAACTAATACTGAATAGTTAACTTTTTTACTATTACCGTTAGGCTCATTAATTATCGAGAGGCGTGTAGCCCAAAGTAAGCAATATCCATATCAGTTTTTAGAATTTCGAAAAGGCGGTTACCTTTGACGCTGTGGCCCAACAAATTCTGGCCACATCGCGCCCAAATACATGCGCTTTCAAGAAGCTTGCAGGCAAAGCAGCCTCTCCAGTGCACGTAGCTCGTAAAAACATCCAAAATTCGTTGGGCCACAGCGCTGAGGGCAACCGCATTTTCGAAATTCTGAAAACTGATATGGATATGACTTACGGTGGGCAACACGGTTCTCGATAATTAAGGAGGCTAAGGGTAATAGTTATAAAGTTAACTACTCAATATTAGTTAACCAGCCTTCCGTTAGCACGTCTTACCTGTATTCTGATGTACTATACCGCTGACAATGCTAAGACGAAAAAAGCGCTCTTCTAACTCTAAAATCCTATTTTTAATAATTGTGTAAAGTCTTAGGTGAAACACCCTGTGTACAGCAGGCTTCTCTGCACGTTTATCAAAACAGGCGATTTTTTGTTGCACAGTGTGGCTAAGGGAGACGTGGAGTGGTCCATGTTCAAAGCTCGGGTGGTCACATGTAAGGTTCGCTTGGAGTTCTTGTCTGGCTTTGTTGGCTTCATAGCCTTTTTTTTTT
Source organism: Amblyomma mixtum (assembly GCF_055824585.1). NCBI lineage: Eukaryota > Metazoa > Arthropoda > Arachnida > Ixodida > Ixodidae > Amblyomma > Amblyomma mixtum. The sequence goes on along the minus strand of NC_143014.1, from coordinate 158,104,107 downwards.
CTCTCTCTCTCTGTCCATCTTCGAGTCTTGTTGTGGTGCGCGAATCAGCGCACACACCAGTGCGTACTCCCCTCCTCCCATTGTCCTTATTACTTTGCGCACTAAAGTTCCTGTGAGCAAATGTGAGTTTTTGAAATGAATAAATCCGCAAATAAGCACCGAGTCTGCATGGCGGCGATGTTGTTGGCCTCATAGGACGTCGTGCGACCAGCGGTCATTACGTGCATTCTGGACTGGCGCTCTGTCTTTTATGCCGCGCAGGAGGCGGCCCCACCGCGAGAGCGACGACTGCTCGGAGTTGGGGGCGACAATAAGGGATCGTCAAGTTATGAAATGGCTCGGCGACGCGCCGAGCGTCATAAGGCGCGCTGGCCCCTCGTTGCCGCTTACATTTCCATGAATTTTCATATATAAGCAATTTATTCTAATTCCGCCCGCAGCTGGTCGCGGCGGCCATGCTCCCTTTCAAAGCTCGTGAACAGCGCTCGCGCCCGAAACGCGTAGAGAACAAAATAATGGCACTCCGATAGCGTTGGAAACGGGGCAAAAAAAGAAAAAAAAAAAGAACTTTCCGCTGATCGTTTCGGGCATGCATTCCTTCGGAGAAGAAAAGAAAGTGCCGGTAAACATTTCCAGAGTGGCGTGGATTCGGTGCGCTCGCCGGGACAGAAATTCAATAAGCAAGACGCGGAATGCGGGGAGGGTGGATAGGAGGCGGAGGGAGGGGAAGGCCCGGCGGCCGCCCGGCACTCAGAGCAGTGCTCTTTATTAATTAACGAAATACGCGGCGCGCAAGCTGCTCGCTTCTCCTTCCCTGCCCCGCTCTTCGGATTCCCTCGCGTGGGGAACAAGTGCGACGGTGTTTACCTTCACGCAGTAATGGCCGCGCTATTACGATGTACGTTCGCGTGATTATGGACGACCCGTGTAACGACGGAACAGTGACCGAGTCGAGGGCGCACGCCGGTCACGCCAGCGTGGCATGTGGGCGGAAGAGGTGGCTGCTGGGCTCCAGTCGCTGTCAGGTGAGCGTGCGAGCCCGCCATTAGGACCCATTAAGGTGCGCATCCGTCGGAAAAGAGGAGAGACATGGAGAGGGATGACCGACGGAGAAGCGTCTACAATAAGACTCGTTTTTTTTTTTTTTTTTTCATAGGCGACCAGCATTATTGCCTCCGATGATCACCGTTATTTGCCGTTTGCCTTCACCAAGGACAAAACGTGTAGCGATGAACCAACAATTCACGGGAGCGCCACCAAACCGCGCTCTGTGCAGGAAAGAGTGATACTCGCAGTAAGGCGAGAACAATGATAGTGAGCAGAAAATAAGAGCTGATCTATCCTCTCTTACTAATATCTACCCTTGATTCAGCGAGCACTATAGCGGGGCTGTGCGTTTTTGACACGATGGTGGCGGCCCACTGCTCCATCTATCCTGCGGCAACGAAGTGCTGCGAAAACAAGCGTTCGCGGTGTGATTGGGCAACGTTCGCGGAATCCGGCCCGCAGCGAACTCCGCGTTCCTCGAAGCGGCGCTCGCACCTAGAGGGCGTCTGGCGGCGCGCCCGAACGTCCGATGAAGAGACTGGCGCCGTTGCGCGCGCGCCGGGGCTCCAGCGTGTTTGCCCTTTTGTCTCTCGCACGCCGGGCCGGAGTTTTCTGGCAAAACCGAGTTCGATAGAACAGAAGTGACTCGGTATTCGCCGTTTGTCGGCCTCTTAGCGTGCATTTTGTCTTTTAGCTGTCGCCATGCTTCAGTAAATGTGGCGTCCGGTTGCTCAGCCGCGGTTCGTGGGTTCGATTCGCGGTCTGTATAACACTGCGTTTTGAGTACTACGAAACGAAAAAAAAGATAATAAAGCCCGCGTGTTGAGATTTGAGCGTACGTTGAAGAACCCGAGGTGACCAAAACTGCGTTACAGATTACAAATAAACAAAAAAAAATATTAAATCGGATCGCTGCATCTCTCTTTAGGGTACTTACGTTACTACTTCAATATATCCCCAGTTCATATTACTGACGTTGTTTTGCGTGTTTTGCATTGTGCTTATGTAGTTGTGTTTGCTTTATTATTCAATGTTTTACCATCTGTCCGTAATTTTTTTTTTTTTTTGCTCCAGTTCTGGGTCAAGAAGCGTCCGGTGCCCCTCCTTCCATGTTCAGGCTTTGCGATATATGCGATTTCAGCGCACGTTAAAGTTAGAGAAGTTTGAGTTAATCCGGAGTTCTCCACTGTACGGTGGGCGTCATAGCCCGTGTGTCGCTTCGGGACGTTAAACTCCGCTATTCACGATTCGCTTTCTTCTATTTTCTCGACACCGCGAGAGTTCCGCAAGCCGTTATTACACGCTCGCAGTACCTCGAAACTGCTTGATCTGACCGCTAGGCTGATTACGATCGTTAGCAAATATTGCGTGCTATCGAAAGCGACTTGTTGACATCAAATAGTGCCGCTAAACTTTACCTACGAGCTGAGCCTAATTCAATTCCGCGGCCAGCGTCCATTTTCGCCGATGCTTCGTCATACTTGCCTATCGCTGCGAGAGAGGGTAAGGGATGCGAAACGAGGTGCAGCCAGCACTAACAAATCATTATCTATACAGGCGCTAACGGCGTGCAAGCCATCCATCACTAAGTGCGTCGTCGACACACAGGGCTTATGTCGCAAGCGGCGCCGTTTCCCGTGCATTCGATCGTGGCAAGCAGGAAAGCTCAATAGACTCGCGCCGGGCAAACAATTAAGTGTCAGCCACGTGGGGAATTTAGCCTGCTGGGCGAAACTGGAAGCTAATGCTGCTAATAATATACGCTGTTTCCTGCGCAAAGTGCCTCGAAATAGCCGAGGCTTTAATTGTCGCCGCTGGAGGCTATTGTTTTCTTGGAGTTGCTCCGCACCGCTGACCCCCGTCTGACCCGTTCTTCAATTATTCCCTCACCTCCCCGCCCCTCTCTTTCTCCCCCCAGTGTGGGTGTGCCAGCCTAACGCTCCACGCGGCGCAAGGCTGAGAGCAACGGTTTTTACGGTATACTATGCGTCCTCACTCACGATCTTGAATCATACACAATAATAAAAAAAAGAAACAAGACAAAACGTACAGCCCTTCAGAGCCCTAGGTGATTCTAATCGGCTCCGAATGTAAGAACCGCTGCATTGGCTTTCTCCTTTACTTTCTGACTTGCACCTTTTCAATCACATCAGGACCGCAAGAGGAACAATTTGCGGTGCCCAAATTCCAAAAGCGTAATCGCTATTGGGCACAAGCCCGCCGACTCTGTCATGGACTGGATCGGTTTTCCTTGACGAGCTTTAGCATTTCCTTCAGCGGTGTGTGCGCCCTCCGAGAGCAGCGAAGTGAAATACACGCATATATAGCCGCGCTCTGCGACTCAAACGTCGAATGCAAACCCTATACCGAGGTTCATAGGGTTTAAATTACACTGTCTTCCTCCGTTAGGGTTTAAATTACACCGTCTTCCTCCTTTCGTGCTTTTAGGGGCTGAAATTCAGAGGTCATTAAAACGCACATAGATTTATTTATTATAGCGCACGAGTCGTTACGGGGCCGCCGCGTTTAAGTGCGATAAGTGCTAACATGATGCCATCCTCCAGGTTTCGAAATCAGGGCTTTCGGGAAGCTAATGAGAGACTAATTACGAAAAGCGGGAAGAGAAGCTTGAGCAAGAGATGTTAACACGTGGAATACCGGCAAAGGGAGCCAAATTGTCCTGAAAAAAAAAAAGATGACAACAAAACAACGAAAGTTTTTACGCTAGAAATCGCATGAAATCAGCAATATAATATATAAGGACCATGATGCTACACGTGATTAATTTTTTTCATTCTCCGCAGGCCCTCTTCGAAGTACTTTGTAGTCAACGAAACTTGCACAGCGATTTACAAACGCAACGCTTGCACGCAAACAGGATAATGACGACTAAAAATTTTCTCTACAAATTTAGGAATAAGTAAAGCTCATAGTGTATACGCATTTAATTTGCTGTGCATTACACGCTAAAAAAAAATGTCAAACTCCGCGAAAGCCCATGGCAACAGACATAACGAACATCCTAACTCCAGTTGTTGGCAGGAGGCCATTGCAATTTAAAACACTCCGGAGGCAATTTCGTTAGGGCGTTCAAAAAACACTTCACTGGAAAAAAAAAAAAAAAAAAAAAGATGCCTACAGCGATATCACCAATATTGTTTCCTTTGGGTAACAGCTTTCTCGCAACGATGGCGTTTCGGCTTCCACCTTCACTCAGTTGTATTTCCTTAGTGAATGCTGATTACTAGATCTGCACGCGCCAGAGCAACACAGCGGCCCACGAAGAGCTCTCGGTGAAGGTCTCGTGGTTTGCGGCTTTCTGGGGCGCTTTAACTTGCAGCGAAATCTCAGCACATGGGTGTTTTTGCTTGTCGCCTCCATCGAAGGGCAGCCGGAATATAGTACTCAGCAGCCGAACGCCATACCGACTATGGCATAGCGGCGGGCCGTTGTACTTCTTTTTCTAAGCGTCTTCCACTGCTTGGCGTAGTTACATATAAAGCGTATTATTTGTACTTAGACCTCTTTTCGCGCGCGAAAAAAAAAAGCCCAAATTTATTGCGGCACTTCGGCTCCAAGCTGAACACTAGGCATGGCTGCGAGCAGTTTTGTGCGAACTTGGAAAGTTGTTGTGTAACAAACAAACAAACAAACAAACAAACAAACAAACAAACAAACAAACAAACAAACAAACAAACAAACAAACAAGCAAACAAACAAGCTAAACAATCTGAATCAGCTGTTTTGTTGTCTCCTTCGCAGTAGGGCGACCAAACTGCCCGGTCCGCGTGGTTCCCTAACCGTTCGCCATAACTGCTGCACTGAGAACCGATTAGGAGGAGGCGATCGAAACAGCGTCTCCCCATTTGCCATCGCCAAGATTGTCCGTCTGATTAGCAGTCCTGGGGAATTTTCTGCCGCGCTCCTCGGGGAAGACGGGTGCAGGCGCTACGTTCTCGCCTCCCCAGCGGGCACGCGGCCCATTAGCGCCGCGGCCGCAGCGCGGCGCAGGACGTGACTGTGGCAGGATCGCGCGCCCTGGGCCGCCGGTAGAAAAGAGAAAGCCGCGGCTGCGCACAAGTTTTAACGAGCCGTAGCGGCACTTACGCGGACGCGGCACTGCGCGCTTGCGCCCGTCTTGTCGTCTCGAGTGCTGTCCGGGCGGCGAGCTAACGTCTTCGCAAAAATGAGGTGTGCAAGCGCGACCAACGGACGATGTTTCGCGCCCACGCGTGTAGTGCGTGTTTATAGGCGGCCGCTTGGCGATAAGGAAAGGGAATAGAAAAGCACCAAACGAGCCCACATGTTTTCGCCTGCAGTCGCTGGTCAGAGTTCGTTTCTTCTTGTTGTTTACATTTGTCCTTTTTTTTTTGCGTGGATATACTCGTTAGAAATAATGTTGGCGCCTGGAAATGGGGCCAGCTACTTCTTTGCGCCGTACTTCTCGAAAAGCGGCATAGAGATAACGCTATGAACTCGAAAAGAACACAAGGAACAACTCGCAGCCCGGTAGTGCGAACGAGAAATAGTTCCTTACGAGAATTCTGGAAGGCTCGCTGCTGTCGCCCAGTGACCGAGGAAATGATGGGAAGAACATGGTGGTCAACAGAGTTAGATTCTAACGTCATTTCGGCGTTTTATTTGCTTATAATCGACTGCACTGTCTTCTCACTCCACAGCGCTTCCGAACGTCGAACTCTGTTGGCGGTGCAAGTCGTCAAAACGAACCGTTTTATGCACGAGTAGTTCAGTTTATCAGCGCATTTTAGTGTTTTACCCAAATCATAGTCACCTGCTAACCTCCGTATATTGCTGTGTTCAGGCAATATTCTGCGCATTTTTTTTTTAATGCAGAAGGACCACTTTTAAGCTTTGCGCGGAAAATAATAATAGTCTGCAGTGGGCAGAATAAATCAGTTTTGGCCGAATACCTATGTTATGCTGACAAATCGACGCTAGTAAAAATAGTACAAGAAACCACAAGGGCGTTTTAATCTCGCTTTTTTAAAGCGTCAACTCAACTCTATTATGTTTTTCTGTAAAAACTGAGTATGCCAATGTTTGTCCGGCAAAAAAACGAAACAAAACAAAAACTCTTTATGATTGAGAAAATTCAATTTTAAATTGTTCCTGCCACTCAATTCAAACTCGCGCCGTCTATAACGAGAGCATCAGTGATCCCCGTTTTCAAGTGAATGACAATGTAGCATAGCCTCTGGGATCTCCGCGAAAAGCCGTTGACGCACGCATTTTACTTGCGAAATCGATCGGTGACAGTAACACCTATATTTTCTTTCCCTTGGCCTTTTCTAGCGTATAAAAGCTCCGTTTTCAGTGAGAGTGGTCTCTTTGACGTTATAACACCGTACAGTCTATCGATGTAGGCAAACTTCAATTTGACACTTGCCATGTTTTCCTTGGCGAAAGATTTGCCGTGCTCACAGCTCCACCAAACAAAACGTCGCGTCTCCTCTTAACACTATAATACAAAATTATATGATAAGAGGTAACTAAGAAAATTAACTAAATAAGACTGAGGGCTAGCAGGCAATAACAAAACAAACAAAAAAGTCAGTGCACTGAGTACACAGCATTACATAGTTTCAACAGCTAAAATAAGACGACGGACTAAAGGAAAAGGCAAGCCAGAGTAACGCCCTCACTTTTCGTCCGTCATATTATTGCGCAGTTGTAACTATGTCAAGTGCGAACCAACCCGCCCAACTTTGCACAGCTAGTGCCGTGCTGATTTTTTTTTACTCTATAGGTTTGCTTCAAGTGAAAAGTGCGTGAGCTACCCGCAAACTTTTCAGCCTCTCCTGATTCATGTACATACACCCTCCGTCAAAAGTTTATGGAAAATGGCTGTCGACCAGCGGCAGCCAGCACAGGGGCTCTGGACTGAGGGCATCGATTTCCGTTTAAACTTTACTCAATAAAAAATAAGTTAACTTTCTCTTCCTCCTCTGTCCAAGAAATTTCCAAGGGTGCACATAAACTTTACCCTTGCGTACAACGCATCGAATGCCGTGAGTCCCGTTACCCCACTTCATTTATTGACCACTGTACATACATGCGCACATAACTATGTTGCATGACTGAGTTTAGAATTCTAAACTGCAATAAACAGCCGCATTGACTGCGACAAGATAGACAGAACGTCATTGACGGACGTGGTCCTATGTATCTTGTCCGTGTGTGTTTCGCGCCGCAGAGCAATGTGGCTGTTCACCAGCCAGCCCGAACCAGACTCTTATTTTAGAAAGTGTACCTGTGATTTGAAAAAAAAAAAAAACCTTGAGTGTGCAAATATTATTGCTCCGATTGCAACCCCGGGTCCGAGCATACAGCGGGCTTAAAGTAACCAAGAAATAGTGGTCTCCTCCACCAACGTTTTTCTAACGAAAAAGAGCGGGCATTTTAAGACAACATGTTTGTGACACGTTCGTTCCGTTCGCTCGTTCTGTTCCTCGTCGCTGTGTCCCACGTTGTTCTGTCAAAGTTAGCGCTTCCATTGCAGAAATGCTGTACCAACTAGACCCAACCACGGTTTACTGTTCCATAGCTTTTTGACTCAGACAACATGAAAGGCTAGAGCTTTCGGCTGTTAAACTTAACAATGTTCCCAATTAGTTGTGAGGTATAAATATCCTGTTTTATTGAAAGAAATATTGTGCGCTTGGAACAGGTCTCGTGATGGGTTTGTTAAGGAGATGGCACGTTAAGGGGAGTAAAATGTACACCGATTCATCAGCATGACAAGTATAACTAGTGAGGGAGGTGTTAACGAGTCTGTCCTCGTTGAATGAACACCGACCGATATATATATATTTTTTTATTGGGGGGGGGAGTAGGGGAGCTAGGGCTTTGATCGAGTTCCACATGGGCTGCCACCAAACGGACACACGTCATTGAAAACCACCATGTTAACAGTATAGTATGGCGCTAAAACTAGCCACGAGGCAGTTTGTCATGAATCCCAAGTTTTTTTTTTTCTTTTGAAAGCAGGAAATTTAGCTCTTGTTATGTCTTCATCAGTTTATTCATTACAGCGCTAGAGGGAACTACTGGCTGCTCGCCATGCCCCTTTCGTGTCAATCAGACCCAGCCGGCAGTCCGAGCAAGAAGACCATACTGCCTTGATGCGGGAACGTGCAGCATGCAATAAATACGATGTCTTTACGGAACAGAATGGATCTCAGTGCTGAAATCACAGCCCGGCTTAACTGTCCAGTTTGGATGGCTCACGTATGGTTGACGCATGGCTGTATAGCTGGCTTTACTAGAAATTAAATACCTTCTACTACGCAGTTTAATGGTTTAATCTCTGACTGAAGAAACAAATTCCGAGTATACAGCTACGTGTACCACTCAACGCTTGTCTGCTCCCTTCTAAACTTTTGAGCCAGAAATTTGTTTTGTGCGAAGCATCTCGATAAAGCTCTCCGCAAGTCCAGAAGAATGTCCCGTGCGCGCCTTTACAACGTTAATTTTCCGAGTTTCCACGGCGAAACCCAACCATCGTTTGGCGTTCAAAGGACGCGCTGCGAATAAAATCTGCTTTCTATAGGTCATCCGAATATAGGACGCTAGCGGCAGCCTTACAGTTGAGGTCATTGCACACGCAGGGCGCGCATTAAGCGGACGACGCACTTTTATAAGCGCTCTTTTTTAAGGTTTCACTGGGACGGGGAAGCGCGCTGATCCCACTCAGAGTGAACCCGAGCTCGAATGCCCTCCCGGCGAGTCCCTCCTTCATCTCGTATTCGCCGTCGCGCGCGTCCGCGCTCGGCGGTATACCCGTCCCGATTCAAGTGCCTACACTCTAAGAAGCCCCCTAAGTATACGTTATATGTCGCCGAAAAAATGACGAAAAAGGTGCGGATAAGAAAAAAAGCAAAAGGTGGAAGTAAAAATGCTCGAGGAGAGAGCAGGACAAAACGCTAAGGCCAGTTTTCATTTTTATTTTTTTTCCCCTTAGGGTATACTTTCGTTGTTTGCTCTGCTTCCTGACAATGACGCCTTCCATCGCGCCCGATTACGCGTGGCTTGGCGCCATTTCTCGGTGAAGAGCAAGTGCCTTGTGGCTTCTTCTTTCGAAAGCGGTTCTCGACTTGTCTGTTCCAGATGCCGCCCATGCTGTGCGCACCGACTCGACGCCGCGCGAGAAGCCGTCCTGCAGGTGCGAGCTTCGATGAACAGCACTCGGCCGTCGAGCACTCAGGGGCCAAGGTGCGTTGCTCTGGCATCGAGGCCGTCGCTATTTTTCGCCGTTCACTTGGACGGTGGTGCAAATATTTGCTGCAGTTTTGTGAAAAGGGCGCCAGAGTGTCCATGGTATATCCTGCTTAATACACTGTTTATATCGGGCGCTCAAACGCTCCTGCGCAAAGCGGCGGTTCACGGTTCATTTGCGAAGTTAGAAGTACCTGCCCAAGTGAAGATGCAGTGGTTCGAGTGTACTCATTTCTTGGTTATCTTCATCTACTCCATCATTACATTTTGGAAGTGTCCTAGTTTAAAACGCAGAACAGCTGTGCTCCGGAGGGAAAATTCGAATTGTTTTGTCCCATCTGACCAGTAAAAAATGATTAGGAATCTGATGTCCTTGAAAAGGACATCAGATTCAGATCTGTGTCATTTTTTTCTGATCTCCGAAAAAAAAAAACGGTTTGACATTATCGGGACGACAGTCCCATTGAGCTCAGTTTTAGGAACAAGCATAGGTGGCAATATTTAGTTCCGTTTTCTATCAGTCTTGTGCAGCCGGCTGTGCGCACGAACAAATTCATCCTTAGTATGCGCATATCATTGTGACACTTTGTCCAATACTGCAAGACAGGAGAGAGAATGGTTCGAGCGTTCAAATCGGCGTATTCCCATGTTTTCATGGGCAGATAGGAGCCCCGCAATTTCCGCGAGGTCTATGTAAATCAGCGCTCACTTTTAGAGGCGTATTGGCGCTTATAGCGCTTAGTCGTTCATCGCTAAATGTTCTCGCGCATGGTTCAGCGGACTCAAAGGCAGTAAAGCCGAATTATATTTATCATAGAAACGAGTCTAATACCCTCAATGTGCGCCAAACGTAATGCTTCATTTCATATTGTAATCATGCCCCCAACCGTCATCAAAAGCTTTGTCGCTGAGCAGCGCTCTTGGCAGCTGCGACGAATCCCGCAAATCTGGTTTGTCATCAAAAATGCGAGGCAACTGTAAAAATTTAATTTATCTGGAATTCACTCCCACTGCGTCTGTAATACAAAAGAAGCCCGCGAGAAAATTTCACTTCGTAACGAGCACCGAGCCAATACATGGCAGATTGAGTTCGGCGCAAGTAAGAAAGTAATATAATGCCCCGCGGGAGCATTAGTGGGCGGTGCTCGATCACATAATAACCCGCATCCACGTTCACAAAGGGACTCGTGTTATTGCAGGAATTCACGAAAATGCTGTTGAGGCACGCAATGACGTTGGAGGAATGCATCTCGAAGGCAGATGTATCATTTTTGAGACATATGAGAAGAGATGAGGGCATAGGGGCTTGTTTGTGGTAAGTGTTCGAGAAAGAAAGTACTTTTTTTTTTTTCACTTTCAGTAAAATACTGTTCTGCTCGGCAAATGAATCTGCGGCCTTAGGGAGTGATTTGAACCCTTGTGAGTATGTGATTGCTGATGGATGGTTGAAGAAATGAAAGTTTAGAAAACGAACTGATAAGTGGAGTAGACAGGTATGTCGACATTAACACTATTTTCTCAAGGCTGAAAAGATATGGTCATTCGAAGTGGTCGTCAGCATGTGAAATGTGTATAGGTATATTATGCTACGGAGATGTGGCAACAGCAGATCGGATTCGTCAGGATGTTACCGCAGCGAGAGCTTAGACATGCCCTCAAGAAACATATGGGGATGGGAAACGCAGGTTAGTTTTAATTCAGAATTTGAACGTGAAAGAATATGTACTGCTTGCTTGTGTGTGCGTGCGGGTTTGCAAATTAAACGGGTGTGATTTGCACAACCGGCCGCATCTGTGACCCATTGAAGATGAAAGTGCGCATAGGGTGCACCACTGTGCGTCCTTTGTGGACGGTTTCTCCTTCCTTCCTTCCTTCCTTCCTTCATTCATTCATTCATTCATTCATTCATTCATTCATTCATTTATTTCTTTCTTTCTTTCTTTCCTTCCTTCCTTTACTTCTTTCCTTCTTTCCTTCCTTCCTTCTTTCTTTCTTTCTTTCCTTCCTTTCTTCCTTCCTTTCTCTCTTTCTTTCTTTCTTTCTTCCCTTCCTTCCTTCATTCCTTCTTTCTTTTCTTCTTTACTTCTTTACTTCTTTCTTCCCTTCCTTATCTCTCTCTTTCTACCTTGTTTTCTTTCTTTATTGCGGTAGTGAAACAATAGAAGTTCCCACAGATGTCTCCCCCGCGCGCCTCTGCCGACACTGGCGCGCCCTGGAGACATCCTTTCGTGGTTCTACTGCACCAAGCTCGAAAATATAACTGAGAAAAACGAAAAACAAAAACCATAGGGAGGGGGGGGGGGGGGGGGGGGAGAGAGAGAGAGGGGCGCATCGAAACTTACAGTATCGTTTCGCGACATCTGCAAGGTTATGGGATCATGCGTCAGACGCGATTTCAGGTTTTGTAACAGCCACCAACACTACAAAAACGAATGCGCACGCGGCCACTGAATATAAAACACACATTCCACAGTGACGACACTTTCGGGGAAGCGACCGCGCGGACCCTGGTCAGACAACGAATAAAACAGAGGTTGGAGTGAAATGATCTAGTGGATCAGTACCTCCGCACTCTTTTTTGCATCGTGGCGTCGACCCGTGTTGTGAAACCAGCGAGAGCGACACAGCCGGCAGGCCTTGCGACTCAATAGGTGTGCGCGAACTGAGCTAATCGTCTGGGCAGCCCACTGGGTTTGCGCTTTCGCATGACCCCGTCTATAGCGCCTGTGGCCATCGCGGAACGGTGCTGCAAGTATCGCTGGTCTCGCGCGTTCCTTTAATTGGAGCTCTTACAGGTGCGATGTGAAAGGGAACACAATGTCAGTGCGACCGATGCCTTGCTCCCCAGTTATGATTGAAAACCGCACTTTCTTTTTATCTTTGTGGAATAATGGTCCCGACATTAATTTACAATTTCGATGCAAACAAAAAAATAAGTTACAGGCTCTCTTGCTCTTGCAAATTTCTTGTACATATTTTTAAGGACGCGCATCTGTGGCGCTCCAGGAAATTACTCTTAACCCACTGTTCTGCCGGCACTTTCCTCACCTTTCTTGACTATCTGTTGCCTAGAGGGAGAAACGGAAAGCTAGAATTATTATGGCTTCGCACAAGGGAGCTTTATCATATTACAATGCAAACGCTCCGGCAAGGAAAATGCTTTTTGTGTCCGTCACGGAACGTGCATGCAAAATAGACTCACTTATCAGCACACAGGAAAAATGCGCACATCATAAACAACGTTATAATGCTCTGCAAAAAAAAAGGCCTCCTGTAAAGCCTGGTGCCAGGAAGGCGTGGTGCGTGCGTACCCACGCGCGCGCGTGTGTGTGAGCGCGCTTTGTGCAGACGCATGCGGGCCAAGTGCACAACCCTTTCCGAGGCCGATTTTCCAGTCCTCGCTATAATAAAACCCCATTCGGGAGACTCGCCACCCACGGCGGCCCTTTAGGGATAATGCGGCGAGGCACATTCCCGAGGCACCCTCTTCCAAGCAGTCAGCTTGGCAGAAAGCTCCCTCCGCGGCCGTCCTTCGAGAACAATCTCCTTTCACGAGCGTGGGAACTGTTCGGGCCCGCTGCTGCTTGGGCTTTGCAGCGAGCGGCGGCGGCGCCAGGCCCAGTCTTTATGGGACGGTCTTCCGGGGACCCGGCTATCGATCGACCAGCGGGGCCCCGGTTCACGCACCTGCCGACCTTTCGCGCGGCCAGTCCGAAGAAGAAAGGGGGGGGGGGGGGGGGGGGGAAGCTGCGGCTCTTCGCGGCTGGCTCGTCCCACGCATCGCTGAGTCCTCCCCTCTGCTCCGTCTTCCACTCCTGTTCGGCACGCGCTGTTCAAACAGGCAGGCCAGCCAGTGTGGACTGGACCCGTTCGAGACGTGTGTGTGGTCTTCGTCGTGGCGCACGTCGGGCGGTGGGGGTGGCCTGGGAAAACAGAACGTGGAATCGGACGGCACCTGTTGCACCTCCATACCTGCACGACTGTTTGCCTTAGCGCAGACACCAAGATGGGGGCTCCACGCTCCACTTGCCTGCGCCCCCTTTAAAGCGGTGGTGGTCACGCGGGGTGGCGCCTGGTAACAGGCGACTCCAGGAAGCCTGGAGGGTTGGAAGGACGAAAAAAAAATGTTGCGCGTGCGTTGCGTGTGTGGTCGTAGTTAGCGGAGCGAGGTCTCTTAACGTGGCGCCGCTATGCAGGTCAAAAAACGACGCTACTTTGCTATATATGGGCTATATCTAAGGGATAAAAGCGAAAGAAACAAAGAGAGAGTCCTTCGAATATGTGCGTATTACATGCGTCAGCGCCATGGTAGACTAACACCTCCTGTGAATAAGTTGCGTTACGTGTTCTACACTGATACTCCCGGTTTTACGGGCCGTAACATTAAATACTGACAAATGCTTTGTTTGCGACACCGTGCGCTGCGTTGGTTCACTGTGGGTTTTCGCATAATCCTAAAATAATGCCGGGATGCCAATGTGCGTGCTTATCAAACTTGCATGGCTTAGTTTCTCGCTGATAAAAAACAAAGAAGCATGCTTTTCTAGACGAAGAACGAGATCGTATCTGAACGCATTCAACAGGTGGAATAGTTCGAGATCCCGAAATTAAAGATTAGCAGGCTGATGTCCACTGTTTCGGAGCAGTCGATGTAATCTTTCAGAGCTCACGCCATTCCTGCATCCCAAGACTTGGCACGAATGTTTAGCGTCCTCGCTCGCACAGCTTATTCTTCTACACACCATGTACTGTGGTTCGCGCAATCTCCTTCTTAAAACCCTGTGATACACTCGGGAAAACAGCGCTATCTAGATGAATACACTTCTTTATTTAAAATTACCTGAATATATAAATAGAGGTGCTATCGTGTCTTGTCGCGTGAGTTGAATAAACAGCGCAAGGTTTTAACGGTCGCTGAAAAACGATGGCAGTGCAGCAAGTGACTATAATCCATAGCAAAACACAGCAGAAACACTGCAAAATTTTCCCGCATGTATGTAAACGCACAAAAATGCGCATCGTTTGACTCACACACTTGATATGTATGACCAGTACATTAAACAAAAAGCTAGATGAACTAAAGGGTGTCTTAGGCAAATTGACGCAATACACAAATTTAGGCTTATGCGGGGGGCAGATACATAAAAACCGATTCTGACATCAGGAACTCAATTTTATTTTACATTGTTCGTAGTTTTAGAAAGATTCTTGGAGCCGTAAGCGCTGTTTACACTAAGTCTGAAGGCCATGGGCCTGAAGTAGCTTTATGTCGTGCCGTGGATTGTCTAAAAAGTGTTAAACATTTCCCACGTGGCCGATAGAGCACTGTGGAGTAATAGCACGGAGTGCCTTGTAAAGGCGATACAAGTATACCAAGCAGGAGACGAGGAATTGGTGAATCGAATAGTATGGTATGCTGTGGTGTGGCGGGGCACGGCACGGCATGGCATGGTATGGTATTGCCATGGTACGGTATGGTACGGTATGGTACGGTATGGTACGGTATGGTACGGTATGGTACGGTATGGTACGGTATGGTATGAAAAGGAGCTGCACTTATGTTTTGAGGGAGCCAGTAGAATAGGGCTCCATATTAATTTCGAACACCTGGATTTCTGTAGTAAAATGGCAGTTTGGGCGAGTTGGTTAAGCATCTTGTAATAAAAACAGCGCAAGGACACAGGACGAGAACGGAGAGTAGACACACACGGCGCTGAAGGGTGTTTATTACTGGATTTCTGGTATGGTACAGTATAGCACAGTTTGGTATGGTGCGGTACGTTGTGGTATGTTGTTATGGTAAGGTGAAGTATGGTATTATATGGCACGGTACGGCAGGGTATGGTATGTATGGTATGGTGTGGTACAGTTCGGTACAGTACGGTATGGCATGTATGGTATGGTACAGTACGGTATGGTGTGGACGGTACGATACGGTATGGTAAAGAGCTGCACTTTGCTAAGAGGGACGCCGTAGCGGAGGCCTACACATTATTTTGACTATACCTGGGTTTCTGGTGCGGTAAGGCTTGGTACGGTATAGTATGTTATGGCGCGGTACGATATGATGTTATATGGTATGGTGTGTTTAACGCCTCGAAGCTGCACGTGGCTATGACAGACAGCGTAATGGAGAATAAATTAAACCGCGAAAACCACTGAAATCCGAATCCGCTGCTCCGCGGATGATCCTATGATTCGTTCTGACTCAGCATTTAGACGCCATAGCCACTGAGCCATCATGACGGGCGGTGAAACGAAAAGAAGTGGCTACGAAGAACCAGAATAAAGCTTTCAACTTCTTCTAATGTGGACTAAAGTCACTCCCAAAGTTGGCGTATTTCGCTCTGTGAAAGAGAGCCTTGCTATGCCAGACCTTCCTATCTTGTCACGCGGCCTCATGAGCAGCACACTTTTTATCAGGGGTACTTTGTTTGCCGGGAACCTACTTCGGCATCATGGGCTGCACAAATTTTTAGTTAGGTCTGATGAGCTGCGCACGCAAAGGACGCGATAAGAGCTTTTGTGCTTATCTCGTAAGGGGTATGAATTCGACTTAAGAGTAACCCAAAAATAACAGGTTTCTTTTTTTGCGTCTTCCATTGTTCAAGCAAAATATAGCGCAGGTAGGACAACGAGTTGCGCTAGAGTTGCGATCTTACGGGAGAGGCGTGTTGTGAAATGGCTGTTGCTAATAAATTCTTTTAGTATACCTAACAGCGGTGATTATCGGACGTGGAGTGATTCCTGCGGCGGCAACATTTCGTGTGCACAGAAGTGCATCTGGCACAGATGTATCTGGCAAAGCGCCAGTTCTTCTCCATGAGTGGCAAGGCTGGTTGGCTCGCTTGGATAGCTGCGTGCGCTGTGAAAATGCAGAATGATTGGCCCACGCAGAAATAAGCGCACTCCATTTGACGCAGCAACAGCCTGAATGTGTCCTCGGAAAACTGTGCGTAGAGTTCCACGGGTATAGGAATGTCGTCGTACTTTCCTAGAGCCCTTAATTGTCGCGGTAAAGATCGTAGCCTCCGTCCAGCTTTCCTATTTTCTAGCTGCGAGGTGTAGGTTTCTTCGACAGGAAGAAGATTTACCTTAGAAGCAGCAAACCCTCGGAGTTGACCGTTTCATTTACACTGTTCTGGCAAATGAATACTACGCAAAAGCTAATTTCTTATGATTCTGAGACAAAGCCACGTGTTCAACAGTGCTTGCCTCTTGGCGAATAGAAGACCACAGGAGCAAACAACAGGTGGAGTTAAATTATTAATTCCTTCACTGAATGGCACACAGTGCCGTCCGCCAGTTACCACCATTAGGAGACGCAACGAGGCGCCTCGCTTGAGCGCACGGGAAAGACCGTGAGGAGACGCAGCGTTAAAACTCTGCTCTTTCATTGGCGGCCGGGTTTTCCCGTGCGCTTCGCATTCTTGGGGCGAAGCCATCCCCGAGCATTTGCTGGGGGAGGTGACGAGAGCGCACGTTTGCTACGCTCGATTCGCTGCCTGGAACCGTGTCAGGCGCACGGATCCTCTGTGTGCCCGCCGCGGAAGGTGACGAGAACGTGCGGCTGTAACCGTTAGTAACACTGGCCGTTTCCCGAAAAGACTCTCAACGGCTCTGCGGAGTTCTGCGTAACCTTCGAGGCGGCGCTCCCGTCGCTTCTTCCGCTTCCCCAATGAGGGAGATTTTTTCCTCGCCCAGCCGGTGCTGTCCTGACGCACGACCATGAAGATGGTCGGCCGCGTCGAAAAACGAAGGTTGGAAACAGGTTTTCCGCAGAGTGTAGTCGCTTCTGGTGATAAATTCACAAGACACATCACATCACCAGTTTTTTTTTCAGAAGCAGCTAGTAGCGATGCAGGTTTACGTAGAAGTTATTTCGCTAAAATAATAAAAAAAAGTTGTTCTACATAACAGTCATTGACATTTATTGTCACATATTCTGCGCGTAGGTCCTTTTCACTATACTGGTTAAAGAAATATGTTGTGGTTCTGGCTATACCTACCACACCATCTTTAAGGGGATGTTTGTAGCGCGACAAAAACAGACAAGGGACAGAAGACGAACGGGACAAGCGCTTGTCCCGTTCGTCTTCTGTCCCTTGTCTGTTTTTGTCGCGCTACAAACATCCCCTCAAGCAAAATGAACCAACTCGCCCAGCAAAAAGTTTTGTTAACCATCTTTAAGTCTTAAGTCGAAAACATACACGCACCCGCATACAAATAAATGTTGAAGCGTTTTGTAATATAAGGGTGCTGTCTTGGAAATCTAGTACCATTATACATTAGGAAGAATTATCTGTTCCAATGATTACGAATGATCGCTATGAGTGCATAGCAGTTAGGTTCTTAATAACAGTTAATGTTACTAAGGTGCCTAACACCACGCGGCCACCGCGCGCTTAGTCGAAACGACGACGAAGCGGCGGTTGGCTCGAGAGGTGCGCTTAGGCCTGGCTCTTGGGTTCTCCTCTACGCTTACCTGCATGGCTCTCCTTGGGTCGTGACTCTGGTGGAAGTGCTGGGTCAAACGCTGGAACGGATGGGGCCGGTTGCGGCGCTGGAACGACCGCAGTGACCGGTGCCCTGTGTGCGTGCTGAACTTCCTCGCGGATGGCGCTAGTCAGGAAATGACGACAGGAGCAAACACTGCTTGGAATTGCTGCAGCTCCTCGCGGACCACGGAGCGGATGAGCTCGCGAAGGGAGCTCGGATTTGCCCCAGGATCGTAGTCGACGGCGATGTCCAACGTGCACAGCGTGGAGGCGTAGTGACTGGACCTCTGCTGCAGCAGCTTCTCCATGCGCACAGCGTCGGCCAGAAACTCCGCGACGGTGTTGAGCGGGTTTCGTGCGAGGCCGAAAAAAATTCAGGGGGCACTTTGACTGTCTAAAGTGCGTAGAGGCGAAAGTGTTTTCCGATCGAAGCTTCGCCTTTAGGAGTGGAACGCGACAGCGTGTTGTAGCGCTGCCAGGGGGTCCACGGAACGCCACCACCTGTTCGGCGCGATGCCTTGCCCTTTGAACGGAACGCTTTTTGAGGAAAGGAAATGGCGCAGTAATTCTCTGTCATCTCGGTGGACACCGGAACCGCACCGTACAGGAAGGGAGGAAGTGGGAATGAAAGAAGAAAGAAAAAGAGGGGCCGTAATGAAGACAATGAAAATTGTATTTGAGGAAAGGAAATTACGCAGTAACTGTCTCACATATCTCGGTGGACACCCGTCAAAAGCGTGACACCTCTGCTGACAAGCTTCTGCTGACAACCTTCTGTCGACAACGATGAGGCATTAAAGACTTTCGCCTTAAAAGAGCTGGTCTTTGGTGCCGCGCATTAGGTGCCCCAGCTTCTTCACTCATGGCCGGGTCGGCGCGATGTCAAAGACGCGTCACATCCTCGACGTACATTGCGACACTCTCGCTCGAGAGTTAGATGCGAGTAGTCAGGGCACGCTCCGCACTCTCCCGGCAGTCACTGTTGGCGTACGTACTCAGAAGTTGACGGCGGAATTAAGGCCTGCCAGGGAGACAATGGCCTCGCGATTCTCAAACCACGTCCGGGCAGCGTCTTCAAGGCTGAAGTAGACATTCCGCATTTTCGCAGCGTCGTCCAGCTGTAGAACATCGCGACCCATTCGTAGTGAGCCAGCCAGTACTCAGCATCCTCGATCTGGTCACCGTGAAAGGGCTTAGGGGTCCACGGGGTCTGAAGGTTGGGATAGGAGGGACCGGCGGAAGGGCCAGTCGCAGTCAAGGTGGGCGGTGGCGTTCCCAAGAGTGAAGTGGAAGGCAGGGGCGCTCCGTCAAATGGGAAGACCTCGGGGGACAAGTCTTGGAGCCTTCGGCTTGCACGATGAACAGGGGTGGTCACGAGAGGCGGGCGCGTCGAGTTGTCCGCAGGAGACGGATGCATCGATCACCCCTCCACCAGCGTCAATAATAGTTTATAATTATGTTTATAACTTTTTCTGCAACTGCCGACATGTATACAATTTTTTCGAGTCATGAGGTTCGTCCAAGAGCGTCACGCTTTGCCAAACAAGTGAGGCTGAAATTAGGTGCTCACGTTTTCGTGAAACACGCTTGTATTCCAAAGCTAAGTAATCTTCACCGGCTTGATATTGCTGTGTGGCGGAATTCTGCATTCTGAAATGCTGACTGTGTAGCTCATATAACTTGCTGTGTACTATATACGCGCTACATTAATGCTGAAAATCAATGATTGATTTTTATTCGCAACTCTTATTGTAATGGGCACATTGCGGTTCTACAGACTTCGTTTAGAATCTCGAAGGCCTGTTTCACATCCTGAAATCAATGCGTGGTGCATAAAATGCCGTGTAATTTCTCCTTTCCTGATATACATGCTGAAAGAACAAGGAGTATGCGTAGCAAAGCACTTAACCAACGGCGTGGAAGACACGCAGATGATGTCTTCGCGAGTGAAGATCGTAGTTTGCTCGGAACCGGAGGCACGCGGACATTGCTGGTAAGCTGAGAAGAGCAGCGGTAGCCGCGAACCAGGGAGTCCGTAAGATGGATCACGAGAAGCGTTGCGTAGTAGCAGATATCAACGGGGCAATGCGAGGAGTAGGCGTGGTGAGAATTTTTGAACAATGCGGAATTCATTTAAATGGCAAGCTCGCCTCACGGGTTGTATAACCACCTGAGTTCCAGGCCCATTGCTAAAATAATCGCCGAATCGGTCCTTGCCCGTGCAGCAACTTATTGGCTTACATATGTGATCACATTACTTTCGAAAAGAAAAAAAAAGGTGTGTAGCACAGAATCATTTTTCTTTTCTCAGCCCTTACCCGCGCAGCCACTTATTGGTTTACATATGTGATCACGTTACTTTCGAAAAAAAAAAAAAGGTCTGTAGCACAGAATCCTGATTTTTTTACCTCTCTGAATTTCCTTTCCCCTTTGCGCTGTCCAATTACGTGTTGTGCAACGATGTTTAATTTGATTCCGTTCTTTCTCGGGCTTTATACAACCCCCCTTAAATGCCTAATACTCCAGCTAGAGCCTGTGAAGTACTGGAATAAATGTATAAATAGGTACGCTGGCGACTTCCAGGCCGCGCAGTAGCTTTTTCGAGGTCCAGCAGTCACTCAGAAATGTGGATTAAGTGTCATTCGCCAAGGAAGTGCGCTTAGGTAAGCTAAAACCGGCAAAAGGGTCAGTGATAACACATGAAAAGAGAAAAGACAAAAAAAGAGTTAACGTTTGGGCCAGTTACGTAATCTTGCAACGGCGCTGAAAGACAGTTAAATGAGAAAATGAGGAAGGGCTAAAAAAATAAACATGAATAGATGTATAGGCGGTTCGCGAGACACATATGCGGGACCTAGCAGAACTACAGCTTATCGAAAACTACATTTGGAAAGATGCTGCTCGAACAAATAGAGGCAAGACAAAGGAAAGAGGGGACACGTTGATCCACCAAGGTACGCATGGGAAGAGTTTGTTAAAATCAACATGCAAAGAACATCTTGAGGTACCGGGTACAGTTGGCGGAATCAGGGTGCGGGTACGATTGTTTACTTTTGAACGGGCATTTAATGCAGATTGGAAAACCGAGATCTAGTGCCTAGTACAGCGTTTTACCGATAACAAAAGGCAGTTGGGGATAACGTTGAAGTGGCCTTCTTGGGCGTTATGAAGGGCCACATCGAAAAGCTATATAATGCTATAATTTCGGGAACAACGCTACTGTAGTTATTGTGAACAGAGAACATAAAGAGAAGCAAAAAAAAAAGAATGATTCTGGTATCAACTGGTAACTGCTTGATGTCAGAAAGAATTTGCAGCAAGGTCTTTAGAGTGGATTTTATCAAGAAGTTATCAAAAACATATTATCTGATAAAACACCTTATTCGAAAACAAGTGACTTAGGGCACGGCAAATTGAAACAAACAGCAGCAAATAAGACAGCAAGCATTAAGGCAGGAATAAAGTAGCGCGCCCTTAGTAAAAACGGGGATTATAATCGAATGAAATGGGTAACGAGAAAACTAAACAATTAAAACGGGCGAATAACTGGGAAGGAAAAAGGACGTCACGAAGCTGGTGAAATAAGGAAATTATGAAAGTCATCGAACAGAGACGCAAGGCTTCAGCAGAGAGGTACAAAAGGCACAGTTTCCGCAGAACAAAATGTACAAAAATTTTTATACACCATCAAAATAAATTTGGGGCGCAAATTCTCGTTCTTATACAGTATCACACTTCTGCGTTTTGTGCAACATAAACTTACTAGTTAAAGGGATACTGAGGCGGTTTTCGAATCAGCTGATTTTTCGGGTTTTGAAGTAGTGTCATTGCTGATCAGGTCTGTGAAATTATTTTTTCGATTTTGGCTAAAACAGTGGCGCAATCACCAATTAAAAACGCGATGTTCAAATCTCCCGCGCCCCGCGCGAGCGTAAGAGAGGAGAACAGCGGAGAGGGAAACCTCGTGCATGTCGGCCAACGTGACGTCACGTTGAGGAGCCGGGGATACTTCGGCGCACCCGAGCGAGCTTTCAGCGCGCGTTCTTTCTCGTGCTGCGTGCGTTGTGACGTACAAAGCGTGTCAGCCGACCTTGAGTATCAGATTCAACACGAGGTACTACTCTGCGTTCGTGTCCATGAACAAATACGGCCGAGACTGTGTCGTCTTCCACTGTTTTTAGCAAGGTCAAAAGCTCGCAGCGCAAGCGCTCGCTGCTGTGACGAAGAATTCAAGCTGACCAAAGCAAGCCTACTCTGCTCGAAGCACTTTCGTAAGAGCGGCTACATGCAGAGCTTGTCCCTAATGTGACCTCTGGAGATTTCTGTCGAAAAGGCGCGGCTGAACCATGACACAGTTCCTTCGATTTTCTCGCGCATGAGAGGCGTGTCACCATTCCGAAGAAGTGCCTCTTTTAAAAGTAGAAACATGCTCACTTAGCCCATGAAACCTTATAGAGGCTCAAGCATGTGTCGCTCTCCTCAGCTTAGATGCGGCCAGACCACCTGAGACGTGCTCAGCAAGGCTCGGTTTGTGATTTTATACTCGGTTCGACGTGTCCAAGCAAGCAAGCAGAGCAAAGCACAATAAAGCAAAGCAAGGAAGCAAGCATCGAAGCTCTTCATATGCGGTATCTCGTTTAATCGTAGCTAAGCAATTAAAATGAAAGCGTTTGACGTTGATTTCGGATGCAAATTTATGAGAGAAATGAATGCCAACCGAGTTTTTCTAAGAAAACACCGCAACCTTACTCGGTTTCTTCATCAAGTTGAGGCAGCGGGCGAGTTGCAGCTAGCTTGGCTTTTAAACACAGATATAGTTGGCAACTACTTCACTGAGCCTAAACTGCAAATCTAGGAAGGGCGAACGTTTCCGAGGCAGCGATTAATATTTTATGCCATCTGCTGAACGCGCCATGAGTGAAGCAGCAGCCTTGTGCGCGTATTTGGCTTGGTTTCCAGCGCACTATGATTGCGTCACTATCTTGTGGTCACATGCCTCGCAGTGCTTGGCCACTGCGCTTCGCTAATTTTGACACCAACTTTGTGCTCCTTCACCGTTTCCTTGAAATACTTTCTTGCCCCAACCTGCAACGCCGGGTACTGAGAACAGGATTTTTTGTACACAGTGCTTTGGGCCTTTTCTTTAGGATGACGCTCTTCCGGGCGAGCCAGGAGGCGTTCGGTGGTGGTAATTGACTTGAGTATTGTTCGCACCCATTCCTTTCCGAGAATACGAGCCGAGGTTGTGCTGGCACCTTTTACGCATGGTCTGCATCGCGTCTTTGACGCTGGCGTATGCTTGTGCTAGGCGTAGAATTTTTTGCTTGTGTCTTTTTTGGTTTCAGGCGATACGTAGAATGAGCAAACTGTAGTATCCTTTTCTTCGGAGGTCAGTAAAAAAAAATAGTCGTCGTATTCGCGGTTACAACGACACGGAAAGCTGCGATCTGCACTCAACGCAGCGCCGGATCCGCATCGGCAGCTTCTCCAGTCCTCAAAGTGACGTCACGACCTCTCTTGACCAATCACGGGCGGTGGCGCGCCGCGCGGCGTGCCCCGCGGCACAGGCCGCATATTTCGGCTAAAAAAGGCAATTCGCGCTTGTTTTTGCCGTATTTGGATGCGATATTCCAGTATACAGCATGAAAAACTATAGGAAGGCGCTGCCAGCCCGATTTTCAAAAAAAGTGCTTCAGTCTCCCTTTAAGTTAGAGCCTAGCTCGCGGCAGGGATTCGAACTGGTGACCTATAATTTGGGGTTTTGGGGTTGCGTAAAAAAAAACGTATCATGCTTGGTTCGAATGTCCACCAAGATAAGTGAGACTGTTACTGCGTCATTTCCTTTCCTAAAAAAAAACTATTTTCGATTTGTCCAGCGAGCAAGGCGTCGCGCCGAATTGGCGATGGCATATGGGCTCCCTGGCAGCGCTGCAAGACGCTGTCGCGTTCCACTCTTAAAGGCGAAGCTTAAGCGTCCTCCATAATTTTTCAGAAAGATGTGGACAAGGCTGATATTAAATCCTACAGACCACTTACGACAGCGTCCGTTATCTAGAGTTAGACAATGCAAACAATAAAGTGTAATATATCGAAAGCGGTAAGGTAATGGAGAACGTCACAGTGGTTTCAGAATCGGTAGTTGTTTTGATGGTAGCTTGTCCGTGCTTGCACAATGCAAAGCAATAGCTACGGTGTATACCAGACCTTTCTATTTGCCCATTCCTGAACACCAGGAAGGCATCAGACAATAAATTGGGGGCTTCAATGGAAGACCAACGTATGAACGGGCTAATGATAAGATAACTAAGTTGCGGAAATAAATGTACTGGGATAATAGAGTTGATGTTGGACGGTAAGGGTAAGCAGTGGAGCAAGAGCCGATTTTCAGGAAGGGTTAAAGAGAATTCCTCGAAATCTTTTCTCGGCAAACACTGATAGTTTGGCTTCAAATGGATCTCATGACGTTTGTTCGGCAGCAAAATGCGCATTTATGATTGAGAAATTGGGGTTTAATGTTGCAGTCTGTTTGGAATATCAATGATTACCGATTAGAAGGGGCTGGTGGTTCAGTGCAGCCTCAGAGGTCCGCACAAAAAAAGAAAACGCACTTGACGTCTCTGCAATTAGTTTTGAAAACGATGCGGGGCGGCGATACCTGGCTTTCCTTTCATTTTTCGTTTGTGTGCGTGCGTGTGCGTGCGTGTGTGCGTGTGTGTGTGTGTGTGTGTGTGTGTGTTTGCGTGCGTGTGTGTGTGTGTGCATTTCTACAATTAGAGGGCAATAATCAGCGGATACGGGCCAACTTCTTTTTCCTGGGGGCTCCTTTAAAACAAGGTTGTCCGTCATCGCCGCAGATCATCATAGTTTGTGAGAGAAAAATAGAATAAAAGCCACAATGAAGTAAGCTCGCAATCCCTCTTATGGACTAGGCTTAGGCTTAACAATTGATTTGGTTTGGTTTATGGGGGTGTGACGTTCCCGCCTGTCGGGGGTCAGTCACAATGCAACGCAATATTTGTTGCTATCTACGGGTTCTGCTGAAGCGAGGAGAATTGAGCCAACACACAACGCCTCCGAGTCAACCTTATTTATTCACTCTCTGCCTGAAGGTGAAACTGGGGGTTCCGCTCACCGCTGTCTTATATTAGGCGTCGGTGCAGTCCGGCCAACAGGTGCCTCGCTCTCGGCTGCTCTGGCGGGGTGGCGCTCAGCCTGGTGACGGTCCCACGGTTCGGCATACTGGCCCGGCGACCGCTAACTGGGGCTTCCATCTTGACACTGTCAGATCTTTCCAGGCACCTCGGCTAGCGGTACTATGATGGGGTGAGGCGTCAGGCTTCTTGGGCGTCTCGGCTGGCGGTCAGTTTGCAACGGACCCCTGAGGTCCGGCTTCGCCGACTACAGACCAGCGCGATCTGCTTCCGTTCACCTCGCCCGTCTCTGCTCGTTCTCTCCCTTGTCCCTTCTGTCTCCAACGCGTCTCTCTGAGGACAATCTCTTTCTTTCCTTCGGTGTCCTCCTCGCCCAACGGTTTTTCGCCGTCGCTGCTCATGCAGCCGACCAAGGGCGCCCGCCGATTTTCCACGAAGCCGCGGCCGTTACGACGCGAAGGCCGGCGGCCCCGTTGGGGATGTGTCGAAGGGGATCAGGTGTCCCTCGGAGAGCAACGGTTCCCCTAAACCAGCGTCTCGCCTCCTCTGCTGGGAGCCCTCCTGGTGCTAGCCGCCGGCCTCCCCCGCCACCTCAAGCCGTTACGCGGTCTGTCGGGGCGGCCGCTACTAAGGCTGTTGCGTTGCAAGACACTGCTGGCCTGTGGGCCCGCGAACTCCGGGAAACTGTTTGTGCCGCGAGCGTTCCAGCCTACCCTCGGCGCCGCAGGGTGCCGGCCTCGTCGCGAACGCGGGGCTGCATGTTCAGCCGAAGACGCACCCCTCCCGAACTTGACATGTTTATGAGGGTCACGGCTGTCCTCTCTCCTCTTTAGCCCTCTGGCTACTTTGCACGTCTTTCTGTTGCGGCCGCCGGTTTCCACACAGCCGCCTTCGCAGACGGGGCAGGGCAATAATTTTGAAGCCAGAAACAGTGGCTCTGGTGCTAGTCGGTGGAGTGAGTTCTTTTGGGCCATGCATAGGTCTCCCGTACACAGCCCTTCACAGGGGTTTAACGTCCCAAAGCGACTCAGGCTATGAGGGACGCCGTAGTGAAGGGATCCGGAAATTTCGACCACCTGCGGTTCTTTAACGTGCACTGACGTCGCACAGTACAGGGGCCTCTAGAATTTCGCCTTCATCAAAATTGAGCCGCCGCGGCCGGGATCGAACCCGCATCTTTCGGGCCAGCAGCCGAGCGCCATAACCACTGAGCCACCGCGGCGGGGCTAGGCTTAACAATTGTAGAACAGTGGCGCTGTTGGGTGCGATGCATGCAGGCAATATTGCATGGTTAGCTGATGAGAAAATGCATGTAAAAGTTTCTTGCGAATATTACTTCTGGAAAAGGCGACGCTCTGTGTTTTAATTTTCGCTTAACTAAATCGGGCTTTATAACCTCCTATGATACAAGCGGCCGCAAAACAGGCGCATTCACATTTGCGAGTAGCTGACGTCGCGTGACTGGTTTTTTACGATTCGATGCGGTCTCACACCCTGCTTTCATAGAGTGTTCCGAAACCGCAACTAATCGACCGAAATCGGTCTCCAAAACGTCCGCTACTCGCAAGTGTGAACGTGTCCTTGGGGTTATAATGATATCAAGGGTAACAGAGCATAAATTATCTATGGGGATTCGTGAATGAGGGCAGGGTGCATGTGGAAAAGTATGAACATTCTTTTATGGCAGATTTGAGAGAGGCAGTAATGAAGCACATATATATACAGCACTCAATGAAAGCTGGACTTTTAAGAGCTGCTAAAAGGCATGTGGACCCCAGTAATGCTACCAGGACTTACGTTTCGAAAAGCACTATCCTGCATAAGGTCAGAAACGCAGCAGGGGGCTGGAAGTCAACCGAAGATTACATTTGCGTGAATGGCGTATACATGCACGTACTACGTGTATACGCTGCCGCAGTTGTTAGCGCCTTGTGCTTGAACGTTGTGTCTTTTTCTTTCTTGGCGGTGTTAGCGGCAGCAGCAGCAGCAACAGCGCTGAGGCCGGCCTTGCAGTGAGGGCCGCGCCCTAGGCGCACGATGCGCTGATGTCGGGCCGCCGCCAGGCCCTCCTGTGCGTCGCCCTGCTCGGCTTCTGGGCCCTCGGATCCGGCTGCCTGCACTGCAAGCACCGCGCTCGCATCCTGCGCTACCAGGTCGGTACCAGCCTGCGACGTCGTGTGTCTGGCCCGTGCGTCTGCCTCAGTCTACCAGACATTTTTGCGCTATAGGCAATGGACCGCACGTGTGTTTATATGGATACAGTCGCGGAAACAATAAAGAGCACCTCGCTTCGGTGTTCCAATTCTTCGCTCGCGTTGTGCAATAGAAATAGGTTTTCTGAATTTGTGCGCAAGTCCAAAAGAGACGTGTACTTGCGCACGTAAAAATCACGCATTAATTTTCGCCAGGTAACGCGTCAGAAGAATTCGGCCACCGAAGCGTGGTCCATATTATTCTGTCGGCGACTGCACGTGCAGGAAATCTATACTGGCCCGCCGTAACTGTCCAGCAGATGTTGCTGATCCAGATATATGGGGCTGCGTGGAAGGATAAAGAGGCAAGATATGTTGGGACGAAGTAAATAGAAAGAGGAAAGGATGTGTCGGAACAAGTTTCTGCCGGGCAAATCCGTACTCAACGTAACTTTCAGACGGGCTAGATCGTTCATGGTTTAGAAAGTGGAAAAACGCGCTTGTCCCTTGTGCTTCTTCTGCCCTGGTGTGTGTGTTGTCAGTGCCTTTCTCCACTTTATGAATCCGTACTAGAATCAAGAAGTAGCATGTTGGTGCGTTAGTTTCGAGCCGTGAAACGCTCCTGCCGGAGCTGTCACATAAATGCTGCTTCCCATGCATGCGGGCGGTGTGCACGTAATATTAAGGGACAAAACAAAACAGCATGGCGTGCGTCCTCTTTCGAAGAACTCCATCCGCAAGCGGCCGCGGTAGACCTCGCGGCATGCCCCGACGGATCCGCGATGCCCCGGCAGTGGTACGAGGAAGAGGGGCCCGCGACGTCTAAGACACTATAGGGTATTAGGTGGGGTGTTTTGTTGGGTTTTATGGCACGTATACGCAACTAAGCACATCATGCGCCAAACGCAAGGCTTAGCATTAGGTGTTAGGCATGATGTCTAACGTCGCTAGTGGAACAGCTTCCAGCACACAGGGCAGGCAGCTCAGTCGCCGACCTAGGACGAAGTCTCATTGTGCACTTGCAGCAGTCGCTCTAATGCACGCAGCGCCAGCGGCCGTCCGGCGGTGACGATGTGCGGCCTGCGGCGCGGGTGTCGCGGCACGCGGCAGCCGCGTCGACGGCTGAGGAGCGCCTGGAGCGCGTCGACTCGGTGTCGTGCGACGGCGCCGCGGGCTCCTTCCCGGCGGACGCGGCGGACGCGGCGGCCGCCTCCGAGGCGTTCCGCGTGGTGGACGTCGAGCTGCCCGAGGCGCACGCCGAGCTGCTGCGCCAGAAGGTGGACCTGGCCGCCCGCCTGCTCGTCCCGGTGGCAGCCCACAACAGCGAACGTGAGCAGACAAGCACTTTCTCCGTTCACATCGATAAGGCAAGCTTTGCTATACTGCGGACGACCGTCCGTAGCCGGCGCTATCCCTGGCGCTGTGCTTGGCGGATAATCGTGATGTGCCGATTATTCGCGCCCTCAGATACGCACTCCTCAGTGTCTTTTGTATGGAGGACGTAACGTAATCCGGTATGGGTTTTATGTGTTCGAGCGTGCACTGGCCTCGTCTGATAAGCTCTACTTCACGACCGAACTGCAAAAACCGTTTCATCGCTGAAACCTGACCTTGGATTGACCTTCTGAGCCTAAGTAAAGTGAGTAAATAAATAAAATATATACTTCCGCGACTGGGTTTCGAACCCGCGGCGGTTCGAGCAGATCCGTTTCTCTGGCCTTTGCACGAGAGCACTATATGTTATCTCCGCAGCCGATCACGCCTCGTGTTAAACTGCAACACACTCTCGCGTTGTGCATCGCACGTCGTCGTCGTTATCAACCAATACTACTATCGAACTAATATCGTCGCCAGACGTGCCGATGACCGAGCAAAACAAAACCATGAGCCAAATAGGCTGAACACATGCTTTCGCACGTCTACTCGGTTTTGAGTACGTTAAAAACTAGCACTTTTTTGCGGAGACGGCAGTGCTAATGCTCACGCATGAAAACGTACATACATGCCATATTTGTTTCTTCGCTGTATCTTGTCTTCTTCGCGCAAGTACGTGCCTTATTATAAAAATATTACATGAAAATATGTTCGTAAGGCTGTTACCTTGGCGAGTTTCGACGATATGTAAGAGGCGGTTGCTTCTCATGCTAATGGGATATATTTTCAAGACACCAGAGGTCGTCCACATGGATGCGCACCCGCGATATACAAAGCTGCGCTTGTTCCACCGTTTCATACTCCAACACAAAGACAGCGCAGCTGTTCAATTTAAACTTTTCCTCCATCACAGAGTGCATCGTAACCTGGCTCGAACAAGAACAAAAAATAAGCAACGACATGATTTTGCTCTAATTCAAGGGCATTTCACAGCTACCGAGTGATACGAGCAGGTCACGTGGTAAGATTATACAGTAAAACTTTCCCGGCTTGCCAGCACGGTTTCTAATTTCGCTCTATTTTCTGCGATGGTTTAAGATTAGAACTCTTCGTTTTCATGAGCGGCAGAACTGAGCTCGGCTAAAAGCAGCCTTTTTTTATAGTTTCCTTCATAATTTCGTCATGCCTCGGCTATCTGTCCCTAGAGCCATGCGCTCCATCTTTATTAAGGCCCGCGAGCTGATATGCAAATGTCACTTTTACTGGAAAGAAAACGAAAAGGGAAGTGTGAATAAAAAGTACAACAATGCGCGCGCATAGTGACGCTTCCAAGCAAAGTATAACGCTTTTCTGATTCGGCCTCCAAGTGGAATACGCGTTCTCTCCGTGTTAGCGAGACATTCGGGTCTTCTTATCGCAAAGTTACGCTCCGGAAGTTTCCGTGAACGTCGCGCATTTTTCTCTTTTATCAGAACTCGATGCGCAAATCATGGTAGCAGCAAGCATCGTATATACATGCTATGTTTACGAAGTCAGCGCGCGAGTACTTATTGCGCGCATTTGCCTAAGTGCGTTCAACGCACGTATACTTCACGAGGTGAGATAGGAAGTTAGTCCGCAATTTTTCCTCGCATTACGCGTCTCTAAAATGCGCAAGGGGGAACTGAGGCTCACACGATCAGACTGTAGTAAGGTAAACAAACCTTCGGGGCGAGACGCATACGCAGGAGCCGCCAGCCTCGGTTAAATTTCACTTCTCAAGTCGTGTTTCGCCGGAGGGAGAACACGGCCGAGACTCATTTGTTCTCCGCAGCGAAACATAAATTGCGCAATTCATTTCGTTCCTTTTTTTTGCCGACACGTGCAACGCGCCGCGGTGTGCAGAGTACGCGCAATGCACCGCACCATTTCGCCGAACGCAAGTGACGACAAGTGGCTCATTAAATTCAAGCGATGAGATAAGCGAGGTTTTCCCCTCCCGCCGTTTCCTGCGTGATAGCACACGAGGTCAAAAATGTATTGGTTTCGGCCAGGGTGAAGGGAGGGGGGGGGGGGGGGGGGGGAGGGAAGGGGGATCGCCGAAGCAGTTCCGTTCTTGTACGCGACTCAGCGTGGGAGAGCTGAAGCAATTTATTTCTCGCCCTGAGTGAAAGACAGAGACCGGGTAACCTTGCGTGGTTTCTGCACGACGGCGTTAACTCTTGCGGCCTCCAGCGCAGGCAGCGAAAGTGCTCCGCGGCCGTGACGCGAAGCCATGCGTTGCTGCAGTTACCTTACAGCTACCTCCTCCATTTTTCAGTCTGGGCCGCGCCCTGACAGCGTTGCAATTTCAGCGCTGCATTTTTCTGATGCCTGGCTGGCCGCTCGCGTCACCTGTACTTGACGTAGGCCCCATCGCGGCAATTTACTCTCGCACTCAGTGTTCGTTAACTTTCTGCCGTAGATGCGCCATAGTTTTGTAATGGCGTGGCTTTTTATTTTTTTTTTTCGATATAAAAATGTAGCTCGCTTAGATGGGATAAAAACTGGCGTCAGTGGCGCGTGGCTTTTATGGAAGCAAGGAAGGAACGGATAAGTAATTTTTTTTCGTTAGGAGGAAATTACGCCCTTGATATATCCCGTCGTGTTCGGCACATTCTTCAGAGCTAAAAAGGAGCCGGTTAGGTCCATGCAGGGGTAACAGAGGCATAATGCTCGCATGAATGTTTGGCAGTGATCTTGAATCCGGAGGAGAGCCGCGACACTTTTGCGCTCACCTCACTTTTGCGTGCCAAATGTACAGCCGCATGTAGCGTCGCGCTCCGCGGAATGAAGGGCCTGTCTGGAACCCAATGGCCGAAATTTTTTGACAAGAATAACATCTTAATGTTACTTTGAACGATTTTTGACGCGCAGCAACATATCTCCACATCCCTTCTACCAAGCATGACAGAAGTCAGGGTAGTGGCCGCAACCAAGGAAGCGAAGAAGCAAAACAAAAAAGGACGCAGAAAACCACTACCAGCCTTTTCATGCCGGATTTGACAGGTTGCTACAATCGCAAACAGTATTGATCAGGGTGCAACAGGCAGTGAACTCCGTAAATGTTACTTGTTGAATACTGGCAGCATCTGACGTTGAATTCAGTTCTCTCATATTGCGCGAAGCCCTCAATGGGCAGGCCAGAAGACTGCAGATCCGTTGCATGCGCTGTTTCAAGGTAACACATATTTGGCATTGTTAAATCCATCATATACGGCGGTAACGTGGCATATTTGTATAACAGTGTGCGGGCCACTTCTCGCCTCTGCGTGCAGGTTCTGTACCTTGCTGTTCGTGTTCTGCGCCACTCCTGTGGTTCTGCGGTAATAGAAACGGAGGACTTTAGCCCCTCTCCTCTAAGGGTCCAGCACGCCGGAATTGCTTCAGACGCAGCGTTTACACGCGGCTGGATGCAGTCAAATTGAGGTGGTCTGTTCAATAAAAAAAACTCAGAGGGGTTCAACGCTGCTGAACCCAGTGTCGAGCGATAGCTTCGGTGATATAAGACGCAACGCTGGTTTCATTGTTTTATTATTACCTTGCCCGGCTGGGAGCTTTGGCTGTGGGCGATCGGGCGTTGCATCGAACACAGCCAGCATTCCGCTGAACGCATCAAAGTGAAGCGGCGTTCTATGCACAACCCACTTTCATGCCCTGCGCATGCGATGCCGGCAGACGCTTTCCCGCTCCACTCGGTCAAGGTGTGTGACGTCAGGGAGGGAGTACGCAGCACACCTGGTATGCCTCCTTTATTCTTCTCCGCAACACGGCGACGGCGACGGAGCGCTCATCTACCGGAGCTCTCCGCGGCGGCGCGCGCATACGCATTGCGGCAACTACCTTCCTCCTCCTCTCCGCGGCAGCGCGCGCATCTGCTAGGTTGTCGGTACCCTCCACCTCCTCTCTGCAGCGCGTACGGCGTATGTGACTGCCCTCACCACTACTCCTCTCCATAGCAGCTGGCACTCTTGGCGTGCGTGGCTAGAAACACGTGGGGCTCGTAGAGGTCAAATTGCGGAGCCAGAGGTCATACGCTGAAACTCACCGGAGGGAGGGTCATGATAGGAGTAGAGCTATCGCTCTTAAACTGCGTTTAAGTAAACGCCGTCCAGTCAAGGCGGGCAGTCGAGATATCGCGTCCAGTCAGCCCGGTAGAAGGGGATGGATGTACTCGCTGGGAGAAGCGCAAGCAAACGCTGGCGATTCAAGGAATCTGGTCAGTGGAGGAGGAGACAAGAAATGGGGACCTGTTTTTTTACTGGCACTGTCGAGCCTACGAAAGAAAGGCAGCTCGATGCGATAATGAACGTCGCCTCTAACTGCTCGCTCTGCCCCGCTCGACTATGACAGTCGTAACGAATGTCGCCGGGCTTGACTTGCTAGTATCGGATACACATGAACGTGAAGTCGTCGAGTTGGGATCACCTTGCCCAGCCCG
The DNA here is from genome assembly GCF_055824585.1 of Amblyomma mixtum. Taxonomy (NCBI): domain Eukaryota; kingdom Metazoa; phylum Arthropoda; class Arachnida; order Ixodida; family Ixodidae; genus Amblyomma; species Amblyomma mixtum. The sequence continues at coordinate 158,071,151 of NC_143014.1, read as the reverse complement.
ACCACCGAGTCGACCCGTTCCTGTCGGGTTCATGTACACGAAGCTACGGGCCCAGCTGTCTGACCAGTTAACGCGTGATGTGGCACTGTAAAAGGCAAAGAGTGCAGCTGACCGCAGCACTGCGCAGCTTAGACGAACATTTCGGCAATCTGATGGCTACAGGCTTCAATGGCTTCAATCTGGCTTTAATCTGTTTCTTTGTCCCGCTCGGCGCAGTGGCATTTACACCACTTTTTGTACGACAAAAAGAAACAGCCTAAAAACGGCAGAGACGTGTACAGGTGCGGCCAAAATTTTACTGAACATGCTTCGGCGTTTGAAAATCATCTTACAAGCTCCGTAGAAAAGCTCTGTTTCTTGGTTTCATCCGGGAGTGCACCAGTGGCATGTGCTAATGCATGTACAAAGTACTTTCTAATTTTTGCTTGGTAAGGTGTGAGAAGAGTTTGATCGCCGAAGCATGCTCCGTAATACCACGGCCGCGATTGTTCAGTGCGCGTCATACATAGAAGGAACACGGCAATACGTGTCCGCCGCGCTTCACGAATCACGGCGGCCACGCGTTGCCGTATTTCTTCTATGTATGGCGCGTGCTGTGAGTATAAAGCTGACGAATGCTTCTTTAATAGATGTTAGATAGGTTTGGCATAGCGGAGGCGTATTAGCGTAGACGTATACCGACTTACCGGACGCCGACTGTGCAAGCACACTGGCATGGGTGCTGCCAGGCGGGGCCCCCTGCGCGTGCGCAGCCGGCGCCCGGTAAGTCGGTATACGTCTACGCTAATACGCCTCCACTACGTTAAATTTATCTGTTTTTAACATACCCTCCCAGACGTATTAGCGGAGATGCCTAGTGGCCTCGCCTGGTCACTGCGCGTGCGCAGGAGGTATCTTAGCTTTTATTTCTTTTCCTTTCGCTCAGCGGCGGAGAAGGCGCGTTTAAGCAGTCGATCCCAATTAGGTTAGCGAGTTCGTATGAGGGCTCTGGAAGCGGAGTGCTCCTTTTTGAACATACGAACTGTGTGGGATTTCGCCGGAGCTCCGAGAATGCGGTGCCATCATTTCTGGACTGACTAGGTTCAGTTTCACTGCTTTCAACGTTTTCTTTTTTTTTTTTTGGACATCGACGGTTAACCCCGCTCTGCTGTTTACACTGCTGAGAAGATATCGGCCGTTCCAGCAGTTATGCTCCTCGCCCCGTACAATACGGATAGCGGCTCGAGTATCTCACGCAGCAGGCCCAGCGACGATGACGAACCTATGCGTTCCACAAGATGTTTACTAACAAGTGTGCCGAACCGCCTTACAAATGACCGAAAATCATCGACTGCATCGATGCTAATAGTGCTTCCCACTCCCCCCCCCCCCCCCCCCCACCTACCTAATCTCGAGGAAAATATTTTCTATTGAAGAGCCACACTGACCCTCTCCTTTTCTGTGAATAAAGTCTAAAACAAGGATTGGTGTGTACGAAACCCCATGTTGGACAATTATGATTTATACGAATGCTTTCTTAGTAAAAGCGGCAAACTGAAACTGACAAAACTGTATGCGGAGGTATTCCCTCATCGCTAACTGCGGCCCTGTAAAACAATGAAGAAAGTAAGCTGTTTATTTCTTGAGCAGCGATATTCCTGAGCTCGTTATTATGGAGGCCTCAAGAAAAACGCTCACTTGAGAAACTCGCCAGTAGCATACCCGGGGAGTGAATCGTTCTGTTGGGGCTGGCCAAGCATTCAATGCTTGCGCTGGCATGAGACTTGCGCATGCGCGTGTCATGACCGACCAAGGGGTCTACGCTCGCACGAGATGATTAAACTGACCAAAAGTACTCTAACCCTGTGCATGTCTTTCCTGCATCCGCGTCTCTTCCTGTTTCGCGTTGTTGCCCTTGCATCTGCAAATAACCCACTATCCACTTCATTACGTAGCTGACTTACACAGACTATATGACAAAGCGCTGGACTCGCGGCGTCCGATGCCGCCGACAGCCAAGTCTGGCCTTTGTGCCATGCTGAGCGGTGTTTCAGTCCGGCGACCCAAAGGGCGCGCATAGCCCCGCGTAGTGAGCAGCGCGTGTGCCGCCGGCCGCACGCAGGCATACTGCTCCCCCTGCTGAACGAGACACTGGCGTCGGACGAGCGCTTCTCGGCGTGCCGCGTGCTGCTGGCGGGCCCCAACGGCACCTCGTCGCGGCCCTGGGTCACGTACCTGGCGTCGCTGAGCCGCACGGACGCCGGCCGCCTGGCCGAGCGCCGCAACTTCCAGCTGCCCCACGTGCCGTGGCTGCCCGCAGAGGCAGAAGACTCGTCGCAGACACCGCGCTCCGACTACCGCGGCCACTGGTCCAGCACGTACTACTCCTGCCAGCTTCATCGCTGGCTCGTCTCCTACACGGTCCTGGTGTTCGCCGGCGCCGGCAAGATGGCTCCGCAGGCCATGTCTTCGTCCGGCTCGCCGTCGCCGTCCAAGTGGGCCGACAGGTAAGTGCACCTCAGTTTGGTTGACTGGAAACGTTTTGTTGCTGTTAAGGGCTGGTAACAACCCTTTGCAGAGGGAAAGATGAGGGAGTGGGGCTGAAGCCGTGTTGCGAGAGTACAGCGGGACTAAGAGGTGGTGAAATGCATCACTTCTGGGTGCGCGCGACATCACATCTTCCTAGCCTCAAGTGAACCCCAACCGAGGGTCCCGGATCAAATAAACAGCTCTAGAGCCGGCAACATGACTTTTCTGGGTTGCAAGCCCGCTCGTTTCACTCCGGAGGACGCAGTTTAGGAAATTTGATGGTGCGCAGAGCCAAGATGCACACGAGGCTCTATTTTAAAATTCCTGCGGCTTGTCGTATTTCCTTACATCTGTCGAAATTCAACGTTCGATGATGCATCTTTATAGTTCCGTAATAGATTTTACGTAACGCAGAGACGGACAAAAGCGACAGAAACATTTATATTTCCCTTCTTCCATTCCTTGCCTTACGTTGATTCCACTATAACTCAATACGAACGACAGAATATTTTGACGAGTTGGCCTTTGAAGAAAATCTGCTAGGCTACATTGCTCAACGATAGAAGGAAACAACATTTTATAACACTTCGCACTGAATAAAATGTCAGCAGAATGGTGCATTTCAGTCCTGCTTGCGTAAATATGCTGCTGTATAAAGCTGCATTTTCGATAAAATAAGTCTTCAGATAAAAAAAGTTGTCAATCGTAAAGGAATATATGGCCTCGTTTTGTTTTTATAATTGAAGTTATAATTGAGACACTCTTAGAAGACCGATGAGTTCGAAGAAATACGAACTTATAGGCAGCTTGTTCCAGGTTAGACCTGTGTATGCCTCTTACGGGGCAGTGCCACCAGACCTGCCACCCTGTTTTTGGTTTTCTTTCTAGCAATTAGTTGGCACACATATGCAATCTACAGCTGCCGCTAGTCAGTCGGGAGCGTGCTTTTTTTTTCGTGTGCAGTCTCTAGCACTTATGACTCATAGCGTCTTCTTCTGGGCCAAAAAATAGTGAGAAAGAGCATATGAGACACAGCGAAAGTCAGCACTAATGACGGAATTTCTTTTTTTCTCGTTTCTTATTGTGAAGTTTTTGCTTCTATAACTCTTGGATTTTTGAAAAAAGGAAGTGCTGCATACGCTGCTCACATTTGTAACTATTTTCTACTGCTCCTTTGATTATTATACTAACGAGAAGGAGCTTGCAGTTAAGTAAAACACGTTTCTGGGTGAGTTGGTGCATAGCTTGAGACGATGAAGCGCAACAAAGGACAGAACACACAAGAAGAGATGACAGGAGATGCGCTACTTGCAACTTCAGGTTGATTTTTTTTTAACCTTTAAAGTTTTTATTTTAAACACTGTGAGAGATGCGTCGGTGCGGTCTCTTGAGCTCGATTGTACAACAACGCGACCAATATGTACCTCATATCGATCAATAATTAGACGGTTAATTAATTGAAATTAACTAATAAACTTTTTTTTTACTTTAGGAAGCATGGTTATATTGCGAACTCGATGGCGTTCACCATCGAATGTGAGACCTGTTTTTAAATTTTCTTAATAAAAAATGTGTTTCGAAATATCGAACGCCAAAAATACGCTTTTAAAAGCTCGTTGAGTTGGCTTTCCCGCTTTGCATATTTATAAAATGGCGTCTCTCGCGCTCCTTATGCGTCAAGTAGAGGCACAGTTGGCGCATTTGATCATGTAGAAGAAGTTATGTCGATTTCGGGGCGATACCGCGCACAGCGACGCGATTTTAAAATTATCTAATGCGAGAAAGCCAACTCAACAAGCTTTGAAAATTGTATTTTTGACGTTCGCTGTTTCCAATTATATTGCCGATTAAGAAAATTTAAAAGCAGGGCTCACCTTCGATGTTGACGGCTATCAATTCGCATTGTAACTTTCCCTCTAAAATCAAAAGTAAAACGCTTAGTAGTTGATATAAATTAATAATCGTCTAATTATCGATCCACATTAGGTACATAATGTCCCTTTGCTGTGCAGTTCAGCTCAACAGACTGCACCGACGTACGAGTATCTCTCACAGTCCTGCAAATAAAAATGTCTAAAGGCTAAAAAAAAAAGCCACCCTGTTTATTGACTCCAGAAGCGGCTGATTATGTAGCCATTAGTGGACGGTGGAAGGAGGGCACAGGAGAAAAAAGCAACCACAAGAGCACGCGCGAGAAGACGAATAATGCGAAGGAAGGTGCACGTGCGAGTCGACGATTTCTTAAAGCGGATCTTTCATTTTCATTTTTATGAATAATCAGCGATGGGGTGCTAACACACGTATACCCCCACTTTTTCTGATCGACAGTGTGGTCGGGCTGTTGGTTATATTGAACAACTCCTGATGTTCGAAAGGATTTGCCCTCTCCTTCCCCTTCCAACCACGGCGCTCCGCATAAAAACCCGCACTGCAGCGTTGGCACGTGAAATAGCTTGTATGCCTTTTTTTTTTTTGCTTTCGTTTTCTTGCTTTCGTTACAGCGTTCCCATCGTTGCCACTTCCCCTCCGACAGCTGCAGCTGCAGCCGAGTAACAGAGCCAGCAAGTCTCGCACGGGAGCTTTTCCGTCTCAGGAATTCGTGTTGCATCAGGTGTCTCTCGTCGCGGGTCGGTATACAGACCGGAAAGACTCATGAGAAAATGGCTGATTTGAGTGTCATTTATTACAGCACATAAGGCCTTCGTTCGTATCAAGCGCAGCTTTATGCACCTCTTTATCGCTTCCAGGGAACGGCCATTATGTGACTCCAAGGCCGGCTTTACTGAAGTGCAGGTGATATCGAATATGCTTAAGGTCCAGCTAGTTCTCTTTGTATAGCAGGAGAGCAGTGTAGATTAAATCTTGTCAGTGAATGTCTAGTCGACTTCCTTCGGTGTTGCCGCACCTGGAAGGCGTTTCTTTGATTGCTTCCGTGGGAATTGCATCTAATGGTGCGCTCGCATTGTGTCTGCGCCGGAATAATTGTGCATATATATATACCTTTTATGAACAGAATTTTTTCGTACAATGTAAGATTTCACTATAACGATCAATATATCCGCATATCACCCGACGGCAGTCTTGCAATTTTTCTTTCTTTTAACGTTTTTGCTATCGTCAAGAGCGTTCCCCTTGGTTTTCTATGGCAGTCTCAACTGCTCGATGCGATCGATCGAAACACTTGAAAGGAAGGATTTTTCTACATATCAGAACAATGGACCATTACCTTCAATATTTCCATAACAATACCTTAGAATTTTCTGATTTTCAAAACTTTTGTCCGAGAATGTTGGGCATGGACACAACCTCTTCATGCGATCTGAGCATGTTTCGTCCTTTTCTGGGCAGTATGGAATGCGTTGCGGAAACGGACGCGCACAAAATGGAAGAAAATGCCGAACCGAGTAGGGCGGAGCAGACGCTTCCTTTTGATATTAGAACACGAGCCGAAACGTTTTGGTTTCCGTCTTCTCTTTTCACTACGTAATTTTTTCCCTCTCTCCTTTCCTTTCCAGCCGTTGCCCGCACGAAATTGCAAAGAGCCAGCGTTTATTCGCCGGCCGAGCGCTCAATATCGTATTCACCATACGTATTTAAAGGCCGCGTACGGTGGATGAAAATCCCCATACAGCACCGCACCAAGCCGTTCCACGCGAATGGGCGTGCGCATATACGTATGTGCGCCGTACTGCGGACCGCAAAAACCGCCGCGCGAGGAGAGCGCGCGTTATCCCTCCCTCCTCGCGCCGCTATATTATCGACGCCGCGGTGCTTGTCGCCTTCCCGCCACGCTCCTCGGACGCCCGCGTGAAGCGTGGCCATCCGTCTCTCTTTGTCGCGCAAACAGGTAACCAGAAAAGCCTTTTTCGCTGCCCCTTTCGGCGGCTGATTGACGGCGGCGTCCTCGGCGCGGAGGTCGGCCCAGATGCGGCCAAATGGAGGGCGGCGCGCCTTCTTCGCCTTGCCCTCCCCCACTCCCTCCCCCTTCCATCCTCTCCCCTTCCGTCCTTCGAGCGCGCGCGCAATAATCGGCAGCCGGCCGAGCTTTCTATCTATCTGCTCCTCGCGAGTCGTGCGCTCTTCTTTTGCGCGGGAGCCGCCGGGCGGCATTAACGCGCCCACTGCTCTTTCGCGCCAGTCGCGGCGCCGTCTCTATTTCTCGCAGCGTGGGCGTACGGCGGGCGTAACGAGGAAAACACGCGGCCGAGGATAATGCCGTTTCCCCGCGGCCGAGCTCGGCTCGACGTGGTGGCCGGGACGCAGTGTTTACGAGATCCATCGCAATCAGCGTCATCATTGTTTAGGTCTTCCCCCCTTCCCCCGTTGCTCCCTGGAGGCCCGCGACGGGGCGAGATATTTTTCTCAGATTAGTTCGCGCAACTCCTTGCCGGTGCAACCCGCGCGTGTGAGCGACATCGAAATACGTTCGTGTTTCGGGTGTCTCAGCGACTTCGTATTTTCGCAGAAATAAAAAATATATATATAACGTCTGCTTAGGAAACGTGAAAACGGGGCCGCGCGTGAGGAGTCAGAGCAGCAGCGCTAATGAACGAAAAGGAGCGTGGAGAAATTAACAACAACAAAAAAGGAAACGCGTACGTATGATGTAGCGGAACCATTCCTATCTTGGAAATAACAGATCGTTGGTTCTATGAAATGAGGCAACGATCTGCTTGCCGGAATCCACGGAGCGTTTCGTGGGAGAGAACCTTGCTACTGATGTATTTATATCTGGCTGTGCGTACTTCCGTTCACCGGTGCGACTTCACGACGTTTTTGGGCACTCCGCTGGATTGCAGTTGTGTTTCATTCGGGCTGAACTCGCTCGAACCTAGAAACTGCAGCGATCAGCGGGCAGCGCTCGGGCAACATTTACGGGATCTTCTAACGCCCCGAACACGTGGTATGGTAGCTAAGAATTGGCCCTACGGAAACGAAGTACCGATTGTAAAACCAGCGCAATTTTTCACTTTATGGCTAAAGGGAAGTGTGCCACGGATGAACTGTTAGTCAGACAAACAGGCGCGTTCTTGATGCACCATACTGTGCTCTCCAGAACGATCGTTTTTTATCTGCCTTTCAACCTACAGCAGACTTAAGACCTCTCCGTTAGGCTAATAGCACGTTAAATGCGCACAAAGCTTCCCAGCGGTCAACAAACGAAATATTTTTTATTCAGAACCTTCACTGGACAGAAACGCATGCATTTATGGGAAAAAGAACATCTCGTACAGCACAAGATGTTCCTCCTTAAAACTTCTTTTTGGACGAATTGGTGCATATTGATTCGGTGAAAACTTAAAGCGCAAACATAGACAACTACAGGAAGACGGCACATACACAAGCGCATGTGTGTGTGTGCCGTGTAACTGTGGTTGCATATGTTTGCGCTATAAGTTTTCACTAAATCAATATGCAGCAACTCGTCCAAAAAGAAGTTCTCACGGCACATTTTACTTCCCGTTTTCTACCGCTGCGTTGGCTATCCAGGACCCCAAAAACCTTCAGCCTTCAATTTATGCTGGTTTAAAGGGTAATAGAGAGGCTCTAGACAGCGCACCGTACCTTGCAAAAGCACGCGGGCTTCCCACGTTATGGCTGGCTCAAGTGTTACGCTTGTTCCGAATCCACAAAGAAAGAAGTTCGTCTTCGTTGTAGCAACAAGCATTCAGCTCTTTCTTTACCCTGTGTTATCACTGTACTTCTCAATGTTTCGAAACCGCTCCTTCTTCCAATTGTCAGATTTGAAGGCCAGTGTGCACGGTTATGAAACCGTCTTGTGCATTCTTTATTTCACCGTGCAAACATTACCGAAAAGAAAAAAAACACGGAGAAGTTGTACGTGCTGAGTCGTGACAAAAACAAGCTTGCGTAAGGCACTGACACTTCTTAGATAGCTGGCGAAAGTGACTTATTTACCATTACCTAAGTTGTCAGCTGTTCCTTATTCTCTCTTAAATGTTCAACAGCGCCCAAAGCCCCAACAAGCACTTACGCAACACAGACAGCATGCCCTCCTTTCACCAAGTCGCACCGCTACAGTCAGACCATCGCTTTCGGAAGCAAGCGGTAGCGAGAAAATCAGTTTATTATTCCCCCGATAACCGAAATGGGCAAGGATTTTGAGTGCTGAAATTCAGAGCAAGGAATCGCATGTGATCTGATTCAAGCACACAAAATAGCTAGCTTTTTCTGGCATCCATCGCGAGCCCTTGAAGGCCACAAAATGTTGGAGATTCTGCAGAAAGCATGTTTCGGGGCTAACAGGATAACGATGTGTTCTGTTTTTCTTTCTACATCCTTGTCCCAATGTTCACACTGGCCCACTCAGACAAGTAGGGGGTGCTTCGCTTCGCCAGCTAAATAAATGCAGGTGGGCCAACATAAACAGGCAACACCGTTGTGGCCTGCGTTGAATCGACAAGGGAGGTTCTACTTCGCACGCCAAATCTACTTCGCAGCCGCACGCCATCCGTACGAACATAGTTATGTCGAATTCTTGGAAGCCAAACGGTGCGCCGTGGTCCGTTGCTTGAAATCGGCTACAAGTGATGGCACAAGCGATGCACTAGCGATGCAATGGCACAAGCGATGCACGCTAGCACTCAGTCGCTGCTGGGGCAGACTGCGCAGGGAGCAGGACCAGCATGGGCCATCAGTGTCGGAAAGCAATGGCACAGTACCACCGCTAGCCAATCGGCGTCACGGCTGCGAAGAGAAAACCGCCAGTTGCAGCATTTTTCAACTTCCAGTGACTTTGTTTCCGGCTTCATCCGTATGGTTTGTTCGCGCATGAAATGCCCCTTTTATGCCCCTGCTCCTGCTTCGCAGGTTAAGTGTGTCATTGGATTGTAGATAATATGGAAACATTGTGCACCAGGAACACAGAAGCAGCACGGCGCCTCAAAACACAGGCCGTACCTGTGCGTGAACTGCCGCTATACTGGGCGCAGGAGGCCCGTGGCGCTGCTCAGCGTGGACGTGGACACGAGTGGAATGGACATCGATCAGTGCGATCCCGGAGCACCGGTGGTCCCGCCTCGAGGCGGTAGCCAAGCCGCCGGAAGCTTCCGCATCACCGCCTTCCAAGGCACACACCGCTGCCACAACCGAACCTCTCAGGTATACTGCACTGCCAAAGGTATACTGCACAGCAGCTGTGGCATTTGGCTGGTGAGCGGGACAGTTGGTGGCGGGTTCCGTGCCGTCCGCGATGCGGTTGCATTTCGATAGGAGCGAAATGAAAAACAAAGAAAAAGCGGTCTTGTGCCGAGGCTTCGCTGAACGTTATAAAGGAAAAAAAAAAAAAAAACTCACAGGACAGGTACCTCTGTAACGCGAGATTCAGCGATAACTGCTGAGGTATTTTCACTTCGTGACATATTCAGGTAAAGAATTTGAGAGCGACATGCGAATACGTACAGTTATAAAGCACTCTTTTCAGTTTCGCGCACCCATTTTTTCTTTGACTAGAACTCCTCTCAAGCACAAGTGGCTTACATGATTTTCTATAGCATACAGCGAACCCAAATTGCGCCTTTATGGCAAGTGTGCAAAATAAAAAAAAAGTAATCAAGTCCGCTCTCTCAGGCGCGCGACGCCGCCGCCGCTGAACCTCTCCTCGGGGCGCGCATGCCACATTATCTGCTCTCGCCACACTCTCCTTTCTCCTTTCACGGCAACAATCCTCCGGTTGGTTCCCGTGGCAACCACCCCCCGTTTGCACATTCCTCGCTCTCGCCATACCTTCTTCCTTCCGTGGTAACCATCCTTCGAGTGGTTCCCGTGACAGACACTCTCCGGTCACGCACTTACAATACGACGCGAAACGACGCAAAAATTTCTGCGCCGAGTACTTTTGAAATGCGACAGCCGGTGCAGGGCATATAATAAGGCGAAACCGAAATGCGAGGGCATTAAGTGCCTGGAAGATCGTCGGGGACACCGGCGGTCGTTTCACGGCCCACGCTGCGCACTTAATAAGGCGCCGCAAAGAAACGAGTAAGAAATGATACCATTGTCATTTCGCAAATGACTGCGTCTTAAGTAACGCCGCTCGATTCCTTACCCCATGGCGCTTGAGTAGTTGGTGAGGAGTCAGTGGTGGCGACGCTTTACTGACTTACGAGGGGGCTTTGGAGTAAATGCGACAGTTTAGTGGGGCTGACTACCTTTACGGAGCGTCTAAGCGTCAAACGACAGCAAGGAAGGCGCATACACACCGCTCCTGGCATTTGCTAGCCGTGTCATCTGCTGCCTTACCGCTGTCATTTAAGTGGTGTTACCTCACTGAACGGTAACGGTAACGGAAGCGCTCCTTAGCTCATCTAGTCCCGCCACTCACATGGGGGTCTCTACTAACTGCGCGCGACTACGTGCCGGTCACACCTTCGTTTGTACGGTTCCCCACGCGGAGATATCATTCGTTCATTCATGCATTCAATATTTCAGGCAGCTCTTAACATGACCGGAAGCGTCACTAGAACGCGATGTCAGTCAGCACGTGCACAGAGCCACAGAACCAGCATCGCAGTCTGCAGTGCGCCGCGCAATACTCGCTACTCGCGACATACAAGGTCCTTATTGCAGTGCTCATAATAGCCGGATCAAACAAGGTTCGCTTATAAAAGATGAAGGTTTAAAAAAAAACGCTGCAACAATAAACAAAGGGTAACACCGCGAGCAAGCGTAAGTGAAAAAAAAAAGAAATAATACAGGCCTGTCGACAGAAGTAAAAGCTGTGATATGCAAAGAAATGGTGGACAACTTCATAGAGTGCGAAAACAGCACATAATACAAAATTCAAGGAAGTAAGCTTTCACGTGCTTGTAAAATCCAAACCAACGAAAATAATTCTTCGTTATATCCACTGAACGAGGATGACAGTTCAAAGTTCGGAATTTATCATTCTAACTGTGCGGAGAATGGTCCCGCAAACAAGCACTGTATCCTTGGTACCGCTGACCAAATCGAACGTCTTTCTCTAGGTTCGTGAGAGCGGCTGTTTTTAGCTCAGGTAGGCAAGCTGGTTGCCCGTGCTACGTTTGTTAAATGACTTTCTCTGATGCTACGGCGACACCGGTGAGCAAACGCCCGTGACAATGTATTTCGCTGAATGTCTCATAGTTTTAATCAAGTTTCTTACCCAGGGGCAACTGGGAGGTAAAAAGGACGGGATTGGAAGCTCAGGACTGTCGCGCACCGTGGCTGTGACAGTGCGCGTGGTCTTCGTCCATCGCACTGAGAAAGTAAGGCAACGTGCACGATGCTCGTGCCGTGTACGCCTCGCACTACGTGGGCTCTGGACATTTAGATGACGGAGCGTGAGTGGGGTCCTTCGTCCAAGACTGCATTAGAGGCTGCTGCCACTCGGATAGCTGGGGGCAACGGAGCTGAACCCAAGCTACAAACTGCTGTCGCCGGGGCCGGGCGAGGCAGCAGGGCGCGAACAGCGCTGATCCGTATGTTCTTTTCCCGTCTTGCAGTGCCTGTTCGCACCAGGACACGGTTGGACCCGGGGATCCTACGTGTGCCAGTGCCGTCGGGGTTTTTACGCGGCCACTGGGGACCCCTTCTTCAACGGTTCTCGTGTCGAAAACGCCTGGAGGGAGAAAGTCCTCTTCGAAGGGTGCGTTATGGCGCAACATCTGAAGGGGCCGGGACCGTCTGCGATATATGCATTGCATTCACAGCGAGTAAAGTCGGGGCACTCGTTGGTTGCGTCGCTTGCAGACGCACGTATGCATGCATCTGCATTTTTTCAATGTCGGCTGCTATAGCTCAACAGTCAATTTCCGGCTCCTGTGCTCTGAAGGGTTTTTTTTAGGGGCGTAGGTGAGGCGAAGAGGGAGGGAGAGGCTTCGCCTAAGAAATCGCGTTTTCGAAGCCTTGGAAGAAAGTCTATATCGTCTCGCAAGAGCGAGCCAGGACGCGAGCACTTGCAGTTTCGAGTTTGAAAGCAGTTGTTTTCGTCGTGTACTTTCTTGCGAATGCGTGGATTGGTCCTAATGCAGTTGCGGTCTGACGAGGAACATAATGTGGAGCTAGGCGCGCAAGCGTGTAACACAAGCGAATGTGCAGCAAAGGCGCGATGTGGTGGTATTTGCACTTTATTGTGCACATTTTGTTCTTTATGTCCCAGGTGTTTACGCTGCAGCTTATAGTGTAAGACGTAAGGGTTCTTAGTGCCGCGAACGCGATGTACTACGGGCGCGAACGTCATTGCGTGCGGTGGCTACCACGTACACAGATTTATGAGTTAGCGTAGCGTTTTTCAGCCACGTCAAACGAAAGCAATTCCAGCGTGCAGCGTCGACAGAAAATGGGTTCAGTGCCTTGAACAAAAATTTTTCTATGAACCATTCGTCACGAAGGCACAACCACGTAAAAATGAAAGAAAACTTTGTTCCTCGCGCGACCAACCCTACAGCCATTCGGGAGAGACGTATCGCAGGGCTGTGATCAAATCCACAGAAAGGTACTGATGTTACGAATGTGTGGTGGCAGCTGCCACCACCCCGTTTCAAAGGGGACGCTCCTAACTTACATGCATACATGCACGTTTCCTGCCTTACGCGTGACGTCACGGGTGCTATGACGAAGCACCCTCTCTTCCGGTCTTTCTTCCAGGTCTCTCTTCCACAAAGCAACTCATAGCAGGTGGTGATTAGCGGATTCGAAAAACGCGCTTGTTTTTGCCGCGCTTCTGATCTCAAACATATCGGCCAGTGTGACGTTGATTGTGCCTTCTAGCGGCACTATAGTAGGATACAATTTAAGAATAAAGTGGCAGGTACCCCTCAAAGGTCGCCCTGAAGCCAATGGTATCGGGTGATTTTCAGGACACGTTGTGGTTAATTTCTTGCACCTGCTAGCGTGGCATCGCAGGGAGATTAACCACGGATTAACCGAATTAACGACGACATCATGACGAAGCGCCGAAGGAGTTGGCCGGAGGGTCTTCTTTGAGGGGCACTTACCGCTTCGTTCTTGAGTTTTATACGACTAGCAGCTTCTTTCAACAGTTGTGCATTCCATGCTTGCTAAGCACCTCACAAGTACTGCCTTTTTTTTTCATCAGATCCATGTACGACAACATCTACGTCTGCAAACCTTGTCGCCCTGGCTGCAACGAATGCGCTGACGACTCACCTTGCTTGTCACATTACAATTGGGCTTTCAGGTAAGACCGTTGTGGAGTGCACAGTGGAGATGGTTAGAATGGAACATGAACGAGGCCGCTCGTGCTGTTCTCTGGGTTCCAAGGCTAGCGGGGCCACCTATTCTCTGTCTTCCTTCCGGGAAAAGCGTGTCGGACAAGTCGGGATCCATTAGGAGTGGTCGGTCATGAAAACATTTAATGACCCAGATATCCGCTTTCTTGTTTACAGTGTCGCCTTCGTTCTTTCTGAGGACGTTCTTCTTTAGAGCGATATTCTGTTCGCTGAACTAATCAGTTGTCGATTCAATAAAATTGAATGACTCCATTGATTTTTTGGCCATAGCAGACAAAGCGAAAAAAAATTCTTCCTATAGTTGTTTCTAAATGAAGAAAATGGATCGCTGTGGGAAAGTTGGGAAGAAAAAAAGGCATGATTTTTCGAACACGAAAAATAAGGCTAAGGAGAAAAGGAAGGGCTTTTACCTGAGTGCTTTTTGTCCTTATGGTGCTGACTGAGGCAGGCGGACGTGCAGGAATAGTAAAGACAAAGATGGAATAAGGCAGGAAGTGGTGGTAGTAGTGTTTTTGTTATTAGTCATAAATGAGAGTGAACGACGAGTTGGATTAGTTTAGTTTAGTCCGCCGCGGTGGTTCAGTGTTATGGTGTTCGGCTGCTGACCCGAAAGACGCGGGTTCGATCCCGGCCACGGCGGTCGAATTTCGATGGAGGCGAAATTCTAGAGGCCCGTGTTCCGTGCGATGTCAGTGCACGTCAAAGAACCCGAGGCGGTCGAAATTTCCTGGCCCTTCACTACGGCGTCTCTCATAGCCTGATTCGCTTTGGGATGCTAAACCCCATAAACTAAACAAACTAAACGAGGAGTGCCGGCAGCCAGAACTGCTGCGTACCTGTCGTGAACCTGAACGGCGAGGGCATTTAAATGGAACAGAGTAGAGAGATAGACAACAGTTAAACACTACACACACGTAAAAACACAAGCACGCAAGCGCCCACGCACATAAGGAGGGAACTACTCGCATTTAAGTGTGCCATCGTAGTACTATACACGAGCGTCCTCAGCAAAATACGTATGTATTCAAGCACAGCCACATGAATTCGGTGTGTATAGTCACAGTACACACACGTTGGCTTACAGCTGTGGAGCAGTCGAGGTGCGATGTCCAACTGCTCCGCTGCTGAAACGCAGCGCACGCCCCAGTTACGCGCCGTGGTACTGTCCACGACGAGGCCAGGCGCCCTGTGGGCCGAGAGTATCACGCAACGCGGCTAAGCGAAAGTGGCGGAAGGCGAAAGAACAAGGGACTAGTAAAGCTGAAGCTTTTGTTTCTGGAAGAGTTTTCTGTTCACTCAGAGTGATCGCTCTTCCCGTTCCCTCATAACCTTCGCCTCGAAGGGAAAACGCTGCAGTAGAGCGCTCAGGCCTTGCGCGTTGCCCACTCTCGTGTTTTCCCCATATTCGATTGGGCTGGGTAGTCGCTTCAGAACAGTTTAAATATTTAAACTACACTCCGGCGCCGCTTCGTTAATCTCGCGTTGGTGTGGACACGGCCTCGCGCGCGTGGTGCGCGTCGGCACGAGTGAAAGATTAGTGAGCGCTCTGGGACGGTATTTGCGCGCGAAACCATGCGCACCGCGCTCGAGCCCCGCAGCTGTACACCTCGTGTTCATTTAAACTTCACATCCACTATAGCGGTGCATCGGTTATGGGGGCTCAGATTTAAGTGCAGGATTCATTTCTACCTCGCAGTATGCTTTTCAATGTTGTTTCTTTGACAATACAGCCGGAAACTCCCTTTTGTTGAGTCCTGCTGCCTCCGGATAGAGCGAACGTCGGCAGATTTGAGAATGCATGGGATGTTTTTGGAGTCGTTGCCTTTTGCAAAATGAAGGTAGTGATAATACGGGAATTAGCATCAAATCGCGTTTGGCGGTGAGTTATCACACGCTGAGCTTGATACGTACTTTCGAACGCAACTCCACAGAAAGAAAAGCAGGCAGGTTTAAGAGGCAGACAGCGTTTTTCAGGTGGAATCGAAACGGGAGGAAGCCGCGCTATACAGAACTGCTGTATTTCTTGCTGCTAACTGCACACACAACTGCGAGGGCAGGGAATGTTTCATCCGCAAACACAAACGTCGACATGGCGAGAAATCAAGAGAGTACTTCTATAGCTCGCTTTACTGTAGTCGGATACCACTCAAGAACGACGCGGCAAATGCCTTTCAAAGCAGGCCCTCAAGCAAATGGCGTCGACCGATTCTCATCAATTACTATACTAGTGTGTCATCAGAAAGGGTGGCGGATAAAAGGGGATTGATCAGGGCCTAAATGGATTAACCGCGGCGTCATGGAAATCGGCCAACGCCATTGGCTGGAGGGCGTCCTTTCAGGGGCATCTGCTGCTTTAATCTTGAGTTGTATCCGACTCTTTATCTCATCACGAACAGCCTTCTTTGATGTGGGTTCGAAAGGTATGTCCTTCTGAGTCCTCATAGCTAATTCCTGGGGTCATTGTGAGGCCTGTGAAGCGCTGCGGGTTTTTGGACATTTACTTTCCGGTTAACTGCAGCAGCCGCAAAGCGTCATGCCATCCCGGGATGTTTAGTACGGAGGAACAGCGAACGCGGTCGCAGCTATGACTGATGGAATTTAATTTAACTCCGTTGTTCTCTACAGCTGCAACACCTCTACTTTAGAGTTTCACAACAAAACTGCCATCTTCGGTACCGCGGCTATGTGCCCAGCGCCTAACGAATATCGTGGGCGTAATTCTTGTTCCATGGCAAATTTAGTTTTGCTCGGTAGAAAGCTCGGCTTCAAAGAAGGAACAAAGTTATTCCTGGTAGCATTTTTTTTTTTTTAATATGACCGGTATGCGGTAAAAGGTGCTAAAGGACATTCGCTTTTAAAACAAATTTTCTGTGATAACACGCACTGCTTTCAAAAATTAGGTTTCAAATTAAATTCAACTTGCGGGGTGATTGAAGAAAATTTTGTTTTAGACTGATCCAAATTTTGTACGAGGGGAATAGGCAGCTTGAAAGATCGCGGTTATGGATGCCTAAAAGAAAAAAAGAAGGCCTATAGCGATGCATCGACTATGCTTAAGTACGGCAATTTTTTTTTTCTCAAGTCCCAAGGAGATGTAATGCAGTTGTTTGTCGTGTTTTTTGTTGCGACGCCTGAAGCCTCTGAAAGGCGCCGGGCCGTGCTTCTGAAGGCACCAAATGAAGCCCAGACTGCCCATATATCTGAGAACTGCTCAGAACTGTCGAGCGCTTGGGAAATTCAAGCGTCTTCGTGGATGTCGTGCTCTGCAGTGGTATAAAAAGGACGAGTGCGTTTATCTGCACTCCTGCCTGCGGGGTCGAGTTGGCCGCGAGGAAGAATTTTATACGCCACGAGTTGGAGACCTCCGTCTTAAAACTTAAAAGTGCGCTCATAATTTTCTTTCCGTGCTTATTTTATTAGCGCGACTGGAGCAGTTTTCTTTTTTTCATCTCCCCGAGAACTAGACTCGTTTTCGTCACAGAATGGATGCAATACCAACAAGGCATGCTTCTCTTTTCAAGACCATTTCTTATTCCCTTCGTATACCCTATCCTCGTATTTCCGAAGGAAAGCGGAGAGGCGCTTAGCGGTAACGAATTTTCTTTATAAACTAAGTACTGGGACGATGGAAACGTTTTCAGAAAAGAAATAAAAAAGCGAAATGCTTTTAATTATTCCAGGTCTAGCGGCGACTAGACTCGGGTGTCCCGCTTTGAAGCAAAGCTCATTTTCAGACAGCCTTGGTAACATTGTCGTGGTCTTTGTTTTTTTAAATGTAGCTTTTTTTTTTATTCCGCAAAATCTGTTTTGGCACGGGTATATCTGCGCTCGCACATCAATCGCTTACAGCAGTCAAAATTTTAAGAAGCCAAATAGGATGCTTCTTAAGGCAGCCTATCCGATTACATTTATTTATTCGTTTATTATACTCTAAATCCATATTACAAACGCATAACGAAAATAACCGTCAACAAACAAGACAAACACTCTGCCGGCAGTTCATTGTTATTCGATTTCGAAATAAACCACGTTACGCAGCTGAAAACACTGGGAAGCCGAACACTGGGAAGACTCTGAAAACACTGGGAAAATGCGGTCACATTGCGAAGGGAGATGGCGCCGTAGCTTCAAATGTGCGATTCCAGAGGCTACTCTGCGTGCGAAAAGGGTTTCTCAACAAAACAGACAAAACAACATTGACGTTAAGATGCGCACAGAAACTCTACTCTAACCAAGCCATCAGAGTAGCCGAAGCTCTCATGGTACTCAGTTATAAAGAAGCGTATGCCTGGCGGGTGTCATTCTCTGTACCTTGCGAACCGCACTTTAAACCACAACGCGCAGGTGTTGAGCAGTTCCTTAAGGAAGCAATGAAATTGTGTTCACGTACACTTCTGCGAGAAGCTGATGATTCAGTGATTTTCAGAACTGTATGTGTGCAGATGTTAAGCTTGCGAACGACGACTGTTCAGGCGACTACAGTTGAAACGGAAGGGAAGGCTACTGCTGGATAACGTTCTTCGAAGCGAGCGACGAAGTGTCAGTTTTCCTTTCCTATTTTTTTTCGCGTAAAACACCTAACTCTCCATGCCTGCTTGAGCCATTGACCGTCTTATACTCTCGGCCTTTCTTGGTGTTTAACTATGTGACCCTCTTATGACCGCTGGTTTCTCTCCGTGATTTCAGAATTTCACTTCTGACCATATCTGTGATCTGCATCGTGCTGACGATGGTCCTGGCCGGTTACGTGTACCGCTACCGCAAGCTGAAGGTGATTAAGGTGGCCAGCCCCGTCTTCCTCTGCATCACTCTCATCGGCTGCGCCATCATGTACTGTGAGGTGGGTGCTCCGCCAGTACTGGCAGCTGCTCAAGCCGGACGGGGTCTCTGGTCACTTGTAGCGTTGTCCAGGGAAGGCGGGAAGAGGGTGACATTTGTTTGCCGGACGGTGTCGCTATCGTTCCATTTTTTGCCGAAATGAAAGCTGAACCTACGGAGTCATATTGAAATGCGGCGCCGAGTTGCTCTCTCATCTGGCCTCTCCGTCTCGTAGGGGCAACTTCGTCGACCTGTAGTGATCTGGACGTCATCGTCACAGTCGAGTGCTGTTTGTCGTTTGAAGTGGTGTGTGCCGGGAGTGTGGCGATGGCGAGCGATGAGGTTGGATCTGGTTGCGTGTTTACAAATTGAGAAAAAATTGTGGCCGCTAAAGCATCCAGCGTTCTATGCCCAAGTTTGTATTGTCGAGGCTGCAGCTAACCTGTAAGCTTGTAACACTTTGAACTGCGTTGATAAAGCAGTTTAGTGCTATAACTTCTTGCAGAGTAGCAAAATAAATAATAAATTTGGCATTTGTGAAATAAAACTGAAATCCGAACAGTTGGAAGACTGACCTAGCGACCCTTGCCGCTGGAAGGGTCTGCTCTAGCTAATACTAAGCCATAGCGTCCGTGGGTCCAGTTCGATTTGACATGCGTCATTCAGAGTGTCTGTGTTGCTGCCGCTTGCGGCGCTGGAGCAGCGCTCTGCTCCTGCCATAATTTCTAAATGGGTGGTCTGGTCAGGTCACGCTTAGGTAAAGCAGGACGGCTGGGATTAGGAATGGCCTGCCGACCACCATAAACGAAAGTCTTCGAAGCTTCCGGGCCGGCATGAGGATGGACGCCAACACCTCCATGAATTGTTGCACGATAGCAGGTCGAAGTAGATTACAACATGAAAGGTGGCGACAACATTGCTTAATGGACGTTGAGCCTAGCGCGGGCGCTCTTCTCCACGCCATTATTCATTTCTCAGTACGCGGGTGCATTCGTAGTGAACAGTTATAGAGCAAACGCCGTGAATCTTGTGAATGAATGAGGCCTCGATGAGAGGACAGTCGCCCGGCCTGTGGCTTGACTGCACTGCATATGCTGGAGACCCCTGATGGTCTGTAATTTAGCAGGTGTTGGCCATGAAACGGGCTAAAAAAAAAAAAAAAAAACAGGGGCTCATGGCAATGCGTCAGCGCTACACTACGCATTTTTTAGGTGGTCTTAATAGGCTTATTTCTTGGCAGAAGTTACGACCAACAAATAAGGAAATTAGAACGCAGGAAGGCTTGCAGACAACTCTTGAACTAGCATATTAAATAGCACTTGATGAATGCCTACAGAATGCATTCTAGATGTCGACCAAATTTCTCTTGAGGCGAATGCAGCGCTGGTATTTTAATCGAGTTTCTCAAGCGGCAGCAATTACGAAATAAAGGAGTAGATTGAAACTGCGAGTATTAAAATCCGTCGCAAACATTTTCAGCAGTTCAAATAACGCACCTCTATATGAAATTTCGCAGCCGCTTTAAACTTGGCGCTCAAAAGTGTACATGGTGATATTCCCGTGCTCACAGATGGCTCAAGTCTTAGCAGTTCTTAGACATGCGTATTTGTCAACTGACAGCTGAATGCGAGACAAGAACATAAACTGACGTATATGAAATCGGTAGCGGCAGCTGAGCTATGTACTGTTTTTTTTTCAGCACAGTACGCTCGTTATTTCTCAACAGGGAACATAGAGATGTGGTGATCACACGACTCGCAAGACGCGTTCACGCCTGCCGGCAAAAAAGCTGTAAGGGTTTGACTGCTTGGTTAGTGCATCAGAGTAAATTTTTTTACCATGGCTGGCAAAAGTGAAAAATACTGCTGCGTTCTAGTGGACACCGAGAAAATGTCATATCTCCGGAAATTCTGAAGCATGATGCGGGTGTCAGGTGGGCTCACAGCAATGCCACGTACAAACTCGTTGTTTTGTTTTTTTTTTGCAATGTGACTACGCTGTCTTTTGAAATTTATTTCTGCCCTGCAGAGCGAAAGAATATAGTCTGAGCCCAATTATAAAAATTCAGACAAATTGCGCTGAACGGAAAGCATAGTCATTCCAAGACAATACAAGACAAGAGCTGAATATGTAGGGCTCAAAAGAGGCCGTTCTATTCAACTCCCTCGTTATCACAAAACGATGCCTTCAGTCTCCCGTGTGATGTGGTAACTGAAAGAACTTGATCGAAGACTTCAACCCTACAAAAAACAACAACGAAAAACTACCCAGCGTTTACCCAGGACACATCTTTGAAAGCGCGCAGTTTTCGTGGTGAATAGGTTTCCGGGCCCTGACTGTAAGGCCGTCTCGTCCTATGCCCTTAGCAGCGAGCAGTGAGGTGTGCGTGCTCAAAATTCTTAACATATGCGGTTTTAGTATATTGTGCCAACTCGTTTAGTTTGCTATGAGGTTAAAATAAAAATTTAATGCCTTCGCTAAATATTACATAGTGGATCCCTATTGTCCATTTTTTCCCTTAAAATTGACTGAATTAACACTGACATTAAAGTGTAGTTTTCATTATGTCACGCGTTATATGACACAGAGGAAAGGTAAAACAATACGTTGGATACGAAGCTAGATAAAGCTTACCCATGCTCTTGATATTTGAAATTTAGATGAACATCATTCAGTGTGATAAAAGTGGAGGTGGCGTGTATTAAAAAGTTGAGAAACCTGTGCCCCGCCGCGTTCTGCTACTTCGGAAGCGCGAGTAATTGCGAAAAAGCATGCCATATGATAGAATACGGTAAATATAAGGCTGGCACGTTTATCAAGGCGTTGCAGTAATTAACAACAAATTCACTCAGAGTGCACAGGACGTCACAAACCCACCACATGAAATCGCTCCATTTGTAGCTAACTGCTATAGGAAAGACACCTGTGGTTCAAAGAGATAGTTGTGTGCTTTGAAACATTTATGAAGCACTGAGCAGCTAAAGATAACCGCCAATGCATTTTTTCTTACATGTGCTGGACATTCCTGAATGACCAGCCAGTGTTAAACACTTTCAAGGCATTCGGCAGCGTAAATCGCGGCAACTGTTCTAAAATGCGGGCATAAGTTAGCATTGGGGAGACGGAACACAAGGAGCGCAGCACGGTGGAGTAACGCATGGTATTAAGGGAGGCAGTGGACGCAACTCTTTAGTAGAATCGAAGAATAAGCGAAAACCTTACCGCCGAATAAAACCAATAGCAAGAGTTGAAAGGTAAGCCTAATCTCGAAACAAAAGCAGAGGAACAAAAATGGACTGTTAGCGAATCGGTGGTGCCGTGGCAAATCAGACAGAAAGCGTGGATTACTGCTGTCCAACATGCTATAGGCGCATCAAAATGCCGCTGTATGCGTTACGGCGCTGGACGCGTTCGCAGCACCGGCACGCGCTCAGAAGCGTGCATACGCACCTGTCGCAATGGAGGGAATCTCGGCACTGAAACGTATACCGACTGCCGCAATGCATCGCCGCTGGCTCTGCAGCAACGATGCAATCTGCGATGTGGCGCGCGATGCCGTGCATCGGCTTCATCTGCGTAATCGCAGCTAGCGACCGAGGGTGGTTGGTTGTTCGCGCGCGATACCTTTCCTCCTTTTCGTCAGCTAGTATGTTGCGTCATTTCAGCTCCTTCAAATTATCTCGCAGCGCCGGTGCAAGGAGACGACCTTGCACTGCAGCGGCCGTCGCCGGCGGCCATCGGCCGTGGCTGTATACACTCAAGGCGGCCGGAGAACTAGGGCATCAAGATGGCTGTGCCGATGGAAACTAACGAAAAGAAGGGCTCGTGGCGGCAAGCTCACGGCAGCCCGGCTAGATGTCGTTTGTTTCTGTTTAGAACGCCGAGCTCTCTTCGTCTCTTTACTTCCGGGAATGAATCGTTTGACCTTTCCTCCGGGAGCGGCGACACAAATTAAAGGGCCCAGCTAGGGCTCTCTCGCGCGGCCCTGCTACTTCGCTTTCTATACATATGCAAATGGTGAAATTTTTTTAAGGCTGTTTACAACTCTGTACTTCCCGTACGAACAAGCTCCGCGTCCCAAGTTTTTTGCGACGATGAGTGTGCAAGAAACTTCGGGAAAATTGTGCCTTTTCTCACAGCGTTGATGATGGTGCTCTTTTGTGTGGACTGATGTAATGCGCCACCGAGCTGCAGGCAGTGTGCTCAGGCTTTGCGGAGGTTTTGATTTCTCGCGGGTTGCACGTCTAGTAAATTACCACTGGAGCGTTAATCTAATCTCTCCTGGAAGCGAAAACAGAGAGAAAAAAAAAGAATAGTCAGTGAGTACTGCCTATCTCCACACCTTTGCTTGTTGCACAACGTTTTTTTCTCTTGTTTTCTTTTTCGATTTGACAACTGCCTCGCCTGTAAGAAAGCTGCAATTGTGCTTCGAGTTAATTATTGTCGGAGACTGGTCATTTTCTTCCACCCGCACACTGCGCGTCGTTTAGGGTTTCCAGCTGTCCACGAAAGAAACATCACTATATGAGGCTTGCAGGCCGTGCTCCTTTTCTTCGGGTCTGTATTTGATTTCAAATACTATAGTCTGTTTCTACGGTTTATTCTACACGTAGAGTGGATAACTTTTTAGCGTGCTGCTAGCCACCGCCACTAAGTAACGAAGTACATTACGTTACTATGTGCAATTTGCATGTGATGCCACACGCAGTCTGCTATGCTACTGAGCATTAGTTCATTGATAACGTTGCAATGTTTGAAATGGAGATGACACATATCGCATCAATAGTCAGGAATCTATGCGTTAATAAAAGGACCGGGCTTGATATAATTACAGTTGAATTCATTAAATATAATATAGACATACTGGCAGTCCACATGCGGCATATGTATAATTAAATTCACACTGCGGACTAACTGAAGTTGACGGGAATTCATTTACTGGAAGGCGCGTAGCCCGCTGTAACTAACATTTAATCAGTTTTTGGAATTTCGAAAATGCGGTCACCATAGGCGTTGTGGCCCAACAAATGTTGGCTATTTCGACGAGTAACGCGTACTGAAGGGGTTGCTTTGCCTGCAAGCTTCTCGAAAGCGATTGTATTTTGGAGCAATACAGCCAGAATTTGTTGGCTGCAGCACTGAGTATAACTGCGTTTTCGGAATTATAAAAACCGAAATGGATATAACTTACGGTGGACTACAAGCCTCTGATTAAATAAGGAGACAAACAGTTGTGGTTGAAAATTTTACTGAGTATTAGTTGACCATCCTACTAGTTAGCACATCTTAGCTGTATTCTGATTCGCTACGCTGCTGACAATGGCATGCCGAAAAAAAGCGTTCTCTGAACTCAAAGAGCCATTTTTAAAATTGCAGAGTATATTCGGTGAACACCCGGTATAAAACGTATTTAAAATCTATCAGTGAACTAAAAAGGAGGACAATGATGATTATTACTATTTGAAACAGAACTACAAATCCCATGCTTCAACTGATGTATGCATTTTCGTTAGACAGTCTTCATGTGTTGCTGACATCATAGACAAAATAACAAAACATTACCTTCTGCCACTGAGGCCATTGAATTCCTTTACGTATCGAGTGCGCTGTACGAGTTGCACTGAACAATTGCTTTAATTTACTGGTTGCCAGAAATGCTTACGGGCAGGCCGATGTTTAATAGAGCTTCAAGGCGCTCTCATTTCGGATTTCATACCGACAGACGTGAAAACGGCATGTAATTTTTCCAAGTTCATGAAACACTTCTTGTTCTGTGTATAATCAGTCAAATTGTTATAAAAGTCATCTATAGTTTATTTTGCCCTCTGTAGATTGGGAGCATTAATGTTCTAATGCCAGTATTTTTTCCGCTGTTTTGTTACTGCTTGCTGAATGATTCTGGTGAATCGACCAAGTCGACAAGCGTTTTTGACTTGGCGAGAACGTGAACTCGAAGGGGGAAATGCATTATATGTTAGAATGTCGAACTAATCCTGCGAAAGCAGGAAAAGCAGTAGTGCCCAATGCTGTACGGTCTTAGATTTACTGCTGCACTTACTTGAAACGTTTCAGGGCTGTTATTTTCATTAAAGAAAGTAATAAACGCGTAGATATTCCTTCACAGTGCCTGCATGATATTCAGTTCCCTTTATTATTCGCGCCTGCATTCGCAAGATACCGTTGATCCGTGATTGCATGGTGTACCTCACGGCTTACAATTTGTTGAGAGCCGCATATAAATGAATATCTCTTAGCTTTATCATACGAGCGCTTGAGCACGTGCAATATCCTTTGTCTCTCAGTTTTCTCAATTACTGAGGTCAAGCGAAAGCAAAGGCGTGGCTGGTTGGTTCTATTGCGTTCCACCTTAATTAAATAGTCTGCAAAGGAAAAGACCCAAGCCTGATTCGAAAGGCGATACCATACCGGCAAAAGGCACAAGTGAAAGTGTTTCTTGTTGCTTCGGCGTATTAATAACAGTAGCTAGCATTGATGGTGGCACTATAGCACGTGCAGGAATAAAGTACCTGAATTAATTACTGAAGGCTGCAGTTTCAAGGAGATCACTGCGCGCAAGGCTATCTTTCAGTCCACTTTCACTCTCTTTGAGCTCGCATCGCAAGAAATAAGGGTCGGGAAGTACGCACGCCGAGGTTGTGTGACCAGAATTCTCGAACTGTACCGAAGAAACGTGCTGAATGCAAGCAAACGCGTGCGAGTTCCACCTGGATAGCGAAGCTTATGTAATAATAGCATAATCCTCGGTGGTATTGCATGCATTAGATATGGGCTGCGATTAATTACATCCTGCTCTATCTTTGAGCGCAGGTGCCCTCAAGAGACAGATGATTTTTTTTCTCTGTTATTTTTTTTTTCTTTTCTTTCGAGGCGCAACGGTCTTTTGCCTTGATTTGGAGGCCAGTCGGTGCGTGGCCGATCCAAGATAATAATCCCTGTTCACGTAGAAGAAAGTGAAAGTTGCCCTTAAACGCGACGTGAAACCTGCGTATGGAGACGAAGACGCCGCACGGGTCTCGTTACGCCGTGCACGCCTTGTGCATTCACAGCTGCTACCCTCTGCCCTTCCGCGTGTGGCGAAAAACGTTCTCCCATGTTACAAATACCTCAGGGTTTCTTCCTGGTGACCAGGTCGTTTGGAATTTTTCTGTATTCGCGACCGATAATGGCGTATACTGTCGGCCTTCTTGCGTTGTCCTTTGACGTATGCGCTGTATCGTTGAATCATGTGTATAAATGAACGAATTACGCTTTGTGCGCCTGTACTTAGGTTGTGGCTCAAGCTTTCCGCTTGGCGCGCTACAGTCCATTTTTAGCTTTTGTCTTTGAGGGCGTCATTACTCTTTCTCAATTTCTCACCACTCAGTCATTATTTCTTTGCATAGAAACAATCTAGTGTTTGTCCGTGGCGCTTTGTTTCGAGAGCATTGGTGCAATGAGGAACGCGGGGAGATAAACGTGATTTGGCTTCAAAGAATGCATATAAGCTCCAGCGCGTCAACTATTTGGAATTTTGAACTAGAAACTAGAGCCTTATAGATGGCCATTATATCTGTGAAAGAGGAAAGAGCAGATCAGAGACTCGGCACGGCACTAATCGTCGTTTAGTTTCCTCTTTTTTTTTGTCATGTCCAGCGACCAGTTTCAGGCCAATGTTGGAAGTAAACGATATGTAGACAGCAGTCAAGACGTCACAACGCTGTCTGCGTGACTGACATCTAGCGCTTTTGAGATACCACACTACTGGAGGGAAACAGGCACTGCTGCCTCACTGGCTGTTCCCGCTTGCCTTTGTCTTATTGCAAACGTCCAAGATGCAGCGCAAACCTATTCAAATTATTTTATGCGATCAAGGCTATAAGCATATGTTTGAAATAATGACGGATTTCTGTGTAGATTCTAAGAAAATCTTGCTGCTCACAATTTGCGTTTTGTTTTAACTGCACAAAGAAGCGGTTCCCGGTTCAATTCCGGGATTATGAATCGTTTCTTCGAATGTGTTTTGCCGCAGCAGTCAAATCTTACTGTGAGAACACGGCTTTAATTGGGCCATCAAGATATGCCACTTGAAGAGTGCGATTGTTAATCATGATTTTAAGAGCGTTTAGCATTGCTTTGATATCTACGGCTCTTCTGAAGGTTTCCACATCAGCACGGAAACTTTCCGTAAACGGCCGGCTTTTGAGTTTGAGGCCGGCTTGCAGGACGGTCGACTTGCAAGCAATCGGTCGTCGGAAGCGGCAGGGTGCACGACATAGAACAGGCGTAAATCAGTGTGCGTGCATGCTGCGCGTAGAGCGATGAACTAGCTAAGCTAGAGAAGCTTTTTCTGGTTTTGAGGCTTTCATATGTTTCACTATGCCTCACTGATACTGGCACACACTTCCAGATGGCCGCTATATTTCCCGTGCTCGACGTCTACTGTTGCGTGGCTACCAAGTGGACGCGTCATATGGGCTTCTGCATCACATACAGCACGCTCCTGCTGAAGACCTGGAGGCAAGCATCTTTGTATTCGCTGCCCCATTTTCACACGCTGCCGTGTGCTCGGGGTTGTGTTTACACGGGGTCCGTGCTGTGTTGCAGGGTGTCGCTGACGTACCGTGTCAAATCAGCGCACAAGCTGAAGCTGACGGATAAGCAGCTGCTGCAGTGGCTGTTTCCCATACTGCTGGAAATGGCCATCTACCTGGGAACCTGGACCATATCTTCTCCACCCGAAGGCATATACCTTAAAGACTGGCATGGGCTCAAGTTTAAGCAGTGTGAATACAACTGGTGGGATCACACCATGGCCATTGGTGAGTATGTGCGCCTGCGCCTTCGCTGCAGTTGCGATTACCGCGTCGTCACCTCTGTGTGAGAGGAAATGTAGCAAATCGGCGTGCTTCCGTTTATGTGCAACCTTATGGATACACAATGGGGACTACGTGAAAAACAGATTCTAGGAAAATTTAAGCTTTGGAGTTTCTTTTTCTCGCCTACGACTTATTACGGGGCAATCTTGGTAGCCTGGAAACAAATGAGCGGTGGTTTAGTTTAGTTTAGTTTAGTTTAGTTTATGGGGTTTAACGTCCCAAAGCGACTCAGGCTATCTGAGACGCCGTACTGGAGGGCTCCGGAAATTTCGACCACCTGGGGTTCTTTAACGTGCACTGACATCGCACAGTACACGGGCCTCTAGAATTTCTCCTCCAAAGAAATTCTAGCCGCCGCGGCCGGGATCGAACCCGCGTCTTTCGGGTCAGCAGCCGAGCACCATAACCGCTGAGCCACCGCGGCGGCCAAATGAGCGGTGGTTCACATAATTAACTTAACACAAACGAAGAAAAGCGCACATGAGTCAGAAACTCAAGAGGATAAGAGCAGCATAACAGAATTTTATGCGAAGCATCTGCTTCGGCTGTTCTGTGTCCGGAGAGCACACGTCTGGTTTCCTGTATTCATTGCCAGTGCATTCGAGTCTTGATCCCGTCTGGTATTCGCTTGTCCATAAAAGCGGCGAATTGGAGCGTTGGGGCGTCTAAAACCTTCGTCTGCGTGTGCGTGCGCGCGCGCGCGAGCGGCATGCGTAGTACATACTCCCTTTATCAAAAATGCATTGGTGTCTTTGCAATGGACTTCAGTGATTTCGCAGCCCTTCTCTCAGGATTTTGTACACTGCTGCCGTTGTGTTGTGGAAAATAAGGACAGCTGTCCCCACTGAACACTTTGGAGGTCTAACAGCATCGCATATGCCTCGAGCACAGTTCGTAAAGTGTTCGGGCTTATCGCAAAGGAACCTGAGTGCTTTCGGCGAAGGCTGCACGTGTACACACGGTATACGGGTGTAGAGTGTCGTTTCCTTGATTCATAATGTTTGTACAAGAAACTTGACGAATTTAATAATATCAGTTGCGCGATAAATTGGCAAGCTTACACATTTGTGTAAGTGCTATGTAGTGCTATTTAGTGCAATGTAGTGCTATTTAGTGCAATGTAGTGCTATCTGTTCTTCTTTCTTTTTTCCACGGCAAGAGACTGAATTCATTTTTTTTATATCAGAAGTCCGAGAAAAAGAGCCCACCGTGGCGTCCAGTTACGCTGATACGCGCTCGTCCGTTTCCTGTTTCCTCGCAGGGGAGTTCCTCTTCCTTTTGTGGGGCATCAGGGTCTGCTACAACGTGCGCAACGCCGAGTCCTTTTTCAACGAGGCGAAGCACATCAGCTGGGCAATCTACAACATTACCATAGTCAACCTCATCATGATGCTGATTCAGTAAGCAGCCGGCTGCCTTGGCGCCCTCCCGGCTTGAGATGCGCGACCGCCGTCGTCGCCGCCGATAAGCGCGCCCTTGCGTCGGCTCCTATTCCTCTACCCCTCCGCTGGTCTCCGCACATGCGGACCTTGGCAATTCACCACCACGCGCACCCGCGAGAGAAATCGACCGCTCCGTCATTCTTATCTGGCGGCAGATTCCGGACGAATTTAGCCACAGATTCTCTGCTTTCGCTTCGTGGCGGCGGCGACAACAATCGATAAGGGCCCGCGGCGCAGGCATAAGCGCACCCGCCGCCGGCCACCTTATCTCGGCGCGAACGCGAAGGGCGGCGCACGGTGCTCCCAGACCGGTGATTGCTGCCTACCTCCTGGGCGAAATGAGCCAGAATGGCACGCACAAATCCGCGGCAATTTCGCGGTCCTGCGTCAGAGGTTGCCTTACTTCTGAAGGCACTGATCGCGGGTCATTAGACGGAGCGAGCGGAGGTGGCGCGGTGTATGCAGTCAGCCTGCCTCGCGCATGCTTCACTGTGCGGATGACGGGGGCGGAAGTTGAGTGCGCAAGGGCCTCGTTTTCCTGGTTGTACATACAACATTGCGGCTTGTCGTGTTGCCGATCTGAATTCTCTTTGTGGCATCGGGTGCGTACACGTGACACATGCAGATAACATTCGCAAAGAGCCACAACGATCTCGTAGCCGGCGTTAATCCTCGTGGTTCGTCGCAGTGTTCGTTTGTACAGTTTTATTCGTAACATTTTTGAAAAGAGTGTGCTACAGTTAATAGCCCAGTGTTGTTTATACTCAATACCTGTTGCACCAGCCACGCATTATTTTTTTTTTCTGCGCCGAACTGCCGTGTACAGATAGCTTGAAATTTGTCTTGCCTACATGTGCATGTTGTGTTTCGATTTAATGCCAATTAGATGCTTTTTTTTTAATGTCGATTCCAGTGCCGAAGACAGCCAGCAATAGGCGCCAACATAAGTGACAGTATTGTAAAGAAAAAATACCTCCACCGAAATAATGCAGAAGAGCTCCAAGTGTTTTACTCCAGGATTTTAGAATAACAATATGCATCTTA
The DNA here is from genome assembly GCF_055824585.1 of Amblyomma mixtum. Lineage (NCBI taxonomy): Eukaryota > Metazoa > Arthropoda > Arachnida > Ixodida > Ixodidae > Amblyomma > Amblyomma mixtum. The sequence goes on along the minus strand of NC_143014.1, from coordinate 158,041,229 downwards.
TATTTTCAGTTCTTCTGCGAAAATTACTGACCGCTTTTGCACCTCCCGGTATTCGTTGGCACATGGTTATTTCGTCACAGCAAAAAAAAAAAAAAAAAACAGAGCTCGAGAAGATTGCATTGTTCAGACAGCAGTAAATTGGTCAAGAGAACCTACGTGCCTCTCTAGCATCACCCGAAGCGCGCACACCTGACGCCCCCCGCCCACGGCACTGGTGTGCCTCTGCAGAGCGCACGTCTGCTACCTCGAACTGGCGGCATTGCATCGCGAAGCATGAGGACGCAGGATGTTGTTTGTTTTGTTGTTGTTTTATTGTTTTATTGTTGTTTTATTTTCAGATAAAAAGTATTTTATGAACGCGACAGCGCTGCTGAGACACGTTTGGAAAGTGCGAACGTAAAAGTACCTTTTAACCCACCTTCGGTTGCTGTTCACCACAAAAACCGCGCTGATAGACACTGAATGTTGCGCTGAGATTTACTGGCAATCGCTGTTTACTATACTGTAGCTCAAACACTATTCGCACGACTGAAACTATTGATCAGTTCGTTTGGATATGTCATTTCCTCCGAGGCGCGTCCCGCACATGGCGTGATCAATGTATGGACACGATGTATTTAATTGGCGACGCATTACTAAGAGTTTAGCTCAAATGAACTCAATAAATATGTTCCTTAAAATGCGGAATTTCCGGAGAAAGTGTCCTGCCAGTGCCCACTGCCCTGGCCGCCTTTCCAATGACAGCAAAAGCCTATTCATTTTCTGATGCTTAGTATTGTCTGTCGAGGAGTCAATAGCAGGCTAAAAATGCATTTTTTTTCCTTTCCCTCCCCTTAGCTTGGTGATTCTGCCGAGCGCGAGCCCCGATGTGAAGTACCTGTTCGGCTTTATCCGGACGCAGCTGAGCACCACTGTTACTGTCATCCTAATCTTCGGACCAAAGGTGAGCATCTTCTTCCGCTCTTTCCGCAGCTAAAATTTTGAGCGCTTCGCAAAACTGGACTGTGCGTCTAGTGCGCCTTGTTAGACTCAGTGGCCGCATAACCACTGCATTGCTAACCGAATGCATAGTGCAAGTTTTACAGTTATAATTTCGTGTCATATTGCTGCTTTGTGAAATGTGTCCGCTACAAAGTAGTCAATAGAAACGTTTTCTCTTCGTTCATAAATACATTTCTTTTATTCTGAGGTGGAGTGGCAGGTTAAAACTTCGTTCTATGACCAAAGGGATCACCCACAGTTCTGAAGGCGGGTCTCAAACTGGGCGAATTGGTGCCCTTTAAGACAAGAAAAACTATAGCAGAAAAGGAACGACGTACGTAAAAGGTAGCGCACAAAATGAGCGCCGACTTCGTGTGTTCTCCTTTCTGTCCGCCGTCCTTTTGCCTTGATGCTTCTTTCAAATATGAAGCCGTACTGCTGAACGTGCGAATGCGTGAGTAAACTGAGTTCTCCTAAGACAGGTCATACATTAAATTCATCCAGTTTATAGTTAGCGCTCGTGTTTTCTTGCCCTTTTTTCTTGTTGTTGAAACGAAGTACTTCTTTTTTGCGCTATTACCTGGTACTGTCAGGCAACACGAACTAACTACTCTTGAACTGCTAGCGGGCCTAGGACACGGATGCGCATAATGCCTTGAAGTGTACTGCTGGGGAATGGTGGCACGCAAGGGCCACTGACAGCGGTGCATTCAGACAATTGTGAAGACTACATCAGCGAATTCTTAACGGTACGAGCAGGCAGCAAGGACACTTGCAACCATTGGGATGGTATACTCTATCAAGGACTCCCCCCGACTTTTTTATTATGCTTGTGCACAATTTTGAAAATCGGCGAATAGTAAAGGCTATTGCACTAATTATTTGTTTTCTAGCCTGCTTTTCAGAGATTAAAAAAAAAAACGAAAATGCGAGGTTTGACTACAGTTCGGTTTCACTGTCAGCGAATGCAACTGGTTTGCGGAGAACGTACGTGTTCGCGAAGAACGACGTCAACAAAGAGTTCTTGCACAGTGTAGGGTCAGGTAGTGCTGGGTCCGTACCTGGGTTATGGCACATTCCGATTGCGACGGAGATGAGGTCTACTTTCAGGAGAGTGTGACACACACTAACGCAGTTCACAGAGAGAGGGTGACAGATAGATCTCCGTCTCCTCTTTCGGTTCCACCTTCCGTACCACTTCGTGCCTTCACTCTTTCTTTCCTATCCTTATTTGCAAGAAAACTTCGTGTCTGCGTAGTCTTTCACACTATCGCAGTGCTTGCCTGCGTTCTTTCTTTCTTTTTTTTTTTTGGCAATGCGCAGGTATCGGCGATTACGCATTCTCGTGTTGTATTTTGCGTGGCAGCAATATCTATAGTTTACACGTCATTTAACTCAGTCTTGCAAAACAAAACGCTTTTCGCGAAGACAAAATTCGCCTACCGATTGTCGATCCCGCGTCGAGCTAAGTTTTTTTTTTTTTTCAGCGCGAAAGTTTCCAGGTTGACTTTGCTTGCACGTGAGCTTCTCGCCAAGCTGCGTAGCTCTGCTTTGTCGCGGAGACTGGCGGCTGCGCCGCCGCCCGGGGACCGAAGCCAGTTGCCTCACTGCACGTGCGCCCCTCACCGACAGGGTTCCTTGCGTCGCGCTCTCGTTGCAGTTCTATCGTGTGATCAAGGGACAAGGCGACATGTGGGACAACAGGGCTCGTGCCCGGGGCGTCACCGCTTCCTTCTCGCTCAACGGGGTCGGGCTCATGCACGAGGAGACTGTGGACCTCTACCAAGAAAATGAGGAGCTCAAGGTACGCACATGTGGTCGCGGAAGCACGGCGGGGCGCTCGTGGAAGGCGCTGGGTACACTTCTGTGCGTTCATACACCCCGTGCTGAGTTTCTGCTTGCGCGTCTTCCCGTGCATACAGAAAGGAGATTCTTTAGCAAATTAGTCGCTTCCATGCAGGTGGCCACAATGACACAAGGGAAGGCTGTTATTTTTTATAGCGAAATTATCTTAATTTGCTTCTAAACAATTTGCTGTATTCACTTGCACATCAAAAATAAAGCTTGTTTTTGATTTGATTGATTCGAAAGTAGCCAGGCTTGTTGGCACGTGGCTTTTATCGAAAACAGCTCTTAACAACGATACACAGACAAGAAAACGGCAGACTCTAGCAAAAAGCCAGCTCATAAGAACGATACAAAGACAAGAAAATGGGACTCTAGCAGACTCCACTAGCGGCACTAACGACGAGAGCTAGAACCTTTTTATGTGGTTGTCTATGTCCTGTTTTCGCGCGCTGTTTCCCCCGGAACAAAATCTCCTTCATTCGACAATTTGCGGGCTTGAGAGCTGCGCTAGCAACGAGAAATTCATTTTCTCTGGGGCTCCTGATGGGGCGCGTTGAATTTCGGCACAAAACACGTGGCGCGATCCTTGTTCTCTAAGTCGCTTGCAAGATGAAATGACGGCAGTATCCCTAAGCCTAAAATAAAGGTTTTTTTTTATGCCCTTGTGCTATTATCGAAGGTCTCTGCCAGATTAAAGCCAGGCTGCTGTTTCTGAAATAATAAGTTGAATTCTTTTATTTTATTCTATTTCATTCATCCCGGAGCCTGATATTGTATTCAAATTTTATCCCTCCAGCCAAAGACAAAGGGTGGAAATAATTATAATGGGATTGAGTTGCAATGGCATGCTTTGCATTATCCGTGTCAGGATAGGGTTTCGCTTTCGCTCGCTTTTGGTTAAATCTGAACAAAAGGGAAAAAAAGGAAATTATGTCGAAGTTATTATACGAGATTCACTTTTTGCTGAAAAAAAAAAGCCATGCAACCATAAAAAACAAGAATGCGACAAAGCGAGCACCCACCATATTGGCTGGGCGGCTATGGAACGGTTCTATATTCAGGGTCAGACCAAGGTTGCGACGCCGGCTGCGACCACCGCTTTTCAATGGGGGCTAAATTCAAAAGCTCGGGAACCTGAGACCACTGCAGCGCAGATTTTTGGATGAGTCAGGGTGTCGACCTCGAAGAGCCGGTATAGAAGGACACTTTTAGGCCTATAGCAAGACATTAATCTTCTGTGTTCTTCTTTGCCCTGATGTAATCGCTATACTTCTGTTTGTCGTCTGTTTCGCGCTGTTCATTGCGTTTTTTTTTTCTTTACGCCGTATATTTTTAGCCCTGCTTGGTAACGCCGCGGTCGTCAGTGTAGACTATGGTGTGTCGCTAAAATAAGTCAGTTGGTATCCCGTGCCTCTTTCGTTTTGCTCGTTCCTTTCTATTTCTAGCGTTTTTTTTGTTGTTATGCGCCCTTTTTTAACTGTAGTCAGTGCAAGAAAACAGGGTGCAAACAGACTTGTCTTTGCAAGTAGCCCTCACAAACTTCGAAGGGTGCGGTCACAGGGGCCGTACGGGGTCGCGGTAGTAGGTCGCCTGGGATCTTCCAACGTATCAGCCCCCACAATTTTTATGGGAAAGAAGGAAGAAATAGTCATTACTCAGTAATAATGTGGAGTGAAAACACTTTCGCCTCCATAGTTGGGTTTTCGCAAGTGAGGAAGATAGCTAACAGCAGATAAAACTGAGAAGTATGCGAAAACAACGAGACCTGGTTAAATGTACATTCACGCAGGGATGCTTGAAGGTATGCACAGAAGTATCGACTCTGATTTCTCGGAGAGTGAGAAAAAAAACAAACAATGGCAAGGCGCAACCTATGGTTCCAGCACCGCAGCAGGCTTTACCTGATATTGTATCTCAGTAGGGTCTAAACGACATTCCCGCTGATAGGCTGGTATTCGGGTATGTTTGTATATTCAGCTGTAGATTCGCCTATGTTTGTATATTAAAAGCATTCAGTTGTTAGTCGGCGCCGTGCTTGTCTTGACTCGTTCTTTGTCTCTGTCTTTCGCGATGTTGCAGTATATATATTCTTCATTTCAGCAGCCTGTTAGCCCCCTTGCACAACTTAGAACTACGCAGGATATATCGCCCTCCTCCCTCCAGCTTTCTTTCACTCGCCCATAGTTTAGTTAAATGTGCCCGATATGCACCGTTCTAGGGTGAGTTGCAAAACTGAAGGAAAAACAAGAAAACAATTTTGCATTATACTGCCTGACACATGCGTCTCGTCAGTAGTCATGGTGGCTTTCGTTGAAAGAGGTATTCGTGTGGGGAACGACCAAGTTACTCGCGTGAAGCTTAACCGAGGCGGTAGCAAGATAATTCAGGGTCCACCCCTTCCGTTTCATTAAACAAGTTACTGCTTAAATAGAGATCCTAACAACAGACTGTGAATTGTGCTCTTAAAAGCGGCAAGGAAAGCTCACATCACTTAGCACTGGTGACAGCACGGCTCAGTCATGAACTTCCGTTGCAAGAAAATAAAGGCACAGTGAGAAGGGAGCTAATTCTAGTTTTTACTATTTAATTAACTGTTCAAGGAAAATGTGCGGCGCCGAAAGGCACCTTTCCTGGACCATGTGGTGCAGTCTTGGCCGTCATGGAGGACGATGGCGAGCGGAGCACGGAGTTCGTTACGTGTTATCCTGTCGCCGGAAAACGCGTGTTTGTGTCTGAGACAAACACAGTCTAGCCCACTCATAACGGCCGCAATTATTACGAACACTCGTTTATACAACGAGTTTATACAACGTAGTTTATACAACGAGCGCAGTCGAAATGCGTGGAACCAAACAAAAACAGTGTGCATTGTTATATGAAAGGGTGAAATCCGCTCTGGCGAACCTCTTTTCATGCTATCAAGATGCATTCTGCCAAAAACGAACGAAGTCACTTGAACCCCCAAAAAAAACCAAAGAATGCTAAGCGGAGCGAATGAAACCTTGTGAAATCCGACATTTGTGAAAAGTTCTGCCACTGTATCACAGGTAGAGAGCTCGTGTGGTAACACGGATGATGTCGCGGTTACAACCGCTCACCGAACTATTAGGAAACGGAGTTTGCCACTGGGGGTTTCGGTGACAGGGGTGTAATTAACAGACTTTGTTTTGTTGAGAACTCGGGAATTAAGTCGTGCAACTGATTTGCTGCGCTGGATAGCATACTTGTGTCTGTCGCAAAAGTGTAGCGTAGAGTTGTAGGGAGAGGAAGTGCCGTGCTTATTAAAGAGAGACTGAGGACCGAGTGAAGTTGGCCTGTATTGATAGGGTTCTGCCTTCTAATCACAAATACCCCACTGTCACCGGAAACAGAGCTTTTATTTTTTGTTTTTATGGTTTTATAGGGGTCTAACGTCCCAAAGCGACTCAGGCTACGAGGGACGCCGCAGTGGAGGGTTCTGGATAATTTCGACCACCTGCGGTTCTTTTACGTGCACTGACATGCCTCTAGCACTTCGCCTCCATAGCAATTCGACCGCCGCGGCCGGGATCGAACCCTCGTATTTTCTTCCGGCCAGCAGCCGAGCATCATAACCACTGCGGCACCGCGGCGGCTTCGGAGCTTTTATACAGCAGAAAATGAAATACAGGTGTCGCCGTCACAGCCCGATTTCTCAAGTAAACTGCGAGTGTCGACACTGGTTTTTGTTGGCTGATCTCGGAAACTAGGCTACGGCGCCATTGACTTCAAAACGGTGGCAACCAGTCCTCTGCGGAGTAGACGTCACGAGTTTGAATCAAATGGTGGTAAAACTTTTAAATTCAATTTTCTCAGCCGTAAATTAACCTTTTCGCGCCGGACAAACGCCCACATATGCCAAGAATGAGCCACAGAACCGATTTTCACTGAGAACAATAATTGGATGGAGTTGTCCTCAGTGTGCCTTTAAGGCAGGGAGTTTTTTCCATGGAACGCAAGGCTGTGTGACCTCTCTGCTGACGTTACGGGGCGGTAACGCAAAGTATGCGAAGTACGGCTCTGTCCTTGGCGTGGAATCAAGTACTTCAAGAGCGCAAGTAATTGAGCACTGCTTGTCCTGGTTCTCTACATCCATTGTTGCGGCTGACGACAAACTCCGGAGGCACTTTTTGATTCAATCATTCAGTACGCAATGTGTGTGTCCGTTGTGGTGGCTACGACCACCTGTTGTTTGTACCAGTAAGGTTAGCAGACAGATTCGCACGCGTAATCCTTGCTCTGGTGACGGGGTAAATGATTTATATTTCAGCTGCCCTCCATTTTTCTGTTGGTATTGTGCAGACCATAGAGTTGAACAACACTCAACTTACTTATTGGTACGAGGGGAACTACTAATGCTTTCAGGTCCACAGCAATGACAAAGTGCAGAATCTTACTCATCATTACATGTTCTGACAATTATCGCCATGGCATTAGGCCCTCTTGCATTCTTGTAAAGCATTTTTGAAACTCCCTTTCAACTCATGTTCTCCATTCGCTTGAAGCTGTCTCGTTAATGCTGTTTTCAGTAATTGAGAACCTTTTACCGCGCCTGCTATTTTTTACTGTAGGAAACAGGATATAATCACTATGGGCTAGGTGAGTACTAAGGGGCATGAATCAAAATTTAACTTGTGAATCGTGATAAGAACAAATGGAGCGAAACAACCAAGACATGAGAAAGAGAATGAGCTTGTGTTGGCGGCGACGTGCTACATCTATTTTCTAAACCTTTTATGAATCAACTATCCAAGACGCAAGAGTCATTGAATGCTCGTGTTGATTTCTTGCGCAAACGCATTGTCATGGTGCAGGATGGGGCCCGACAGTCTTCTCCTTGGCGGATAACTTTTTGGCGATCATACTGTTGTGTATTAGATTGCAGTAGCAGTCCTTAGTTCCCCCAGAGGAACAGTTGCGACATGACCGTTTTTCCAGAGCATAGTCGCCACCATTTTCGTCTGAGAAGTTTCGGATCACTTCATTTTTGCTCCCGGACCTTTGTCGCGATAAATCCACTTATTCCGGCGCCTACTTTCTAAAGCAGCGGGCTCGATCAAACCAGTAAATCCAGTTTTCATTACCTGAAACGATGTCACAAACACGCTTTGCATTTCTTTTGTCTAATGTGGCGGGCGTTAATTCGCATCGCTTCAGACGGATGTGCTTTCGCTCAGTGTTCAAAGCATAAAGCACCTATCGACATGAAAGATCACTAAGATGTTGGCGCAGGATCTTCGACACTTACCGCGATCCAATCTGTAGTGCCGTTTCGGTGGTGGCCTTAAGTGTCTCTCGATTGTAATCGCGCACAATTTTTTGCACAAGGGCGATGTTTTCCTCATTCATAGCGGTGGCAAGGTGCTTGCTCCTCTCCTCGTCTTTTAGTGACGTTTCGCCTCTTCCAATTCCTGAAAGCAGAAAAAAAAAACATTCACACGAGAAGGAACAGTCTCCTAAAGCCCTGCTGCAAGCGTTGAAGGCTGTCACACTCGCTCAAAGCTCTTCAAGACCACACAAAATCATTGTTCAAAAGTGTTTTTTCTAACTCCATTAAAGACGGCGACTGAGTGTCAAGCAGGCAGTAAAAGGCTTTTTCCTGCTAGGAAGAGCGAATAAGCCGGGCGTGCTGAAATTTGACTGGATAAATCGGAAAGCAGCTGTCGACCATGCTGCTTGCGAGTGAAAGGGTTGCGACATAATCATGTGATACAGTCTGCCTAGATTCCCACCTAAATCGTCCTATATTCAACGTGCCAATGGATTCAAGCGTTCATTTGCCGTTACTTGCGTTCGTTTAGTTTTCTTTTTCCCGTACACATAAATTAGAATTGTGGTCGAACAGCGCGCAAGAACATGATATAGCTTTTCGTCTTTTTTATTTTCTTTTACTTTTGTTCAAGGCGTGGAGGTTGCCTATCAACAAAGGTAGGAATTTATATGGGGGCTAATTGCAGATCAATAAGAGAGGTGTTTTTCCTGGAGTGGACGTTACCGGACTAATGATGATGACATTGGTGTCAGTGAAGGCTGACAATGTTCACACGCGCCTCAGTTTTTCGCACCTTCAGTGTAGCACCATGCCTCTGTATTGCCCGCGCAGCCAAAAGTTTTAGTGAGAAGGAAGAAAAGTGTCGTCTGTTCTAGCGCTGCCGCTCTGCTACGAGGGAAAGTAAAACGTCTCCTTTCACAACGTATGACGTACGCCGCCGTATTTTATGCAGGCGCCACTCGTTTGGCAAGATTTCGGCTGCCGGTTCCCGTCCATTGCATACACCGAATACTTGGGTCCTTTGCAGGACTTTTGATAAGAAATCTGTTGAACCGTGATAGCTGGGCGGCATAAGACACTTGAGATTATCAGTTCATTGACATTCCGCTGCTGGCTAAAACTGCGTTCGCTGTCTATGTGGTGACGTCATTGAACGCCCTTGGAGCGTCAAGAATTTCTGCGATGCATTGCAGAATGTTGCGGGTCTTTCCATCTGTACATCTTGGAAGCATAGAAAACGACTTATGCTTTGCCCGTCAAGCTGGAGAGGCCGAGAACAAAACCGATATCTGTGTTGCTGTCGACGTCGCCTAAGGAGTCGGCACTTTGGCCACGGACCCCGGCACACGTGACCTGCAAGTAAAGCCAAGCTTGGTTGCTGCATCGCGTCAGCCATAACTGCGCCACAACAGCTCTGTTCCACTATCGGGTCCAACACTGCCACCTACTGCTAAGTGGCCCATGCTTAAAACGTTTAGAAGTGCAAGATGCCGGGCTAGTTGGTACTGCATAATGAAATAAAACAGCGCTAGGGACGGGACGAAACACGAAGGAGCAAAACACAGACACGGGCGCTGACTAAGTCAGCGCCCGTGTCTGTGTTTTGCTCCTTTGTGTTTCGTCCCGTCCCTTGCGCTGTTTTATTTAATTATACTTAAAACGTTTGCTGGTAGGTTGCTTTGACACAGCGGCAGCCTCCTTAGCAATAAGCAAAATCCTCGTGATGGGCACCCTTCCTCTCTATTAAAATATGGACACTGAGGCCAGGATAGAACTAAGGAACAGAACTCATCATCGAAGCAAATTAAAGTGGGGACACAACCTACTGCCGGTGCTAACCTAACATCGGCGTGGGGTACGAACGTTCAGGTACTGGCACTTCCGTCAGGAAATTTCGTAGAGAGAGGGTGGGTGGAAGAGGCAGTGCTCACACAGACAATGCAGTTTGTGACAAAATGGGGCCCCCAGAAAGGTGCAAGTGGGAAAGCTGGAAGTGGGGAGGGAGGGAGAACGTAGCAGGTAAATTTGCTTTCATCTTTGTTTACCGTGCAACAGTTTTTACGGAAAGAATTCATACTCGAGGAGAGTCGCTATGTCTGGTGAGATCACCACTTGGGACAATCGAAGTAACTTTTTTTTTTTACTTTGACATGGTCATTAAAGGAGAGGCTGGTGCCTGGCAGTGCCGCCTGCTAATCCTTTTCGCATAAGGGAATAAGCCACACTGGAACTGGCGACATAATGCGCAACAAAACACAACTACTACATGCGGTACACTTAGAATACAATTCACAGCCAGGGAATGCTAACATGAAATGGAAAATAAGCTATAATTAATGATGAGAGAGAATTACAGTAAATGCTAAGTAGTCCAAAAGTAGAACAAATAAACAATAGAAAAGGACAGATCACATCTCAGAAACGTAATGAAAACGTGTTTTATACGGATCAGTCGTAATGTAAGTTACCCTTGTGGGCCGTTTTTTTTTGTTTTTTTTTGCGGAGATAACGTACTGCTGTAGAGAGGTACTCGTCACCTCTCCACCGCTGCAGTTCAAGTGACATCGTTCTTATAGCGGCCGTCGTTGTTCCCTGCACTGAAAGTGAACTTGCCCTATGAAGCTGCTGCTCGCTGTTCATTCCCAGTCTCGTGCCGCGGTAATGTTTACGGAACACCCATGGTTATAGCCTTGCCGCCTTCAACGGCGCTCTACACAAATCAGTGGACTTGAAACGGTCCTTGCAGGTTTTTTCGTAGTTTTATAATAATATCTTTGTTAGTTTCGTTCCAAGCGTAAGAACAATGAAGATAATGCCACGTTCCCTTCTAATGCCCCGCTATCCTTCGAACGATACTGCTTTATTTGTTCCCTGCGCTTGTGGTACGGCGGACAGCCACTGATGATGTATCTGTGAACACGTGCGGTGTTGGTTTTGCGCAAGTACCCTTCACGGGTACTTGCGCAAAAGGTAAAAGACTTGCGGGTAAAAGACTTGTACTTACTGTACTTGATTCCTGCCTCACGCAGCTGTGCGAAGTAGAGGTCGTATACAGTTGGAATTTCAGCGAAAACGACGTCTGTTAAAAGTCTACAAGAAGTGTTATGGCTTTTGTTACCTTTTCTGGACAACGGCAAAACCTCGAATATAATGCTAATAGAGATGTATTAAAAGGTGACAAATACGAACAATCGTTTTGCGAGGACATTTCGTGCCAGTGAATTTAATGCCAATGGCAGCCACGCAGAAAATACCTCTGGGGAATTGGCTTGGCACCGGAGGAAGCTGCAGTACGCCGTACACCGGCCTTATGGGCATGACGGGGAACCCGTAAGCGAACTGGCTTGCCACTGAGGCGCAAAACTTCATTCGCGTTGAACTCACTACGTTCTTTACTAATGGGTAAAAACAGAAATGTACTCGTCTATGTAGGTATCTTAGTTATATCTCTGAGTGAGTTGTAAGACAAGCACGTATTAGGTACAGTGGGAAACCTAATTTGTTACTCCCGCTCCATTACCGGTGCCGACTGTGAAGTCCGTCTCTAATAATTCTTGGACTGGAAGAGGCGCATGGAGCCAGCTTTTTGTTTATCGCGCTTCGTGCAGCACTTCCGTGCCGAGCGTGTCGCTGTATTCAGGATTCAAATGCGTAAACATGACCAATTTCCTTTCGGTAGGCTTCCCAAGAATTTATGATGAGACTATTATAAAAAATGTGCTTTAAAGCGTTCATTTTCTGTACAAAATGGGCTTCGCTGGTTGTATATGCACCACAGCAGCAAGTAGTGGCTCTGAGAGCTTTGGCACTCTTCTGAAACAAGAACGATAACGTCAATATTCACTGATACCTTAGCAAACTATCTCACTCAGTCTTCTTTTCCAAACATTTACACTGTTTGGAAAGAATACTGAAAAGAATCGGTATTGAATGAAGACATAGTTCTGGAATTATACATTTCTTGTGCATCTATATAATATTTGGCGATGGTGACGCGCGTACTTTTTGAGAAGAGCTCTTTATGTCGGAAATTTATTGCGTGAAGCATACAAGCGATGTTGTACTCGCTTTGGGTTATTTCATCCTATAAAACGTGTGTAGACTCGGTTAATTATTTGCTCTGTAAATGAATAAATAAATAAACTTAAGCTATATTGCACAAATGGGATATTATGAAACATTGATTGCAAGCTTCCCGAATTTTGCTTGAAAGTGAATAAAAGCGAAGCGGAAAATATGCAACCTTTTGCTGAGCATTCTCTAAGGCCTCTGTAGTGGATGTTGGGCATTGGTCACTAGGCCAATGAGCGATCTACTTCTGTCATGGATTCCCAGCGGCGGCCATGTCGTGTGTTGTTGGAATTTAGAAGAACTTTTTGTTGGGCTAGATGGTGCATGTTGTAAGAAAAGAACAGTAGCGCAACCAAGACGAACACAAGAGAGGACCACACAGGACTAGCGCTAAACTTCATCTAACTTTATTCACTAACAGCGCAACAAATATAAGGAAAACCAGGACATGTGCAGAGAGATACCAGTTTCCACACAACACTATCTACAGAACCGTTCAAGATACGCCATCTCCGATTTGAAGAGGTTCACCGACGTATCGCTAACACAAGATACACCTCTCTTCCTTATATTATATGCTTCCAATAGTTCCCTTGCCCTTGTGTCTTTGCTTTTACCTAAAATCTTTATCTCATGAAACCGTGGTTGACACTTTCTGCAGTACTTGCATCTTGCCTGTGGCAAATGTTCTGCCGCTCGAGGGCATTCATAACACTCAGCGCAGTGCTGAGAAAGGTGTGCACCACTTACGTGTTTCACTGACCGGGCGTGCTCACCTGCCCTTTCATTGATGCACCGCCCTGTTATTTGGCCCACATAGGCCTTCCCGCATGACAGCGGTATTTCGTACACCACCCCGATGCAGCAATTCACGAACTTATTTGCATGTCTGATGCGGCACCCACTCTTTTCTTTGCTCGCGATGCGCGCGCAGAGCTGTGCCAGCTTGCGTGGAGCCGAGAAAACAACCGGTACGCCATGTTTGTTGGCCACTTTTTTCAAGTGGCCCTCTCTACTACAAGTGACCTTTTTCCGCTGTCGCTGCCAACTGTGTTTTGAGTGTTTTGAGCATGCCGAGTGAGATAGAAAAATTGCGTGATCAGCTGCGGAAAGAATTTCGCGCCGAAATTGCAGCAATGCGCAGTGCAATAGAAAGGGATTTACGTAAAGAAACCCGTGAGCTGTCGCAGAGCGTAGATTTCTGCAGCAAGAATTATGATGACATGTCTGCCGAACTCTCAGCACTAAAGGAGGAAAACAAAACGTTAAAAGAAGAAAACGCTGCGCTATCTGCTGATCGCGACAGCTTACGGAACATGCTCCTTGCTTTTGAGCTTCGGCTGACCGATTTGGAGCAATACTCTCGAAACAGAAACCTGGAAATTAAAGGGCTTCCCGAAGCTGACAACGAAAACCTCCCCGACATCCTCCAAAAGATTGGAGAAGTAATCGAAGTGCCCATAACAGCTCAAGATATTGAAGCCTGCCACCGGGTTCCGGCTAAGAAGTTGACATGCCCAAATGTGATAGTGCAGTTTCGCAACCGATCGAAGCGTGATGCTTTCCTGAGTAAAGCAAAAGAAGTCAAAGCCACAACTGCTGATCTTGGTTACACTGATCTTGGTCAGACTGAAGGTTCTGCCGTGTATATTAACGAACACTTGTGCCCCACTCTGAAAAAGCTAATGAGCCTGACTGTGGCGAGGAAAAAGGATAAAAAATGGAAGTTTGCCTGGACAAAGAATGGGAAAATTTTCGCCAGGCAAAATGAGACTTCCACAACTGTGCGCATCACCTGCATGGGCGACTTGGACAAGATTGTCTAAGCCGCTGGTGCTGGTCACGCAGACCAATACTGCCGTCCTCAGAACACTATGCTATACCTGGAAAACAGTTTGCCTTGCAACATTCCTTTAAAGTGTTGTACACAGAACACAGTTTTTGCAGTCCATATAAATTCGCGATCTCTTATATCTAAACAGGAACATGTTTCAAACTTTCTTGATGAGTGCCGCATCCAGTTCGATGTGATAATGTTCACAGAAACGTGGTATCGTCTAGACAGTGACATGCTATCTATAGACGGGTACAGTCATTATTTTTTAAACAGAAGTGAAACTCGTGGTGGGGGCGTTGCGATGCATGTCGAGCAAAACATATCCTCCGACATTTTTAAACCATTTACGCGGATCACTAGGGATTATGAATCGTTGTGCGTACAAGCCGAAGAACAATTGTTTACTGTGGTATATCGGCCGCCAACTGGCCGCCATAGCATTTTCTTCGAGTTCGTTGAAGAAGTATTAGACTATGTTGCAGATAAAAATTATCGCTTGCTACTAGGTGGTGACTTCAATGTAAACATGGGCAGTGATAACGTTCATTCTTTACAGCTGAATAATATAGTGACTTCGTGCGGCTTCAAAAATGTGATTTCGACACCAACTCGCGTTTCGCTTACTGGACAATCATTGCTTGATCAGTTCATTGTAAACGCAGACACAGCAGTTGAAACTGCGGGCACTATAAGCTATGACATAAGTGATCATAGTCCCATCTTTATATCATATTCAAGCAATCTCTCCAAGAAAAAAATGCTTAAGCCTCCAATAATCTCTCGGTGCCTATCGACAGCAAACATGGATTCTTTTCGCGCGTGTGTTTCAGACGGTGACTGGTCTCTTGTATATGAGAAAACAAATGCGAACGATGCCTACAATGCATTCCTCTCTATTTTTCGCCGTTACTATGACACCTGCTTTCCATATAGACGAGTGAAATCGAATGGAAGTATAAGAAAGCCTTGGGTTGGGCCCGACCATCTGAAAATGATAAAGAAGAAAAACAAACTTTTCAAAAAATTCCTGGACACCAGAGAGCCATCTGCTTTCTTAAAATTCAAGAAATGCAGAAATAAGTTAAATGCGGAGCTAAGGAAAGCGAAGAAATTGTATTATAATAACCTTTTTACAAATACGTTAAAGAGTCGTCCTCATAAGGCATGGAATGTTATAAACATGGTGTTGAAGGGCCGAAATCCAAGGTTTTCAGCGGCAGAATTTCTAAGCAATACAAACCTCTCCGGTGTTGACTTAGCGGAACACTTTAATACTCATTTTGTCAACTTGACAAATACACAAGATAGCCTGAAAGCAGATTTCACCTTTCCATCTCGCTGCAGTGACACTCTTTTTCTTCAGCCAACCGATGAGGCAGAAATTTGTTCCACATTTCTGAACTTACATAACAGTAATGCCAAAGATGCTGACGACTTGCAAATAAAGCCGGTTAAATACGTTATTGATATCATCGCACCCTATTTATCGTATATATTTAACTTAGTGCTTGAATCAGGCTGTTTTCCAATCGCTATGAAGAAAGCAAGAGTATCCGTTATACATAAGGGGGGCGAAAAGAATGATATTAATAACTATCGACCGATATCTATACTTCCTGTATTTTCAAAAGGACTAGAAAAACTAATATTTGCACGTATTAACATCTTTTTCTTGAAGCATAGCTTACTAACCGACTGCCAGCACGGTTTCCGGAAAGGCAGGTGTACTGAAACGGCTTTACTTACAATGAAAGAACTTATAATTAACAACATTGACAACAACTACCTTACACTCGGCATATTTATTGACTATAGCAAAGCTTTTGACCGTCTAAATCATCAAATATTATTACACAAACTGTTTGCATATGGCTTACGTGGTGTATGTCATTCGTTGCTTGAATCTTACTTATGTGACCGGCAACAGTGTGTTTCTATTGACAATATCTGCTCGTCTTTTCAAACAGTTACCTCCGGCGTACCTCAAGGTAGTGTTCTGGGGCCGTTTTTGTTCAATGTATATATTAATGACGCTGTTGAAAATAGAAATACTGCATCATTTGTGCTTTATGCTGATGATATGAGCATGTTTGTTTCTGGCAAACATATTAGTGCAGTTCTAGCGGAAGCTCAATCTGAATTGCTGAAAATTTGGGATTGGTCAAATCTTAATGGACTAAAAATTAATACAACTAAAACTAAAGGTGTACTGTTCAAAGCCAGAAACAAACATGTGGATATAAACCACCCTCTTGTACTTGGTCCTGAAGTGATAACATTAGTTGATAAACTTAAAATATTGGGTGTAACCTTCTCCGCTGATATGACATGGACTAGTCATATCGAATCATTATCAAAACACCTATCAGCAGCAGCAGGTGCAGTATCACGATGCCGGCATCTCTTACCAGTGAAAGCCAGACTCCAAGTTTACCACGCTCTTTTTGCTTCTAGAATTAATTACTGTACACTTGTGTGGGCTACAACGAGCCTTAAGAATCTGTGCATTCTTCATCGTTTGCAAAAGAAAGTTTTGCGCTACATTGGCAATCTCCCACGACTACATGCAACCGGCCAGTTATTTGCAGATTTTGGCATTATCAATGTGATGACTGTCTTTGAATTCCGCTTAGTCTACTCGTTGTTCTTTTCAAGTGAAGATTTTAAAGCATTTTTAACCGCTTCTTCTTGCTTAACTAGTCAAAGAAGTGATCCCCGAACCCGTGCTTCAGATATGTGGTTTCTACCACATCGTCGCACGGGATACTTACTTCAATCACTTACATACCAGGTTCCCTTTGTGCTGAATAAACATGAAAAACTGCGTGCTGATTTCACTACTTTTACTCGGAGACAAGTTCGCGAATATTTCATGAAACGTTGAAACAATCCTTTTGATGCTTTGATTGTATCCCTCTGGTAATACCATCATGTTGCACTGTTATTTTGGTAACCACATATCTATTATTTATACCTGCGTTTATACCTGCGTTTATACCTGCGTTTATACCTGCGTCTATACCTGCGTCTATACCTGCGTCTATACCTGCGTCTATACCTGCGTTTATACCTGCGTTTATACCTGCGTTTATAACTGCGTTTATAACTGCGTTTATAACTTTGTTTATACCTGTGTTTATACCTGTGTTTATACCTGTGTTTATACCTGTGTTTATACCTGTGTTTATACCTGTGTTTATGCTTGTGTTTATGCCTGTAATATGTTCCATGTAAAGCAGCTTCCTGCTAAAACTGTCGCCTGCTGATGTATGCGAGGGCCCTCGGCACTCTCAAGCAGTGAGAAACTGCTTTTTCGCTGAGGTGCCCCCCAACCTAGAGTTGGAAAATAAACATTGAATTGAATTGAATTGAAGTCGTGGGCTACCTTGTGCACATATGGCACTACTTCAGGTTTCACAGCCGCTTTTCTTTTGTCACACTGCTTCTGCAACTTGATGGCTTTCATCTTGTTTAACAGGGCTTCACCAACCGCTGTGATGATTGATGATTGATGATTTTCTCGTGCAATCTCGCTAACAGCTTTCTCGTGCGCTCTCTCCGCAGGAGGAGATTCAAAAGCTGGCGGCTCAGATTGAGTTCATGAAGATAGTTCACATGGAGATGAACAACCGCCACCTGAAGCCGAAGCACGGGGGTTTCTTCACCAGCGGCAGCCAGGGAAACTCCACCCAGAGTCCCGTGGTGAAGGCGATGTGCATCAAATTCGACAACACCGACTCGCCCGGCTCGCGCATCTCGCCCGCCGCCGAGCTGGTCAGCGAGCGAGTGTGAGCCGTCGGCGTCAACCTGTTCTTCCGCTGGACTTGTGGCTTGTTTGTTTTAATGACAGTGCTGGTTGTGTTGTGTCTTGTCTACGGTGTCCAGACATGACTCTGTAGTGCTTATGCGACCGGCGCGATGCTTACGGCGTCCTGCGCTTGGCGACGCTGCGTCGGCCCTTCGGGGCAGGAGCGCGAACTCGCAGATCCAAGCGCGCTAACAGAGCGTCAGCGGCGCGGCTCAGCGCCGCTCGGGCTTATGGGAGCGAGTGCCTGGTTCCTTTTTTTTTTCTCAGTACATCGCGCGATGGGCACAAGGTGTTTGTCGTGCATTGCAATCACGAACGTTTACTTGAATCCACAGACATGCAGTTTATTTTTTTTTCTGAGTGGGTATCGTGGCAAGCACAGGCTCATCATACCCGAGAGAGCTGTTAACTGCCCGTCCGATGGCGGCGCCAGCCAGCGCCCAAACGCGTGCCAAATCTACACGGCTCTGCGCTGAGGCAAACGCGTGAGTGAGGCCCACGTCATCGACGCGGAGCAAAGAAAAAGCGGTCATCCCGAAAGCGCAGATGCCAAACAGCGGACAGCTCCGCAATATACAATATGGTTGGTCGCTCTGCCTAAACGCACTACCGCTTGCTGCCACAAAGCTGCGTTTGGTTCAACGAAATGTAAAGAGTTTATATCTTCTGGGCGATTCAAAAGAAAGGTGAAAGTAAGCAACGACACATTCTTCTTTTTATTTTCTACCTTTTATTGCGGCCTGGTTTGGACATAGGAGGCCCGGTATTGCGCGCGTGGTTTAATGTTGGGAAATATCGTAGAAACAAACGCACTTTCACCTGTAACGTCAGGCTGAAATGCTCCTGTTAAATATTCAGCGCAAACATCCAGGGCATATGACGGGAAAGTTATTGCAGGAGTCCAGCCGGAAACTTTGCACTACAAACATCAATAAAATTAACATGCGTGCTGGTTATTCTTGCAAAGACGTTTGGAAAAGTTAGCATTAATCAGGCAGGGCTACAGTTGCAAATGTGAAGGCCGCATGTCTCCGTTACCGAACAGAACCATTAAAAAGAGTGTCATTTGGAACGTCATCGCCCTCAGCATTTTGTGAAATGGCCGCGAACAGTTTTGCCTGTTCTTTTAGTTTTCACTCACGTTGCTGATCCCGTAATGTGAGAACTGGCGGATCCGTGCGGGGCATAACTGCCTTCAATAACCCTACGTATTTTTGTACGCTTAGTGTAAGCCGTGACGGCCACATAGCGCAGGTTTTATGCAAAGTAAGACCCTTCACGACACCACCTCCCACCACGTCGCCAATCGTAGCTATAGGGTTCGAACACAAGCCGGATGATCGTTGTTGAATGCGGCTATGAGGTAGTATACCGGCACCTCACGCGAACAGCGGAGGGCTGGGGTTTTCCCACGCACTCGATAGATGGAAGAAAAAAAAAACTATGTCGTAGAAAACTCTGCCGTGAAAAGACCTTGTTCGATCATACCACAATATGTGCAGTCACTCTCTTTGTCTCACGCAACGTACCTATACATCCACAAGCATAATCACAGGATGTGGATTTTGTTTCACAGTTTCACTGTGAAGTCTGCACTTGAAAAGTAACTGTCTGGGATGTTTCTCACTACGTGTGTCACTGTATACTGTTCCTAAAAGAACCCAGGTGTGAATGAGGCGAGTGACATTGTCGATGCCTTCACTCGGAGCCCTTCCCAGAAGTACATGTTTTTTTTTTGTTATTTGTTGGGTGAAAGGTGGTACTTCGTGCAGTTGTGTCGTGCTGTGCTTTGTCAGAGCTTGTGAAAAGACAGAAGCCAATGTGATGGAGAGGTTGGACGTGTTTCTAACACGGTCAGGAAAAAGCGTCCAATGAAACTGATGTACCTAAGCAGTAGTCGTTGTAGGCCGTTTATGCCATACTGAATGTCCTGTGTTTTCTTCGGATATTAGCTAGTTTATTGCAGTTGTTATTACCACTGTCTTCTCGTGATAAAATTATTACTGCGAATGGCTTCACTCAAGATGCTGTGAGACTCAATACACTTTTAGGAGGAATTCAGCAGCTGCACTGTCCAGACCAAAATGAAGCCATTAAAATTGCACCTCTTTTACCAATTAGAATCAGAGGCATATTATAGCGCGGAAGATAATACAGAACGCGTTGTAGACTCAACTTTTCGGGATGCAGATTTTGCATGCATAAAATGTGCATTTCTGTCGTCGTTTTATATGTACACGAAAAACAGGAACGCCGCAGCTCGGATACGTATTCCTTTACTTTCTTTGTTTTGCGAAACCGTAGCCCTTACCTGACAACACTGACGAGAATCGCCAGATGATTAGTATGAGTAATACTAGCAAACAGGTAAGCGCAGTCAAACTTATATTAAGAGGAACTTATATCAGCTACGGTGTAAGTTAAGGTAACGAAAATTTACAATTGCAGTGAAGCCAATATTATTCAAGACCAGTTATCGATTCTTTTCCCTTTAAGCTTAAAATATATGGTTTATGAAGTGGTGGTACAATTTAAAAATATTTTGCGCAGTTCAACGACTGAGTTGTGGGTGTCAAGCGCTGGTCCTAAAACGTCGGCGGGAGTACGTTCGTTGCATGCACTGTTAACTGCTTGCACAACTGTTTTCATCCCTCTAAAGAATAAAACAACTACTTTGTTAAATCAGCGTCCACTTGCATCTGGTAGCTCCTTTTGTAAGAATCGCAATGTAAAAAGTTGCTAAATATTTCTCACAGAAGGAAAAAATGATGATACAACGTCACTAAATATTGGTTGTTAAGCATGAGAACTTGGGATCAATATTCAATATAAAGTAATCATACTTCGACAGTGCACGGATGAACTTGCTTTCTTCCGCAGGCGTGTAGCTCAGCGAAAAAAAAAAAGATCTGTATTGTTATCTGTTTGTGATCTTTCTGGTAACGGTCGCGGGATCTGTCCATGTCGAATGCTCCGGTCTGTGCACTCTAGTCTTTCTGAATGTGTCTGTCGCTGTTGCCGGTTTTCCTGTGGGCCGCACAGTGGTAGTTTTCAAAATGCTCCGGACACATGCTCTTAAAGGCAGCGCATACATAGGCTGTCTGTTTTTTCCAGGAATAAAAAATATATTTGCTTTTCATTGCGCTAACCCACGGAACAAACATGTCGCCTAAGGGGCCTGCGCCTTCACGTAAGTTGTTCAGTTTTACGGGCAGCTTGACATTATATATCGAAATTGCGAATTGTTGGTATATATTATTCTATATATTAGTATTTTCCTTGTCTGCGGCGTTATTCACATTTTTTTTTTTCATTTTACATGCGCGTCTGTTTAGAAACCTCCCTAGAGCCGCACACGTTGGTATCACAGAGTCATTGGAAGGTAGAGCGCGTGGTCTGTGGCTTTCGGCATGGAACAACCCTCGTGCGACTCTTGTGATGTGCCGAGTGCGCTGCTCTACGAAGCTGATGATGAACCTGTGTTCGTGAAAGTAGTGGTGAATGTGCTCATTAGAGCATGTCATGCTCTGTTCGTAAAAAAAGTAGCTTCGGATGTGTTCAAGAGAAAACAGTGTTTGTATACCTTAGCCCGATGTTAATTCTTTCACTTTAGTAGCCATGATGAAGTAGAACGGCGGAAGACGCAGGCGCTTCGCGGAGCGCAAAATTCCGCGACGCGCTAGTTTTACGTCCCTGCTGAATCTCCCCGTCTACATACGAGTACCTTTTAAACTTTGCATTTCTGTGAGTGTGTTCTTAGTCACTGTAAATACCAGTCTGTGACGCGTAGTTCAATATCGACGGTTCCAATAACATTGCCATTGAGTGTTTTTTCAGACATGAGGCGTTGTTTCCAAAGGTTCTGCCTACTTTTCTTTGTTTGTGTCAGTTATAGGGAACGGAAGTGCGCGAAATCGAGCCATTTTTAGGGAATTTTGTCTCGGTCATAATCAGCTCATCGATTTGTTTGTGGTAAGGAGTAGGAGAAGAGGAAACGGAAAGAGGTGTTATTTCAATACTTTACGGAGGCGTTTCAAACAGCGAATCTGCACTGTTGGACGAGACGAATAGCAAACAGGGGCCGGATTCACGTCTTGCACTCACAGTACCAAAAGAAACGAGAAATTATCTGGCTCTATGAAAAAGCCGCGAGACTCGCCATAACCTTTCAATATTTGTCAACGGACATTCCTGCCACAATTGACTAGGGTGACAGATTAAGACGACGAACGTATCGTTGCTTGCATCTGAAACAATTTTCTTGTATTCGTTCGAAAATTACCGGCAGACAAAAAATAAATTTGCATATTACGAGTCTGGTGCCGCAAGGTTGCGTGCTTCACTGCATGAGCGTGAATCCGTCCCCTACTCACTATTTTTCGGCGGTCAGTGCCCCCGCAGTGCAAATAAATTATTTTTGAAGCTCCCTTCTACCAGTTGCCTTAGCGGCGTCGGCTGCTGGGAAACCCAGTGATAAAAAGCGATGCATAGTATATCTGGCGCCGATTCAGCGCAGCATGAAGGCCTGTAAAATCGCATTTAATCCAAGCCGTGAATGGACGACGTCACACGTCGACGGCATTTATTTTGTCGAAACTGTGGTGGATGTTCAGACGGTGTGGCGAGTATCAAGCTTAGCCTATCCCGGCTGCCTTAGGGATCGAAGTGTTAACAAAGTCATTAACAAACATTCCAGACGCGATTTCGCGAGCGCTGCGTGCCGCGAATGCAAATGCGACGACCAGCATAAATTACCCCAGGCTAAATAGGATGCTGGTTCATTCAGTGACACTGAAGTAGACTCCGTCTCGAATCCGACATGAATATTGAGGAGCAGATAATCGGCAGAATACCCACAGTGCTTGTATTCCGTGATGAAAGATGCGGAAATCTCTGGCAAGAGGCATACCGTTCTCTGAATGAATTGAAAAATTATTATAGCTCCGCCGTGCAAACCATTATTCACGTAACGCGTAGAGAAATGTCGATTGCCTGCTCAAAAATGACAACAGGTCATTGAGCGAACTGGGATCAAGCGCTGCTCAAAATGGCGACGTAGCATTTTGTACGACTCGAATGAGCGCGACGAAAGTGATAAAAGTGCACTGCAGATTGCTGGACGCCGCGTGGGCGCCGGACGCGCAGTAAATGAAGGACAACGGGAAACAAGCAGTCCTTCTTTGGATAGCTTGCCGCGTTCTTATGAGATAACCGCCTGAAGACGCTTGGCTTGTGTGTCGGTGCGGTCAAAATACAACCCCGATGCACAAAGCTTATCAGCCATCGCCTGTTCGTAGACTAATACTCGCAACTACGATGAACGAAAAAAATTGTTGGCGTCTAGAAATCTTTCTCGTCTTTCTCGGCCTGAAGGTCTGCCTCCTCCTCTTTGTTAAATATATCACAGAGCGATGGTCATCAAGCGCCTGCATATATATGTGCCGCGCCGTTGTATTCGCAATTTAAGACATAGCTACGAGTCAAATTCAACAAAGCATTGAGATCGGTTTCGCGGGAGTTATTCATTGAACATTTTGAACAGATTTTCAGCTTTCCAGCCACGGAAAACACGGCAATAATCGACGGAATTAAATAATCGGAAAAGAGAAAAGTCAAGACAAGTCACAAAATCCTGCCCTTTAACTAACTATGAGAGGGGAGAGAAATCAAATGAATAAGAAGTAGTTTTGTTTACATACTGGGGCATGCAAAGAGAATAGAATACATGGTTGTCCCAGCTGTGTAATTACCTGTAACAGCTACATATTTTTATTCCACTAACTATAACGCAGTAAATCGGCGATTAATAAGCTGCCGCCGCTACGAACAATCGGGAAGATGGCCTTATCGACAATGTTAGACGAGAGAATTGCTGCTTATGTTGCGCAGCTCTGTTATTGGATGTTAAGGACGTCAATACAGGCGAAGGACAGAAAAAAATAACCTGTAAAAACATATTAAAAATACATTGAGATCCGTGAGGTGTGCACAGCAGAGTTTTACTGAGATAAACACCTGCGACATAAATGTGCGTTTTTTTCCTTCTGCTAAATGCACAATGATGACCCAGGAAAGCTGAACCTAAGAACAGTATTTTACGTGATATCATTGGCACTCAAGGGAATTTTGCTAGCTGTTCGCGACTGAATAAGTATGTAACGGTTTTAACCATGTAGTTTCAAAACAAACTGAAAGTATTGCATTGACCGTTATGTCGCCAGTACTTGCGAGCACGACGGCATGCGGCCTAAATAACGGCCTCATAGTTAGAATGAGTGACACTGTATTTTTGTAAATTCACATTGTTGGACGCCCGCAATGGGTTAGGCCGAAGGAGTGTTAGCTAGTATACCAGTTCACCCATATTATTTAAGTTTTGGAAGAACATAGGTGATGTAGAGAGTTCTTATGAGTGATAAGTGCGATATCGTCTGTGTTGTTTCTAATTTCCACGTGTTTTCATTTTTTCCCTTGTTTTGTGAAATGTGATTTTGCTGCTCTGTAATAGCTGTGAAAAGGTTGTGTGCCTAGTACTTGAGAAAACAAAAGATGAACATTTTATCACAATTCGTCGCATGTTCTGGCGTTGTTGTTAAATAAAGGTACATTTTTTCCAAAAAATCAAACAAAAATGGCTTCCTTATTTATGCAGCAGGCGATTCGGAAACTGTAGCACAACACACATATACCGGAGCACAGGAGACTCACGAGCGGTGCTTCTTTTCACATATCCGTCTCTTGTGTCGCGCTTTAATTTTCCAATCGTGGCACCCCAGCTAACCAAAATTGCCATTTACTCACCGAAACTAGCCGAAACCGAATTTATATCTCGCAGCATAGTTCGGCTGTTCTCTATGTGTACGTTTCTGGCGGCCGAATGTCGGTGCTGTGAACGCTGGCTGCAGCAGTGTCCGGGAATTTGCGCAACGGTGGATGGAAAAATTTTCAGGGTAATACTTAGCACGTCCTGCTTGTTCGTTGGCCGTCGCTTCGTTAATCACCGCTCCGACTAAGCGCCGCTAGAACGTTCGCGGCGCTCCTATGTCTGTGCGCGCACTGCGTTAAGTGTGCCGTCGTCGCTATACTGAACCGTTAGTGCTAGTGACGTGCTTTTGAGCTGACTGGCAGCGCTTTTTAAAATCGACGACTTATAGTCAATGTTTCCCAGGCTGCTTCGTGGCAGCTGCCGCGATTGCAAAGCGTGGAGGGTCGATAACAGTAAGCGCAGTGTTCCAGCATCCCAGTATGCGCGCGCATACTTGGAACAGCAGCAAGGCTGAGGGGAAATTCCTCAGAGGCTGAAGGAGTTTCAGGGCGTCTACTGGCAAGCAGCTCCGCAATAGAACTCACGCCGATGTGCGAGTAGCATCGGTGATTTGCTGAAGTTACTTCCAAGATTTTGGCTGGACATGTCGGCACTCGGCTTCGTAATCGTCTCAGCTGACTTTGGAGGATGCAGAACGTCTCCAGTGGAAGCGAGGAAGTTTGCCGTAAGCGTTAAATACGAACACTGATCGTGGCACGTTAAGCGTAGAAAGGTCATTGATGGGGTTGTTTTTTTCTCTCTCTGTCACTCACTCTATCTCTCACCCACACATGCACGACCTCACACATGCACGCAATGCAGGCAGAAGAGCACTTCGATGTGCTGGGCTCCGCGTTAAGTGTTACTGAAGCACTTTACGTAGTTCTATAGAAGAGGGCGTTACAGTCATGGGGAAATCCTTCATCTTATCCACAGCCGCCCTCCGGAAAGGCTATGCAAGTTTTTAAAATCTGTGCTGCTGACATGGCCTATTAGTTCGAACACTCGCCTGTCTGCGACAAGAACGAGGAGAAATGATACATAGCGCAAAGTAAACCGGAGATAGCGGCATCTTTTGCGGCAAGTGCATGATCCATCAATCCCTTAAAAAATTTAAAGGTGGTTTAGAGTTCTGCACGCTGCACAATAAGACACATTTTCGTTCATTTGTTTTTTGTTAATTGCGGCAATCAACATTCCCATTCGCATGTGACACCCACTGAACGCTGATGTCCTATTTTGCCGCCACATCTCTAAATCCATTAATACTTGCACCTCTAACTTGAAATTTTTACGGCGTCGTTGTGGGTCTTTAGACATTATAAAAACACAGAACAAAAGATTCTGCGGCCAAAATAAAAGACCCAAGGCCGAAAGGGCTAAAAGGACACAAAAGGGAAATATAAAATTCAAAAAAAGATAGATTTTTCCTTGGGAACGCCGCGGTGGCTCAGTGGTTACGGCGCTCGGCTGCTGACCCGAAAGACGCGGGTTCGAATCCCGGCCGCGACGGCCGAATTTCGATGGAGGCGAAATTCTAGAGGCCCGTGTGCTGTGCGATGTCAGTGCACGTCAAAGAACCCCAGGTGGTCGAAATTTGCGGAGCCCTTCACTACGGCGTCCCTCATAGCCTGAGTTGCATCGGGACGTTAAACCCCAATAAACCAAACCAAATAAACCATGTTTCTTGGGAACAGTGCTGGCTTGTTTTCTACGCGGAAAGGAGGCTGGTGGGCTGAAAAAAAAAACGCAAAGGAAAGCCCCTAAACCCTTGTAGATTCAAAGCGCCTGCGAAAAAGGAACTACCACAACGTCATTTTTATGACGTCTTTGCAATCGGGTCAATCAGAGGTGCCACTTCCAAAGACCGGAAACGCGGGGGAAACCGAAAGGCAAGAGATCACTGGTCACGGCGGGAAGGTAGAAGTGCAGGCCGCCTCAGTCCCTCAGTATTTTAATGGGGCATTTCCGCTGCATCGCGTGCGTCTGCGTCTCGTCGCAAAGCGCGCGTGCCGTAGAAATAAGCTGCATGGGTGCGAAAGAGACTGCGTCAATTTGCTGAGGGCAGCCGCAGACTGCAGAAAAAACTGTTGATCGCCTCTCACGCATGTATACATCAGCGGCGATGACACGATCGTCCAACCGTAGGTTCGTTATGAGTAGGGCTGATATTTACGGGTGTAACCAGATTTTACCCGCTTCTTGCGAACATATTTCTAAAAATGGGTTTAAACCACATTTATCGCCAAAAATTAGTCTCCTAGATGATGTTGCTCCTCCAATTCACAGAGCTGAAGGACACCCCAAGAAAACTTGTGGATATCTGGGGCTTAATCCAGAGAGGTGCCTTCGCTGAACTGGGGATCTTAAACCTCTTAAAAAGCTCGTTTTCATGTGGCGGAGGAATTGGACGTTAAGTTCGAAAAGGGCTTTTTAGAAGTGAGAGTCCAAAACATGGCTACCGGCAAGACGTCTTATCGAAGTCCCTGCATGAAACGGTACCCACCCTTAACGACACCCCGACCCAAGGACCTTTCGCGTTTCAAATCGTCGCTCAGTGTTTTGGCACTGTACGAATAAATTGAGGCCGGTCTTGCTCAGACGCGGACGATCTCCGTAGGGGATTAGTAACGTACACGTTGAGATATTTGTAATATATTAGGCGAAAACATGTCAATTGGTAAACATTTTTTAGTGGAACCCGCGATTTCCATGTTGCTTATGAAATATCGAGCAAAAAAGGAGATATTTTGTGTATACCTCAAAAACGAACTGTTTTAGTAAAATGTCTTGCACTGCTAAAACTGACCCGATTTTCCAATAACCCGATTTTAACCAGAATTTTAGTTGGAAAAATATCGCCCGATTTTGACACCCCCCCCCCCCCCCCCCACACACACACACACACTTTGATTTTGACCCCCGAACCCGCCGGAAAAAATAATACCTGAAAACGGAGGGCTCTAGTTACCTAGTTATGTGCTGTAGTGAAGTGTACGTGTAAGCTTCGAGGGATCCTCAAAAGCATGCGAGTAGCAGTCGCTTCCATTCAGCACCACATTCGAGTGAAAAATTGCCCGTGCATTTCTCATCAAATAGCGCACTGTGCTGTTGATTATCGAGCGTTTGTTGGCTGACTACGCAGTAAGTATGATCGCAGAGAACCCACGCGATTGACTCTGTTGTTGTCGTTGCGGTTTATACGTTCGTGAATCTTCCTTCGGGCTGTAAGCGGAAACAAACAGGGTACATTTCGGCCAACTTTTGTCTGCCGCCTGCCGGCTTTAGCAGTCGGCATGGGTCGCAGGCATAATCTTGACGAACATGCATCAGCTCTCTGAACGTTTTTTGCGCGTGCCAAATACGCCAAATGAGAGACGGCGGTGCGATCATGTGGTGCTTCTCAGATATTTTTCAGCACATCTAAAAACTTATTCGCTTCTCTACTGCGCAGAAAACATGGAAGGCTCATTAAAGAAGAAAGTTTCCCATCGCGGCTCTTCATGCACGCAGTACGGGAGGCGCCGGCACGCAAAGCGTGGTTTTCCGCCTGAAAATTGTGCAACCATGCAGCTGATGCGTGTTCGTCAAGATAACGTGTGCCGAAAGCTATAGCCGGCAGGCGGTAGACTACAGTTGAGGGAATGTAGCGTTCATCGTTTCCGCTTACAACCCACAGGAAGCAATTCACGAAAGTAAAAATCGCAACGACCACAGCAGAGCCAATCACATGGGCTGTCTACTTACGGCGCTGTTAGTCAACAAAAACGCGATAATCGACAGAACAGTGCGCCGTTTCATGATAAATACGCGTGCAATTTTAACTCAGATATACGTAGTATTGAATGAAGCACATTAGAGCGCGGCTGCTGCTCAAATGCTTTCGAGGATCCTTCGAAGCTCAGGTGTACAGGTACACTGCACGACAGCTCGCAACGCACCGAACTCAACGCTCGCGTTATCGTCACCAATGTATACATGCGTGAGCAGGATGAGCAGTTTGTTCTGCTGTCTGGGGTAGCCATCGGTAACTTCACGCACTTTCTTTCTCACCCACGGAGCCTATTTCTACAATACGCACGCGTTGCAACGAGACGCAGACGCACAAAGTGCAGCGGAGATCCCCATCGAAATTGGGGGAGCGGAGGCGGCCTGCACTTGCACCTTGCCGCCGTGACCACTGTTCTGTTGACTTTCGGTTTCTTCCCACGTTTCCGGTCTTTGGAAGTGGCGCCTCTGATTGGCAGGATTGCAAGGATGTCATAGAAATGACGCCATGGCAGTTCATTTTTCGCAGGCTCTTTCAATGTGGAAGGTTTTCGGGACTTTCATTTGCGGCTTTCTCAGCAATGCAGCGACCCTTCCGCGTAGAAAAAAAAAAAAAACGTCGGTATTGGCAGTTTTATACGTATTTCTCTTTAGTGTCCCTTTAAGGGTAGTAACAGCACAAAAAGGACCGAGACGGCGTTGTGTATGTGTGTGCGGTTCTCATGTTGGTTTGTCAGTTTTGCTCCGTGGCCAACCTTAGCACTCTTCCATGAAAGCCCTTCCTCCCTTGTAGCTTTAAGTTAACTTCCTTTAAGGTATGCCACCACCTTTTAAAAGGCGTTTTTTTTTTTAAAATGACATTTTTTCTTTTTTATATTTCCGGAATCCCGAAACATTCAAAAATGTTTTGCAGCAAGAATAATGTTTGTATCTTATTTTGTTCAAAAGTTATAGCCAACTTTCGAACAGGTGGTGAACAGTTCTGAAACCGAAACTAATGTGTTTTGGTAACAGAAAATGATAACTCAGCGATAATCAATGGCCTATATTGAAAATTTTCTGTTTGTTTTTAGTAGTTTCATATATAAAAGATTATTCGAAGGCAATTTGTAAGGCTTTCTTTTTTTTAAACATTGCTTTTAATTTCCGCGAGGGGGATGCATGACCTTACAAGCATCTCATTTGTTTACTTTGCGCACACTTCACGCTATCGCTTTGAATGCATCCGGATTCGTCCTTGAATGATGGCAACAGAAGTACAGCAGATATTTGAGGGAAGCAGGCATCGAATCTGGCCACCACGCTCACGTAGCATGTTGCACCAGTGACCATTACCGTGTGAAGAAGGCCCAGCGTCAATCAATGAGTGAGGCAAAACATCTCCGCAAGAAAAGACGGGCAGCAACAAATGCCAAAAGAGAGCTTGTATCAGCTGCGGAGGGCGCTAGCTACGAACCTGGAGGATTTTAACTTCCTAGGGTATGATGATCTTGTTTCTACAAGGATTGAAAAACTTTAATCTTGTTTTTCTCAAAACTTCATTTCTTGCACTTTCGTGTTGCGCAAACAATGATAACTTCGAAATTAATAAACATTTTTCAATGAAACTTTGCACGCTCGTTCCTTTGTTACTAGCCTGTGCAATGAACTAGGATAAATGAAATCGAATGGTGACTTTTGATATAATCATGTTTTACGTGAAGGAATGCAGGCAAAAATGACACATTTTTTGTTTTCTTTGGCATTTTTGCTATAACTTTTTTCAGAATTATTGGATGGCAAAGATCCTAGTTCGTTGCACAGTATGATTAGTTGGCTAACTCTGTGCCAAAAAGTTTACGATTCCTTCTCTTCCTTCGCTAGTTATGAATGTTTGCTTAACAGCCAAGTTTGGGCAATTTTTTGTGAATAATAAATGCCAGCATGACTTTTTTCACTCTTTCTTGCTTTCGAATATCATATAAAACAGTTCTTTATAAGGTAAATGTTAAATCAAAATTTAATGGTCAAAATTTAAAAAAAAAATTGAAAAAGGTGGTGACATACCTTAATCATCTAGTTCTTGAGGCAGACACGTAGTCAAGGTTTGAAGAGAGCTCCCCTCCCCCTCCGATTTTGCACAAAAATTGCATGCCCCTACCCCCTCCCCCTCCCGCCCCTACACAGACACTCAAAAAAAAAACCTTGGCTGGCGACGTGCCTGTCTTGAGGCCTCTGTTCCTGGACACGTCCGCTGCAGGTGACGAACGCCCACCTCAACGGCCGGCGTGGAACATTTCAGTGATGCGTGGAGTACTAGTTCTTTTTGAAAGCAACCCCATCGGCACATCACCGACGGGATAAGGGCCGTCCCAGCGCTTGCCCTTCTAACGGACACCTTCTCCGGGCTTGATAAATTATGAGGGAGGGAGATAGTGCACTGGGAATCAGGGCACATGTACTCCATAAAGAGGATAACAAGATAGCAGGAGCAGAGGGGGGATCAAAAGTTTATGGTTGTGGGTTTCTACGTGGACACAGGCCACCCACCACCGCGGGTTCGAGCTTCGCGCGAGCCAAGGGCCCCGATCAGCCGTCACCACACACACACTGGGACACCAATGCGGTGCACTCAACCTCCGCTGGGAGGAGAGCGATTCGCCGCAAAGAAATAGGCCTCCAAGTTCACAAAGGAGACGTTTATTCACGTCGTCCTTCAGCTGATACACACACACTCAATAGTCACCCCGTCCCGGAGGCGCGCGAGGAGCAAGGCTACGCTGCGCGCACGAAGCGACTCGAGCAATGCGCGCCGCTAGCACGCCGCTGCAGGAGAATGTCCCCGCGGCAGTGCTGTTATCTCCCTCTCGTGTCGACCGTTGGGCCGGTTGCGAGAGAGAGTGGGCAATAAACGCAAGGTACGCCTGTCGGAGGTCGCTGGACCCCGCTGGACAGGCTCCAGCCGCTGCAGGTCAGAGGACACGTGCGGGCGAGCTCGAGTAAGCACTGGTCCGAACGGCAAAGGCCGGCACGGAGAAACAGTAGCGTACGCACCTTACGCTGTCTCGGAGGGATCTCTCTCTCTGGGCCCCGCTCGGACGGTCGCGCGGCGCGCGGCCGCCCAAAGCGGGTCCCGAATTCCCGCCAAAAGGCGCCAATGGCAAAGGCCCTTGGGGAGCCGGGGCGGAGCTGTGGCTAAATGACAGTGATTAGTCACCCAGCCGCCTCTCCACCGCCTGAGGCGGGAGCAAGGGAAAGAGGAGAAACAACGCGGGAGGCCGGCACAGCCGCGCAAAGGCGACGGCGGAAAGCCAGGATTCCCACTTGGTATATGGGCGTTTAACCTCCCAAAGCGAGTCAGGCTATGAGGGACTTAAAGGGACCCTGAAAAGCTCTTTGCCAAGGTTAGCAAAAGCCCACGAGAGATCGGTATTCCATCACTTGTCGCCGCACCGCAAAAATTGTTAAGCGAACTCCATCAACACCGAAGATATCGCCGATTAAAAATGATGTTCCTCCTCTCCCCCACATACCACCCTCAACTCATACACGCGGGGCTCGCTCCGAAAAAAAAAAGAAAAGACGGGCCGATGCTCCTCCCATGCATACGTCAGGCAATGGCGCTCTGCTTGTTTACTTCCGGTGGTCGCAGACACATGTGCGAAAGTGAGTGCGATTCACTGCGGTGCGCTGTTGCGAACGGCGTCGCAACGTCCGATCGCAGCTCGTCGCCTGCGTGCAACTTGCTAGATGTCAACGACGAGCCGCGCGCGGCAGACGCAACGACGGGAAGCGGGAGCCAAAGCGAGCACGGAGAGCGGCAGCGTCGTGATGACGTACAGCGCGCTCCTCAGGGCGCTCGGGGCCGAGCCACACCGGGCCGGCCTGCCAGCCTTGACGCCGGCCGCCGGCGAGTGAAAAACGCGCTAGTATTGTTTGTCACGTTTATAGCAAGCCCTCGGATAGATGCATGTCAAAAATGCATCACTTCTGACGGTCGTTGGCCAATACCGAGCTGATCGTACAAGTGATGAATGCGATACTAGCAAATTTTATCCCATAGCCGCTTTGGCGCTGCTGCGGCGCTTCGCCTGCCGCCTGCTAGCTCCGTTGCTGAAGGCGTCGTGGAAATCGAATATATATTCTATTATGGGACGAGTTCGCAGTAAAGCGATGTGAAGAGTAGGCCTTTTGATATAGCGCAAGCGACTTCCGAAGCGCTGTCAGCGATGCGAAACCATTAGGCCTAGCGACGACTAGGGCAGCCTGGAACCAGCGCGCAGTTCGTCGCCCGGAGTTGCCGCAGTCGGTGTCGTTGCCGAAAGATCCACTTTTTAACAGACATGTTGTCGTTGCTCGAATCTAGAAAGCATCATCTCTGGTAGAATGTCTGTTTTGTATTTCCTTGTGCGAATGTCAAGTACGCCGAGCATGCCGGCCGGCCGACCGGCCTGGATCAGGTCTGCCGGCGTCATAAAAAATGAGCTAAAGAGTGTTCTTGACGTAAATAATAAACCCTAGGCCAAGAAATGTGAAAAATGTGTCATTTTTGAGGATCGCTGACCAATACTGAGCTGCTGGTAAAGGTAACAACTGTGATACGAGCAAATTTCTGGCCACAACCGCCTTGCAGCTGCCGCTGGCCTGACGTTGGGGTCCGGCTCGCCTGGCGCCCGCTATTAAGATCGACGCCAGCGGGTCTCGTTTGGAACCAGCCAGCACACCTGTTTCCACTGTATATGGCTGCGAGCGACTTCAGCGTGATTACTTTCGGGCCTGCCGCCATGGACCGCACGCACTGAGAGGACCCAGGTGACAGCTGGCTTCAATTACGGAGTTTGCCCGGTTGGAATGCAGGACCAAAACCAGACCCCCTTTTTGAAGTGCCTGCACGTGTAGAACTCCGCCGCCGCCTCGGGGAGACGAACGTTATCTTCCCCATTTGCCGTAGCCATGCCGGGGAACAAAGGGCCTCGTTTTCTGTGGCTCTGAGGCGTGCCAAGCACCGCGACAAGCTGGCGGACATCATCTCCGACCCAAGCACGAGGAACCACTTTCGGCGTTTTCGTGACCTTGCGTCCGGCCTCGAGCGGCGGGTGTCTTTGATTATCAGCAGATGTCGGTGACCCGCAGAAACCTTCGACTGACCGGAGGCCATCACCTACCAGTCAACGCTACCTCGACGACAACCTTCTCTCCCTCAGACTCAACATGTGACGTGGGCGTGGCCCTAAGTGCAGTGGTGTGTTTGTGCGCACAAGTTTGTGTTGTTTGTGATCTGGGCCCCTCCCACCCCGGCGTGGGCGTCCTCAACCTAGGGACTTTGGGGAACGAGAAGGCTATAAATGTCGAGAACGAATGCGGCAGATCAGCTCACTTCGCCTCATTTTGAGCTCACTTCAACCCTCTTTTGGGAGCCTCACTTCAGTTTCTAACCATGATGTAAAAAGATGTAAATAAACCCTCTTGTAATCTTCCTCCCATCACTTAACTCTTCGACTTGACGGCACTCATGTCCTGGTGGTGGTGGGAACGGGTGTCGAAGCTTGACCACGGTTCCGTCAAGCGAGCAGCAGCAGCAGCGAGCTAGCAACGACCCCGAACCGACCCATCTTCGCCAACGACTGGTGGCAGCGTCAACAACTGGTTGGCAGCGGTGGGATAGAAGCCCCAACTCCCCCCACAGCCAACAACTGGTTGGCAGCGGTGTGATGAACCGGGTGACATGGTGCTGCATCTGCGGGTGAGTGTTTGGTTTTTGCTTTGGATCCTCCAGGCTTCAAATTCTGGGTTAATAATTTGAACTGCTGGTTGATCGGTGTTTGTCTGTAGCACAGGGGTAGTTGCACAGAATCACCATGAGCGAGCAAAACCAATATTTAAAAGCAGCGACCGTGGACCTGACGAGGTTGTCGAGGACAGAACTGTTGTTCTTGTGCGATGAGTTAAGTGTGGATGTGGAGGAAAGAGCGAAAGATGCGGATATTATCCAGGCAATCAAATGTTTTGAAACGGAAGAAGATGATGATTTTGAAATTGCTTGGGATAATACGCACAGGTGGGCAAAAGAACAGGAGCGTAAAAGAGCTGAGGAAGCGGAAAGAGAGGAACGAGAGGCACAGCACCAGGAGCGTATGGAGAAGCTAGCAGCGGAGCTAGAAGAGCTTAAACTCGAGGCTGAGAAAAGGCGGCTCGCAATGCTCAGTGGTCTTAAGGGGAACGAAGTAGCAATGAGTGACGCTATCTCCGTTCAGACAGAGCCCTTAACATTCCAGTCCATCGCCGAGCTAGATAGACATGACGCCATAATACAGGATTGCGAAATGGCGCAAAACCGGCATGGATGGCACACGACAGAGCACGGCAAAAATAGAGAGGCTACAGAGACCGTCTCCGAGTTAGCTAAGTGTAACTCCGCTAGATCTCGTTCAGAAAACGAGTGGAGAGGGCATGGATGGCGTCGGACAAAGCCGAGCCAAGAGAGACCTCCGAGGCTAGCTAGCGAGACCGTTGCCCAGTCAGATAGTCGCAAACCTGCGATTAAGGGCCAAGAAACGGAGTCTAACCGGCACCCGCGGTTTAGAAAAGAGAGAGCTCCGAAGAGAGGCGGTGCAGTGAGAGTAGGAACCGTGGCCGATTTGGTTAAGCGCGAGGACGCTAGAAAGGGGCCTGTACAGGCGACTAACCGGCACGGGTGTGAAAGGGATAATTTCCCCAAAGGCAGAGGTTTCAAAAGGGAAACAAAGGGGAGCCCTTTAGGAAATGTGAATCGTGGCAACTCAGATTTGAGGCGTCACTGCGGTGCCAGTGACCAAGCCAGGGTTATGGCTACCTCGGCGAAGGTGGCGTATCAAGAGTGTGAAGCTGCTGTTGGGTTAGGACGCAGTATTGAACGCCATGCTGAGACAAAGGACGAGAGCCCGATTATAGATGAGCAGTGCGTTTCAAAGGAAAGCACTGAGAGCGATAAGCCAGCTGCAGAGGACTACCTTCAGGGGAGCGAACTGCTCATTTCCGGGGCAGCTGAAGGTCCGTCTGTCAGCTCTGTAGAGATAACCATCTGTTGCGAAGACAAAGAGGTCAAATTTGTGCCTAATGAAGGATTAGGCAAGTCATGTCAAAAGCTGGAGAAGACAGACTTTGTTCAGGCGACGCACGTGGAAAGTTCTAAGCGGAAAAGAAAAAGGGCGAGGCCAAAAAGGAAACGGATGAAATTTCAGGCCCTAAATTCACGTGCGCGGACAGGTGCTAGTGTTAGCACAGAAGGAAATGCGGCAGAAGGGAAAGGAAAACCTTCCCGCATTGGAGCTCGTAAGTTTGCGCTTAAAGTTACCGGTCAGGCGGCACGCGTCTATCGTTCTAAACCTGACCGCAGTAACAGAAAGGGAAGACCGCATCTTCCAAGCAGAGCAAAAGGGGGGTTTTTCAAAGGGCATCGGCCTGCGGGAAAACCCAGACGACCCGTACCTGACAAGAAGGCGGCAAGGGAAAAGGCAAAGCGGCCCAAGAGACCGGAAGGCGCTAGGTTGCGCGACCCTCAGCGCATGCGAGCACAGGGATTGAGAAACAGAGACCCCGCACGCAGGCATGTTCCCCGAGCGCAATTGAAAAGAAGGATGCGTCCTTCACTTTCGGCACTGGATTCCGGGAAGCGCGCAGGGCGGAAGGGTAGCCGAGCTCAGTGCTGGGGGCGAGAACAAAGAACAGCTTCTCGCGCTGGTCGCTGTGCGTCGCCAAGAGCCGGTTCTCGACTTTGCATGCCCTACCAAGGCTTTCTGAGCGTGTCGAGGGGGAGCGGAGACGACAGAAGGAGTCGTAGATGGCTTTTTTCAGAGGCCTTTTGTAACGAAATGACTACAGTGTCATCAGTCAAAGCGCGACCCCAGAGGGCGCGTCTGAAGGGCTAATCACTTCAACGCGGCGGAGGTGAGTCAGCTTTCACCCCCCGCGGAGCCATTCGAAGTAGCTGGTTTTTTGTTCCTTTTTTTTTGGGTGTGCGAAATCATAAAGGGAAAGGCTACTTTGTTTTGAGCTAAAGATTTAGAGTGATTGGACGTTACTGTGTTTTCTCTTAAAATTGAGAAAGATTAAATTCTGAATTAGAAATTAGTGGCAGTTTGCCGTGCTACCGAGAAATAAGGACACTTAAAGGAGTGTAGCGAAGATTCCTGAGTAGACCATGTGCTGTTTGGATAGTTGGAACCGTTCAGAGCATTTAAGTTTTGCTGTGTGTGAAGGTTGGCACAGGTTTCCTTTGTATCGATATTAGACTCAGACGTGTCAGACTTGGTTGAGGTACCTGGCGGTTGTTGCTACATTAACGACAGTGTAGCTAATGCCTTGCAAAGGCCAAGAAAGTGCGCATGGCTGTGCATATCTGCGTACTCTTGTTTACTGGCGAGTGGTTAATCAGCCGATTGTGGTATTCGGAGATTAACGGAATGAAGTGAAGGCGCAGAATTTTGTAGAGAACAGCTGTGGCAGCTTTGTGTATAGGTTATGGTGCCTGACACAATGAGTTTAAGAGAAGTTTTGCGTCAGTACTGGAAGGAGTACGGATTCTGATGAGCAGTCGCATTTTTGTGAATTTAACTGGAGCAGTTGATTCTCAGTCTCGAGCGATCAAGGTTCTTTGAGAAGAGCCAGAGGATTAAACTGAGCGTGGGCCAAATTTTAAGCAGACTTTCGATATTCGGGTGGTATTAGGGATCAGAGCTTGATTGATAAGGAATGGAGTTTCTATTCAAAATTTGTAGGCTTTGACACACCACCGCTTATCGTACAACGTGGCAGTCTGTCTTTGGCGACCTCAGATGTGACGCGGACGCTCGCTTTGACCCTAAATTCGTGCAAAATTGAGGGGTCAGCATTCTGGAGCAGGATTTTGTTTGGAACTAAAAGGAAGCCTGGTGGGTCTTGAGTGAATTCCGAGCGCTTGCGCGTGGAGCGGTGCTTTGTTGTTTGGAACGTCCCATCTGTGCTTTCCTTTGTTGGTGGTTTGGTGTTTTGTGTTTGCCTTGGGAGTTGATGTTGCAAGCCAAGATATCAACGTGGACGCGAGCCCATCTCTTCCTGCCCAGCGGTGGGGAACGCTGGCCATTCGAGATTTTCCGGGCCGCGGAGGAGCTATTAAGATCGACGCCAGCGGGTCTCGTTTGGAACCAGCCAGCACACCTGTTTCCACTGTATATGGCTGCGAGCGACTTCAGCGTGATTACTTTCGGGCCTGCCGCCATGGACCGCACGCACTGAGAGGACCCAGGTGACAGCTGGCTTCAATTACGGAGTTTGCCCGGTTGGAATGCAGGACCAAAACCAGACCCCCTTTTTGAAGTGCCTGCACGTGTAGAACTCCGCCGCCGCCTCGGGGAGACGAACGTTATCTTCCCCATTTGCCGTAGCCATGCCGGGGAACAAAGGGCCTCGTTTTCTGTGGCTCTGAGGCGTGCCAAGCACCGCGACAAGCTGGCGGACATCATCTCCGACCCAAGCACGAGGAACCACTTTCGGCGTTTTCGTGACCTTGCGTCCGGCCTCGAGCGGCGGGTGTCTTTGATTATCAGCAGATGTCGGTGACCCGCAGAAACCTTCGACTGACCGGAGGCCATCACCTACCAGTCAACGCTACCTCGACGACAACCTTCTCTCCCTCAGACTCAACATGTGACGTGGGCGTGGCCCTAAGTGCAGTGGTGTGTTTGTGCGCACAAGTTTGTGTTGTTTGTGATCTGGGCCCCTCCCACCCCGGCGTGGGCGTCCTCAACCTAGGGACTTTGGGGAACGAGAAGGCTATAAATGTCGAGAACGAATGCGGCAGATCAGCTCACTTCGCCTCATTTTGAGCTCACTTCAACCCTCTTTTGGGAGCCTCACTTCAGTTTCTAACCATGATGTAAAAAGATGTAAATAAACCCTCTTGTAATCTTCCTCCCATCACTTAACTCTTCGACTTGACGGCACTCATGTCCTGGTGGTGGTGGGAACGGGTGTCGAAGCTTGACCACGGTTCCGTCAAGCGAGCAGCAGCAGCAGCGAGCTAGCAACGACCCCGAACCGACCCATCTTCGCCAACGACTGGTGGCAGCGTCAACAACTGGTGGCAGCGGTGGGATAGAAGCCCCAACTCCCCCCATAGTCAACACCGCTCGCTTCGCGGCTGAAGGCGTCGCGGAAAGTGACCATACTATTACTTTATTGAGAGATGATGCTGTTTACTGTAAAGCGATGTGTAGAGTAAGCCTTTTATTATAGCTCAGGCGACTTCCGAAGCACCGGCCGCTGCCTCTTCGACGCGAAACGAGCTATAGGCCTAGCGACGACCACGACAGCCAGGCAGCAGCAGAGCTCGTCGCTCGGAGAGCCCGCGAGCGGTGCCGTTGCCGAAAGCTCCCAACATAAGCAGGCATGCTTTGTCGCTGCTCGAGTATAGCTGGCAGTTTTTCTGATGACGATCGGTGCCGCGCCGTCTAAGTTTTCGCACATCTGTCTCCTGATTGCTGCTCGAACAGCATGGATCCGGAGCTCGAAGCGCGGCTGCGTGCAGCCACCGCTGAGATGGGCTTCGAGCCTTTCAGTACACGCCATACCGAGACCCACAGGGCGACGACAGCAGCGATATATATAATTCTAGTACACTATAGCAGCGACTCGTCGGCGCAGCTAGGAAACTCGCAAAGGCGGGCGCCGAGATTTGACGAAAACACATGCTTTTGCGAGCAGACGGATTTCCTTCTTTACCGGAAGTACCACATTAATTTCAAGAAATGCGCTGGATTCTTACCTCTGTATACGTATGCTTTTAAAAAATAATAAGCA
Source organism: Amblyomma mixtum (assembly GCF_055824585.1). Taxonomy (NCBI): domain Eukaryota; kingdom Metazoa; phylum Arthropoda; class Arachnida; order Ixodida; family Ixodidae; genus Amblyomma; species Amblyomma mixtum. The sequence goes on along the minus strand of NC_143014.1, from coordinate 158,002,027 downwards.
ATCAATAAAATAATATTTCAAGGAGCATCAGTGCTCAGTTTCAAATGAAATGTTGCAAAAATTGCGCGTGACGTCAATTGGCAGAGCCAATGAGAAGGGTCGCCCAGTCCATGGCCAAGGCTGCCCAGTTTACGTCAAGTGGTAGGGGCGGGTAAAAACGCGCGGTGAGGTGTCGCCCTAATCGGCTGTGAGCGGCAAGTTTGAAAAATTGTTTGTAAATTATTGGTTCCACGCGCAGCTTTCTGAATCAGACTAGAATACTCGCAGAGACCACCTCTACAGAGTTGTTGCAATAAAATATGATTGAAGAAACCATTTCAGGGTCCCTTTAAGGCGGAGGCTTGGGCTGTTGGGCTGTCTAGCGCTGTTTTACTTACATACTATGAGGGACACCGTAGTAGAAGGCTCCGGAAATTTCACCCACCTGGGGTTCTTTAACATGCACTGACATCGCACAGTACACGGGCCTCTAGAATTTCGCCTCCATCGAAATTCGACCACCACGGCCGCGACTGAACCCGCGTATTTTGGGTCAGCAGCCGAGAGCCATAACCACTGAGCCACCGCGGCGGCCTGGATCAAAAGTGAGGCTGGAAGGGGAAGGGGGGGGGAGGAGGAGGCATTCATACTTGGGGATTTTGTATGTAAGGGTGTCTGCTCTAATGTGGTTAACATTCTGAGCATCTTCATGAGACCAATGTATCTGGATGCGTTTCGTTGTTTTCTAATTGAGAGCATGCTTCTCCTGAGTGATGCGTATACGGTCTTGTAGCTGTTTTGAGTAGTTTAATGGCGGCTGAGGAGACCGTGCCAGTATAGGGGCTCCTCTTACAGACACTGTGTTATTTATAGCCCCCATAGCATCACGGAGAGTGTAAATTGCTGTCACAAGGGGCCTGGACGGACCGAGTCATATGCACGATGTACGATTGACTTAGTCTGTGTCGAGCTGGTAGGTGTCGCTCTACCACCCTATCTCTCCGTACGCACTTTCCTGGACTTATATCAAGCACAGTTGATGTTGTTGGCTTGCCTTTACGACAGAGTTTGGCCGTCTTGTTTGTGGTTATTGTCGTAGACGCCCACGGAGGGGGATCTGTCATTATCGGTGTTTGTGCTGTCACCGCACTGTATACGGCTATATCAGGCATAATGTACATTCTCTTTAAATGTCCTGTTACCTTTCGCTGTTCCATAAGTTCAGGCAGTGTGTTCAGCTGTGTATATTCCTGTGGAATCGGGATGACTAAATTCTCGCAAAGCCATGACGCGCATTGCGTTCGTATTGTTTCGTGTGCCGTCCACTGTCGTCTTGACATTTGGTAGAGCTGAGCCTGGTATTGTATCCGGGATTGAAATACTAAACGTCCAAGGAGTCTGGCCATGTTAGATATTAAAGGGGCTAAAAGTGAACCTTTTCGGAACCCACCATTTGAGATGTGATTGCCTATTTGTTCTGCACTCAAGTGGATAGAGAATGTCTTGTCTTTAAGCAGGTTATGCACACCTTTCGTAACCTACAAAGGGATGCCCATATCTTCAATATTGTAGCGTGCAACGCCAAAAAGAACACCCGCGCAGAGACGAAAAACCTGCGGCGGACACCCAGTGGTTCGAGCACGTGCGAGAGAGCCAACTAACTTCTTCCTCTTCTAGCGCATGCACTACTTCTGTCTCTTCTTCGAATGCATGTATCACTGCCCCCCTCTTCTGCAGCATCGACACGATGCGGCTAGGAGAGAAAAGTCAGCGAAAGGGTAGAACACAGCTGCAGTGGACCGCAGTTCAGTCAGGTAGCCGGTCGTGGCAAGGCTTCATGCGAACAACGTGTACGACTTCAGTTCGGTGCGACCGGCGCGATGAACAAGCTGTCGGGGCGGGAGCAACTGCATAAGTCACATCACTGATGCGGCGCACTACTTCGTAAGGGCCGAAGTATCGGCGCAGCAGCTTTTCAGAGAGCCCGCGGCGACGAACAGGTATCCAAATCCACACAAGGTCGCCGGGAGCATAACTGACGAAACGGCGTCCACAGTTGTACTTAGTGGCGTCAGCCTCCTGTTGACGGTGGATGCGCAGGCGGGCCAGTTGACGCGCTTCCTCAGCACGCTGAACGAAGGTATCTACGTCGATGTCAGCGTCAGAGTCGCAGTAAGGGTCGACGGGCAACATAGCATCCAACGGAGTGGTCACCTGGCGACCGAAGACAAGCTGAAAGGGGGTCAGTCGGGTTGTTTCCTGCAGGGCGGTGTTGTACGCAAACGTTACGTACGGCAGAATGGCGTCCCAAGTTCGATGCTCGACGTCAACGTACATTGATAGCATGTCGGCTAGTGTGCGGTTGAGTCGCTCTACCAACCCGTTTGTCTGCGGGTGATACGCCGTAGCACGTCGGTGGCTTGTGTGCGTCAGAGTCATCACGGACAGGGTTAAGTGGGCCGTGAAAGCAGTTCCCCGGTCAGTAACAACAACGGCGGGTGCTCCATGACGCAAGACAATGTTGTGGACGAAGAACTGCGCCACTTCAGCAGCAGTGCCTTTGGCAAGAGACGTGGTCTCAGCGTACCGTGTGAGGTAGTCAGTCGCAACGACTATCCAACGCTTTCCAGACGAAGACTTCGGAAATGGGCCAAGGAGGTCCATGCCCACTTGATGGAAAGGGGTCTTCGGTGGATCGACGGGGTGAAGAAATCCGGCCGGTTTCAATGGAGGAGTCTTCCGACGTTGGCATTCACGGCATGTTTTGACGTAGGCCCGCACCGATGGGAGTAACCTGGGCCAATAATACTTTTGTCTAATCCGCGCGAGTGTACGGCTGACTCCAAGGTGGCCGGCGGATGGTGCATCATGACAGGCACTCAAGATCTCAGACCGCAGCTGTGATGGTACGACAAGTAGGAACACTTCTTCGCTGTTGGCAAAGTTGCGCTTGTAGAGAACACCAGACCGTAAAGTGAAGGTGTGAAGCCCTCGAAGAAAAACACGCGGAATGGGAGCTTCACTGCCTTCGAGGTAATCGATGAGCGGCGCCAACTCCGTGTCCGCCCTCTGAAGCTGCGCCATTTGGGTGGTACTAACAGAGCCCAGGAAAGGAAAATCATCGGTGGTTTCTTCGGTACTGATTGGGATAGGCGCGCGCGACAGACAATCCGCATCCTGATGCTTGCGGCCAGACTTGTAAACTACTGTTAAGTCGTATTCTTGCAAGCGTAAGCTCCATCTAGCCAAGCGTCCTGAGGGGTCTTTGAGGCTCGCCAGCCAGCATAAGGAGTGGTGGTCGCTTACCACACGGAAGGGTCGTCCGTAGAGGTACGGTCGGAACTTGCAGATGGCCCATATCACTGCAAGACATTCTTTCTCCGTCGTAGAATAATTGGTCTCGGAGCGCGTAAGTGTTCGACTAGCATAACTGATGACCCGTTCTGCACCGTCTTGCCACTAGATCAGTACTGCACCAAGGCCAACATTGCTGGCGTCAGTGTGGATGTCCGTGGCAGCATGCTCGTCGAAATGGCCGAGTATCGGAGTGCTTTGCAGACGGCTGCGAAGCTCGACAAATGCAGCCTCTTCGTCGGTCCCCCACAGGAAGGGCGTGTCGTCACGGGTCAGTGCGTTCAGCGGTTCCGCGATTTTCGAGAAATCTTGAATAAAGCGCCTATAATAGGAGCACAGGCCTAAAAACCGGCGAACGGCCTTCTTGTCAGTTGGGCGTGGAAAACCTGAGACGGCAGCGGTCTTGTCAGGGTCCGGGCGAACACCTTGTGCGCTGACAACGTGACCAAGAAAGCGAAGTTCCTCAAAGCCAAAATGGCATTTCTCGGCTTTGATGGTGAGTTGCGCGGATTTGAGCGCTTGCAGCACAATGCGCAACCGCTCCAAGTGTTGGTCAAAGGTGGGCGAAAATATAACGACATCGTCCAGGTACACCAGGCAGGACTGCCATTTCAAGCCGGAGAGGACAGTGTCCATCATGCGTTGAAAAGTGGCCGGTGCTGAGCACAGACCAAATGGGAGCACTTTAAACTCATAGAGGCCGTCAGGCGTCACGAAAGCCGTCTTCTCCCGGTCTCTCTCGTCCACTTCGATTTGCCAGTACCCGCTTTTAAGATCCAATGACGAGAAGTATCTGACGTTCCGCAATCGGTCGAGCGCGTCATCTATCCTGGGCAGCGGGTAAACGTCCTTTTTGGTCACGCTGTTAAGTTTCCTGTAGTCCACGCAGAAACGCAGAGTATTGTCCTTCTTTTTGACAAGAACCACAGGCGATGCCCACGGACTGGTGGACGGCTGAATGACATCGTCTGCAAGCATCTCGGCAACCTGATTCTGAATGGCTTCTCTCTCCACCGGGGAAACACGATATGGGCGCTGGCAGACGGGTCGCGTAGTCTCGTCAGTGATGATACGATGCTTGGCGAGTGGAGTTCGGCCGACCTTCGAGCACGTAGCGAAACAGTCCGCAAATTCTGCCAAGAGGGCCGACAGAAGATCCCTCTGAACCGACGGCAAGGCAGGATTTATTCTGACTGACTGAAGAACGTGATGTGGGCCAGCATACTCCGGAGAGGGTCCTCCCACGGTGCACAAACCTGGAACCTCAGCAACGTCGTGGAGGAAGGCAATAGCCATGCCTTTGGCCAGGTGCTGATATTCGTTGGCAAAGTTAGTCAGGAGGACGTGGGTGCGGCCGTCACGTAGTTGGACGAGACCTCTTGCAACGGCAAGTCCCCGCTTAAGCAGCAGTGGACTATGGCTGTCCGCTAGGCCCTCGTAGTCGTGAAAGAGGTCGTTCCGCACGAGCACCAGAACACTGCACCGCGGCGGCACCGTGACGTCGTTCTCGACAATGCGCAGAGCGTTGCTGCAGGGATCACGGGAGTCAAAGCGCGCCACGGCCTGTTTGGTCGAGAACGTGACACGTGCCTCCTGAAAGTCAATCACAGCGCCGTTCGACTGCAGGAAGTCGATCCCCAGAATCAAGTCTCTGGAACACTCGGGGAGTACGACAAATTCACCAACGTACGTAAAACCACTAATCCCAACTCTAGCCGTGCACTTGCCCACAGGGGAAATTAGGTGGCCACCAGCGGTGCGAATGGGGGTCCCCGTCCACGGTGTCAGAACCTTCTTAAGTTCTCCAGCGAAGGCACGGCTCATAACAGAGTAATCAGCACCGGTATCGAGCAGCGCGGTAATGTCAGTGCCATCAATTGTCACACGCAAATCGGATGCAGCGTATCTGATACTGTCGCTGCCTCTCTCTGTCCGGGTATCGTCGGCTCGAGGGTTCCGCGATGGAGGATCTTGACACGTCCCGACGTCAGCGGCCTTGCCTCCAGAGGTCGCTGATGTTAGTTTTCCCGACGCGGACTCGGCGAGCGACGGCCAGCAGAGCTACTCTGGCGGCCAGGGCTGGAAGAGCGATAACGGAGAGGCGAAGGGGAACGGGACTCGCGCCTTCCAGAGTAGGCAGGGTTCTGGCGTGCCCAGAGATGCTGTGCAATCTCATGCGGTCGTTCGCCGTTCTGAGGGCAGGGTGCGTCGGGATGGAAACCGCGAAGACCCACTTGGCGGTACGGACAGGCGCGGTAGAGGTGACCAGGCTCCCCACAGTGGTAGCAGAGAGGCCTGCGGTCCGGTGTACGCCACAAATCCGACTTGCGAGGGCGTGGCCCAGCTGTAGCAGATGCGGTTGCAGAATACGTGGCGATGTTACTCACGGAGGTCGACGGGGTCACACCGTAGCCAGGCACGCTTGCGTGACATGTGCCGATGTTGCTCACTCCAGGCGTTGGGGTAATGGGACCGTAGCCTGTCGTGCGACGTACAACAGATGCGTACGTGGGTCGGTCATCGAACCGGGATGGCGCTTCGGGGACAGGAGGTGCCTGCGCAGCCTGTCGCACCTCGTCCCTGACAACTTCGGACAGCGCTGCCAGCGGCGCAGGTGCAACCTGAGGCAGACGGATCCGTTGCAGTTCCTCCCGGACAACGGAGCGAATTAGTTCACGCAAGGTGTCTGCACTGCCGCCGAGACACGACGAAAAGCCTTCGGGCACCATGCAGTTGATGTCCCGGTTGTACTGGCGGGCCCGTTGTTGCAGCGTCGTCTCCATCGTGGTCGCCTCGGTTAGAAATTCCGCCACCGTGCGGGGTGGGCTGCGCACGAGGCCCGCGAACAGCTCCTGCTTAACCCCACGCATGAGATGGCGCAGCTTCTTCTCCTCTGTCATGTTGGGGTCGGCGCGCTTGAAAAGACGGGCCATGTCTTCGGTGTACATGCGCACGCTTTCGTTCGTGCGCTGATTTCGGGAGTGCAGCGCAGCTTCAGCCTTCTCCCGGCGGTCAGCGTTAGGGAACGTAGCCAGGAGACTCCGGCAAAACGTCTCCCAGGTGGGAAGTGTAGCCTCGTGGTTTTCAAACCACGTCCGAGCAGACTCTTCCAGGGCAAAGTAGACGTTATTCAGCTTGCGCTCGTCGCACCAGCCGTTGTAGCGTGCGACCCGCTCGAACGTCTCCAGCCAGTCCTCAGCGTCTTCGAACACGTCACCGTGAAAAGATGGCGGTGTTCGCGGTGGGTGGCAAAGGATCGGCGCCAGGGGCCTGGTGTCAGCGGCCATGGCAGTTGGACTCGACGGTAGAGGCTGGATCGGCGGCTGGGTCCTGGTGTCAGTGGCCATGTCGGTTGGACACGGCGGTCGAGGCTGCGTCGTCCTTGTTGGCGGGGGAAGGGGCCCAAATTCAGGCGACTCTCCGCGGAGACGGCGGCTGGGTCGCTGGTGAACCGGTGTGAGGTCCGTAGTGACGCTGTACGGAGTTTGCAGGTCGGGAAGCGAACCCAGCACCTCCACCAAACTGTAGCGTGCAACGCCAAAAAGAACACCCGCGCAGAGACGAAAAACCTGCGGCGGACACCCAGTGGTTCGAGCACGTGCGAGAGAGCCAACTAACTTCTTCCTCTTCTAGCGCATGCACTACTTCTGTCTCTTCTTCGAATGCATGTATCAATATTATCAAGGATCTTGGCGTGTGTCACGCTATCGTATGTCTTCATCACATCCGTAGCCACCACCATGCGTGCGAGATGACTGTGAGGGGACACAAGTACAGCCGGCCAAATCTTTAGCTGGCGTGCATGACGGCCGCGTTTTCCGTGCTCTTCCAGCTTATGACGGAGAAAACTTGAGAAAACATCAAATCTAAGCACAGGCTCACTAAGCCCGTTCTTGCTAAATGACTATCCGCGAATTCGCTTCGTCGTACAGCGCAGAAGCGCAGAAAAAGCGGCCGTCGCGCAAGCTATATCTAAATATTCGCCCGTCTGTGCGACCTCTTCAGCCAGTGTAGACAAACCAGTTTCCGCGCCAAGGTTTGACCACTACACAATTCGTTGTGGGTGGGATTTTTTTCTAATTTCCTGGCTGCCATGACAAGCGCGTAGCAATAATATTCTCAAAAATTATACGAATTATAGGCGTTTGTGACATAGGCCGCAATGATTTATGCTGCTGGGAGGTTTTCCAGCTTTTGATATCGGGACCGGGACCGAGTGCTTCCAGCTTAGTGATATTTCCCCTCTTTGCCATGCTTAATTTATTACACCCAAAAGGGCATCGATAGCCTTTTTGTATTTTTTTAAGAACTTGTAATGAGAACCTTCCAAGTTCCTAAAGACTTCGTATGGAACGTTGTGATGTCCCTACGTAATTTCGAGTAACTTTGGAAGCACGTGTACACCGAGTTTCATGTTTATGAGCTTATGGCTGAGAACCTCGCCTTTCATTGTAAAAAAAAATGAATAAATCTCTTATTTTAAGCCACTACTTGCGTACGGCGCAGTAATATGCAGGAGTGGAGATCATAGAGCCAGAGGTACAGCGAAGGCAGCGAAGTTTTGTCAAACGCGTGCGACGCGCACGCCGGTCTGTCGATAAGAAAAACAAAACTTAGTTATTTGAATTAAGCCGAGAGGTTTCATCGGCACGACATCATAATTATATAAGCATTGAATTAAAAGTACACGTGTCTCTAGGGTGGGACGTTATCTGTCATTCTTTTTTCTTTTTTTGCGCGAGAGTGCCACGATTGTATTGCAAGCTGCAATGCGTTTATATAGAAGGGACTCCACTCTTCTAATATCCTCCTGAGACCTGGAGTGTAAACTGTGTAACCGTTATTTTTGTGATGTACACACTGAAGTGAACATGATTTGCATAATCCATCAAGCTTAAAGGGGCTCTGAAAGGGGCTCTCAATAAAGTTGTGGTATGCCTAGGATGTTAAAGGCCGCCGCTTCAAAAATATCGTCCCGCAAGAATTATTTTTAATGCGTTTTGTATATTCTGAATTATCCGTAGTAAGAATCTGAATTTTCGCGTCTGCGCGCGATTCCCTCTCCCGCAGTCACTTTTTGCACGCTGAGATGTCTGCGCTTCTCCGCCAGCCCCACTCACTGGGACCCTCCGCTACTTCGGCCGGTTGGCGATGCGCGCGGGAATTCCCCCGTGGGCGGAGCTTCTACCCGCCCGATTGGCCGTGGCCATGGTAACAGCGTGACGTCTGAAAGAGTTGGCGCGGCGAACCAATGATAACCTTGAAAAACTCTGTTGCGCAGTAGAAGCCGAAAAAACAAATAACAGAAACGAACACCACGGCCGCTCACTTCCAACAACTTTTATTCCTCACGAGCAGCATGTTTGTACGCCAGAAAAAGGACATAAAATCATTTGTGCGAATAGTGTCGATTACTTAGGACTGCAAAATTCTTTATCGCAGAGGTAAATGGTTTGGTTTGGTTTATGGGGGTTTAACGTCCCAAAGGGACTCAGGCTATGAGGGACGCCGTAGTGAAGGGCTCCGGAAATTTCGACCACCTGGGGTGCTTTAACGTGCACTGACATCGCACAGTACACGGGCCTCTAGAATTTCGCCTGCATCGAAATTCGACCGCCGCGGCCGGGATCGAACGCGCGCGTCTTTCGGGTCAGCAGCCGAGCGTCATGACCACTGAGCCACCGCGGCGGAAAATGGAAGGTGTGCTTACACACGTGCGACCTAAACTATTTATCTTTTCAGCTTCGATGATCTATCGCGTTATCCTTTCCCTGCTTTTCCCTATAACAGCCCATTTTTCCAAAAAGTGGCTTGCAATTCTTTGACTCGCACGAGAGAACGTGATCAACTAATGTCCCTCCTCCGTTTCTGACGTTGGGAGCATGTTCCATGAGGCGCTCGTTTAAGCATCTTCCCGTCTGGCCTGTATACTTTTTCCAGCATGACAATGGAATCTGAGAGATGACACCTTCCTCACACATGACGTACGGATTCTGATGTTTTGTTGTGCATCCACGCGCTTTGCTGTTGTTAGTTTTTCCCAATTTTCATAACGTAGCAAGTTTATTTAGCACCGATAAGACTCTATTTGTACTCGCCCGTTGACCAATTTTCTTTAGATGATGGGAAATCTTGTGTAGATAGGGAATTACAACAAAGCGCTTCCGTTCACAAGGAACCTGGTGTGGATGACATTGCTTTTCCGGTTTGAGTTTCTTGAGCAACTTTTGCGCAACAGACACTTGCACATGATCGGAGTATCCAGCGTTGCTCAGCCTCTTTGGTTGCTGTTCAACTTTCACTCGTCGTGGGCGTATATGATTTTCGCAGAACATTTTGAAAACACAGATTGACGATGGCCCTTTTAACTTAGAGTGCGCAGAGTGAAACGGCAGGAGAGGTTTGTTGCTTCACTTGCATTCCTAAGTAATCGACACTATTCGCACACATGATTACATGTCCTTTTTTCTGGCGTATAAATATGCGCCTCGGGAAGAACCAAAGTTGTTGGAAGTTAGCGCCCATGAGTTCGTTTCTGTTCTTTGTGTTTTCATCTTCTGCTGCGCTGCAGTGTTTTTCAAGGCTATGAACCAACAAGTCTTCAAAGCCACATCATTGATAACCCCCGGCAGCTGACGTCACTTGCACGATATGTGTACCAGTTTTCGCTCGAAAACCCGACACCACTGCTCGCCGCGAGGTGCGAAAGCGGGAATTTTTTAAAATGTATTTAAATTATCCACTCGCGCTTGAGGTCTCGCACACGGCATGAACGCTCGCTTTCCTATCGCGTACATAATGCAAGAATTTCATAGCCAACCTCGAACACGCTTTTCAGAGACCCTTTAATTTTTTGTTAAAAATTTAAAAAAAGCGAAATAATTATTTCCTCTAAAAATCATTCCAAATAAACTCAGAAACCTATTACGTCTCCAATGTCTTTCTTTAAGCCTCAAATAATAAGTATTTTGTTTCATTTACATTTGGGTGTGCCTCATTTGTACTTACCCCCAATGACAACTCGCGTAATCATGTATTACTGTTTTACTGTTATTAATAGCTGGGCAGCTCGGAAACACGTGCGCGTAATCTGCGCAGGTAAGTAAGTAACTCATTAAGGACCATAAATAATGATCCATGGTGCCAACTGCACCCTATAGTGCCCCGCTGGTCATGAGTCAAAGCGAGGGTCAAAGAACATCTGAGTTACTAGCCTCAGTCCTGGCCCTCATAACTAATCACGAGGTTGTACCGGCGACGAAAGGTACGTGTCCGTTCTGTCTTGGTCCCGTCCGCGAGTACGGCAAGGCGACAGAAACTATGGCTGTTAGAAATTATAGAACGGCGTCACGTCTGTCCCGGAATTAAAGGATCTTAAGCCATGCACAGGGGCTACTGACCTCTGCTTTGAGTGATATCACGCGCTTCTGCATAAGGACTACACAATCCTTCGTTTATGTAGCGCCAAGTGAGGAATCATTGCGTCGAACCCAACATGCCGCTTATATTATAACATTAATGCAGTTTTTGTTACCAGACCCATCAAGGCGCGTTTGTTTCGCACACATTAGTGAAACAATCCATTTCCCTCCACATGCCCTCCTCCCTCCATTTGCGGCTAGCGTCCGCTGCGCATAAAAATTTCAAAACGCAGTAGAAAGTTGGAACCTGACGAGAGTGGCACAACTACTCACCCGCCGCGATGGTTCAGCGGCGCGCTCTGCTGCCGACTCCGGAGTCTCCGGGCCTAATCCCGGACGCAGCTCCCGCATTTAAGACGAGGACGAAATCCAATAACGCCTGTGTGCTTGTGTTAGTGCATCCGCCGCGCATTCGGGAGGTGCTTGGTTCGATCCTGATTGCCACCGAGCACCCAGCGGTTTTCAAATGGCTACGAGATTTCCCCCAGCCAGGTGCCGGCTTTTCTGGGGTGAAATGCTTGGGTAAAAGGGCCTTGGAACAAACCGTTGCGGTGACGGGGCAGTGATTCGTTCCGCCGTCAAGCAACTAAAATTCTGAAATTAAAATTCTGAAACTAAAATTCTCCTCGTGCGGTAAAGCCCACTCGTGGCCCTTCTTCGTCTACACAAGGTCGGGTGAAATACCCATTTTCCAAGCATTTCACTTCAAAGGAGCCGAGCACCAGGCCAGGGAAAAGCTCGTACTCATTGTATCACCGGTGGATACTAGGTGGCAGTGGGAGTCGAACCCCGCACCTCCCGCAAGCGGGGCGGACGCTTGGACCACTAGTACCCCCAAGTGGTATAAATTAACGCGGAGCCCACCAGCACGGCGTCCCTCATAGCTATGGGGACGCCGTTCTACTAGCTAATTCTACTAGCAGTTCTACTAGCTAATTTACTTAAACACCGACGGACCGCGACAGCTCCAGAGTTAGTGTCAAGTAACAGACTCGAACACGTGCAGCACGACTTTAGCGAAACATGCTTGTCCTGCAAATCGCTGCGAGGCGTTCTGTTCGTGAACATCTCCCGAGCGAAACGGTGGAAATAGGAGAAAGCCGGGCAGCACAGTGGATACGATAGACGTAGGGAAGCCTGTCTGCCCAAATCCCACGACTTCAACAAAGAATTCAAGATGCGAGTAAAGCGTGTGTTTTCCCGCGGTGTTAGCTTCGCGGAGATCCCAAGTCGACCGACTATATATCTTTTCTCGCAGTCCCTACAGCTTTACGCACTCAAGCGCCGCCTCGTTCCTATCCGTGTCATGTCCGGCTTTGCGCCATTGCCGCGCCGTTCGCTCGAGAGCTACACAACAAACTGCCCAGCTGGAGTCGCGAGATCGCCGTGCGCGTACGCGTCCCGCCGAGAGCGAGAGCACCGCTTTGACAGGGCTTCGCGAATCGGTGCTGCGCCAGGCAGCGACAGGCACGTGCTCGGCTTCCCGTGGCAAATTGCTTTGCAGCGCACCGCACAGCCTGTGGCCAGGGCAGGAGCCATTGGCGTGCAGCTCCGCACACACACAATGGTGGTGCCGGGGGCCTGGGCGGCCGATATCGGCCCCGATAATCAAAGGTCGCTTCGCGAAGAGCGCGCGGCCCTGGTTGGCTCAGGCGGCTCACCTCGGATTACGCGCGGCCGCAGCGACCTCCGCCACCCGAACGACAGGCGACGAGTTCGCTTTCTATCTATGGGAGCTGCCTTGGGGGCTTTACGCAACACCGCCACGAAAGCGACCGACGTTGAACGGGGCGCCCTCATGTCGACCAAGGCTGCTGCCGCTGCACGAGCAGTGGGCCACAAAGTGAACGCGGCTTGAATAACAGGGCGTATTGCATTCCCTTCTGCCGAGTTGCTTTCTTTTTTTTTTTTTGTACTGTTACAGGTGCCTCATATATGCGCGGAGGGATCAGGTTGCAGTAACGTGTTCGCAATTACGTCGACGTTTATTCCTATACGCAAGGTGAACAGATGAATTGATGATGCAGTTCCCTAACAGGGGGAATTGCGCGCAGGTTTTTTGAGCGCCGATAAGATGGGGCTCTTGAAAAAGCCCACGTAATATATACAAGGGGCGTTCAATAAAGATTTCCCCTGACACACTTCTACTTATTAGAGGATGCTGAAACTGCGCATGTGTAATGACTTACGTCTTTATAGGCCACGTGCCAATGTGCAACTCCAAACTAATAACGGCCTTCCTTCCACAGGTGCTGAAGTGGTGTGAGGTGTGACAATGGATGCAGTGGAATACAGAGCAGTCATCAATTTCCTGTACTTGAAAGAACACACTCCGGGGAGACGTTCGATAAGATAAAAGTGGCTTATGGGGAGGATTCGCCAACATATGATGTTGTGAAGAACTGGCATCGTCAATTTAAATGTCGTCGGACTTTGGTGGAAACGGCTTCGATTGCAGGGCGACCTCACTCTGCTATCGATGAACACATCATTCAGCAAGTGGTGGCCGCCATTTTAGAAAATCGCCAAGTAACTGTTCGAGACTTCGCTCAAAATATCATGATTAGTGTGGGGTCCGTGGAAAAAATCATTCAGAACCATCTTCACATGCGTAAGCTATCCGCTCGCTGGGTTCCACGGCTGCTACACCTTTCCGAAAGCAGCAACGAGTCGAATGCTCCCAGGCTCTTTTGACCATGTGCCATGGAAACCAGGATGACTTTTTCAACAGACTGATTGCACAGTATTAAAGCTGAGTCCATCACTATGATCCGGATACTAAAGTCCAGTCGATGCAGTCGAAGCACTTGGGGCTCACCGCCTCCAAAGAAGGCACGCCCAGCCCTGGGCGGGCAAGGTCATGCTCACAGTCTTTTGGGACCAGCACGGAGTAGTCTTGATGAATTTCCTAGCAAAAGGTGCCACGATTACGGGGGCATACTATGCTTCACTGCGGCGGAACTTGCGGGAGGCCATCAAAAGCAAGAGACGTGGCATGCTCACCAACGGTGTCCGCCTTCTGTAAGACAATGCCTCAGTTCACAACTCTCATGTTGCACAGATGGAAACACGCTGCTGCGGCTTTGAAATTCTAACGAATCTCCCATTTTCATCCGACCTCGCAACATCGGACTGCCACCTCTTTCCGACAATGAAGTCATATTTGAAGGGCAAGCATTTTCCAGATGATGAGACTCTGATTTCTGAAGTCACAACATGGCTTTTGGAGCAACCTGTCGACTTCTACAAGGGACGTGATTACAGTTGCATAAAAAAATGAGAGAAGTGTGTGTCCCTGGGTGGCACCTATGTAGAGAAGGACTAATAAACCTGCAAAGTTTCGTTGCTCTCCGTCCAAAGGAAGTGGGTCAGGGGAGATCTTTATTGAACACCCCTATGACATTGCCGTTTCGTAGACGCTCACGCTATGAGCGTATTAAGGCACGAGGAGACAAGTGAAAGCGTTCTCGTCGGTGAAAGTAGCCCGACGGCTCGCTTTTGATGACCCGTTATCGTTTGTTGTGGCCAGCCGGTAAAATGGTGTCTTCATTTTCCTGCTCGTATAGCCACCCTCGGGGCAGGGAATCCACGGAGCGCGCAACTCGGAGCGAGCACGCAGGATATTTGTTCGCAGCACGCGACAGCCCGCCTGGAATAAGCATAGCGGGACCGTTTTATTGGCCAAATATTCACCCGTGTGCAGCCTCTCTCTATGGCAGCGTCGCTTCCACGCCTGGTCGAAAGCCGCAGCTGTGTCTCGGGCGCAGATGCAGAGAATTCATCGTCGTTGCTGCACCATCAACCGCCAGCAGCGACATCATTACAGGGCGGTTGCCATGGTTATAACGACACGCATCGCTTTACTTTCTTGCTGCTGCCAAAGGAGGCTCAGAACAAACCTGTTGAAAAGCTGCGCCGTTCGTTGTAGCTGTTTTTCAGAATCGGTTCTTATATATTAAGCGAACAGTTGAAAGCTCTTTTTCTGCATTTTTTCCTGAAACGACCACAAGGTATCTGCCTCCATTAACACTTATGCTGGTTACTCAGGAGTCATTTATTGAAGCTTAAGTTCAATTACTGAAGGCGCAAGCGCTTTGCATTCTCAACATCTCAACTCTCGTTCCGCTCTCATACATCGTAGCTGCTGCATTCTCCGTTACTCCCAAGGCTTGTCGCGTGCAGGGTAGCGCCGCTGACAAGCAAGTTTACTGCCCAGCGCTCGGCCGCGGATACGAAACTCAAGAGCCCCGTTCGAGCCTCTTTCTGTGTATTCTAACGCTCGCTACCGCGTCGTCCTTTTCTAATCTTCCGGCTATTCCGACTATGGCCGCTGGTTGAGCTTGCCACACTTTTGCCACACAGCGGATGACGCGTGCCGCCTCTGTACCCTTCCCTGCCTGCGTCCTTGCAAGTGACTTACTCGTTGCGCGAACTCTGTAATCCTCGACCTGCACATCGAGCGTAAGGCAATCGTCGGGTGCGTCCTGCATGCCGGCAAGGCCGGGAGCCCATTGCGTCTTACTCCACCTGTAGCTGCGGGAAACCCTAGACCCCTAGGCTTTCGGCGGTGTATGCTCTTCCTGAAGCCAGCACCCTGTGACCGTGACTGTTATCGCGACTGAGCTCATTGGGCTGTTCCTAATTCCTGAAGGCGTCTCAGCCGCACCGCTAATCTACGAAGCGTCGGCCATTTCTGGTCTGTTCTTGGTATGTTTGCGCCTGAGGCTCGCCACGGCAACTTGTGTTTGTTTTGCGGCACCTGTAGTGACTTTTCCTTTCTACTTTTGCCTTTCAGCCTTGCCCCGTCTGCAATTGCGCCATTTCCGGTGGTATATATCCAGCAAATCTAGACAAAAACATTTTTCAGCGGAAAAGAGTTTATGAACGCAATTTTGTCGTATACTGTAAGATTTCACTATAACAATGAATATATCCGCAGGTCTCCCGTCAGCAGGCTTCCATTTCTTTTTTTGCTACCGTGAAAAACGTTCCCCATTGGTTTCCTATGGCAGTCTAAACTGCTGGATACGAGCGATAGAAAATCTTTAAAAAATATTTCGCTACGCACCGGAAGAACAGGCCATTATCTTCAATATTTCCTTAACAGTATGTTACTACATTCAAATATAGAAAATTTTTGTTCAAAAACGCTAGGCCTGTCTGTCTGCCTAATTGATGGGCTTTACCGCCACTTTCTTACTTTTACCAGCTGAGTTTTCACGCCGGGAAACTGCAACTGCGCAACATATTTTGTTGGAGTGTCCAGATGAAGAGGCAGGCAAGTGCCCAAAGGTGGGTCCGAGTGGGCCGGAATCAATTTCACTCCCCCCCCCCCCCCCCCCTGCGGCAGCCAGAAAAAATATCTTGGGCCCCCTCGCGAAAAAAAATCCTGGCTACGTGCCTGTGAAGAACCATCTGCTGAGTTTCAATTAAGACACTCGTATAAATACCACTGATAATGATTCACACTCTAGGAGCCTTCTCCTGCCCTCCGTGACAACGGTTCGCCCATCGGCAAGACACTGACATCCTTATAAAACTTTAGGACCCTATAGTATCATTCCTAGAAATGTCTACTTCCCGATTCCATGAATACAATGTATTTCTCAAGCATTTTTCGATTTCGTAGTTATGTGTGCCCTCTGTTCTAAATTGTTTCTTTCCTCGAACCACTTCCCCTAAGCAAAAAAAAAAAAGTAGGAGCTTTTAACCATTCTGTCAAAAATAGCTGTTTTCCCAAAACATAGCTTATTATCCTCAACCGACAACAGTGATAAAATAATTACTCCTCCCTTCCTCCCTCCATCGCTGCCATTACCGATGTTGAGAACTTCAAGAAAACTGTGTTTTCTGCCATCATATAACTTGTTTTGTATAACTATGCACTGTATTTTTTTTTGTTGTACCACTCCTTTCTGTAATGCCTTCGGGCCCTGAAAGTATGTGAAATAAATAAATAAATAAATAAACATAAAATGGTTTATGGGGGTTTAGCGTCCCAAACGACTGAGACTATGAGGGCCGCCGTAGTGAAGGGCTCCGGGAGCTTTGACCACCGGGGGTTCTTTAACGTGCACCTACATGACACGGTATACGGGCCTCTAGAATTTCGCCTGCATCGAAATTCGACCGCCGCGGCCGGAATCGAACCCGCGTTTTTCGGGTCAGCAGCCGAGCGCCATAAACAGTGAGCCACTGCGGTGGCATAATTAAATAAAATATGCCGCGGTACAAGTTGATTCACCATTAGTGCCAGTGTGAAAAAATGCAGTGCTACAAAAAATCCACGCAGGAACACACGGCACAGAACGGGCTCCCGTCTTCTTTGCATTCGTCTACAGTTGCGCTGTACTTCTTATCAATAAAGTAACTCCGGAAACCTCAGAGACGTTTTGTTCAACTCTTTTGCTTGCAGTCAGTTGCGATAAAACTGAACTTAGCCGTTTCACGGCAGGTTCTGTAAGTTAATCGTTATTTCATGGCCTTACTCAAGAAAGAATGTAGCAGTGCTCTGGTGTTGTGTAACGGGAGTAATAATACAGCGAACCCTTTCTAATGCTTACTTTTTCATGCCTCTTGCTCAAGGCTGCTGCAGCGCGCTTTGTTTTGTTTGTCCCGCCAGTGGATATGAGATTCTTCTGGAACGATCCTAACCGCGCGCGACAGTGTCTGCGACGTTTAAGATAGTTATCGGTGCGTTCAGCTTTTTATCCCGAAAGTTCATCACCTCTAAGTCCAGCACCGTCGCGAGCGATGGTGATTCTAATCTTCGACGACCGCCGACTCCGCACGCTTGCTGCAATTGCTGCCGCCGAGATTAGTTCTTTGCGGGCCCACTTTAATGCAATAAACCGATTCGATTAAGTTTCACCCCATCCTTTCGTGCGCAGCCAACGTGCGCGTCTATACTGTCACCCCAGCCTCGTGACAATATCTCTCTTGCGGGTGAGTTGAACTTATACGAGCTGGAAATAAGTTGTGCCGTCTTTGAGAAGAAAGACACGGGCATCTGACCTTTCAGCTGCGATGCGCCTTGATACAACCCAAAAGCTGCGCTACTACTCACAGCGAACCGCCGAGCAAAACACAGAGTGAAGGAAATTAAAATGTGGCTAGTGCTGCGCGGAATCAGCGCTCAAGCGTTGAACATGTTGTGTTTCAGGATGTTATGTGGTGCAGATGACTTCTGCGCTGGTTAGCGGTTTAGCATGAAACTTCCAGCTTACGCAGAGCACGAAACTTGGGTTAGAAGCTATGTGTTAAAGGTTATTCGCTATTCTTTCCAGATTCAGCCTTCGCCGTTGCTCCAAGGCGAGGATGTCCCGGGAAGTACCGTGTTCAGCGAAAGCAAAAAATCAACTGAGAACGACCCTGGCCAGAACTAACTGTTTCTAACCGCAAATCCTATTCATGCGCGAACACTAAAATAAAAAGAAAGCAGTTACACTTTGGATACTAATTTGTCATAGCTCACTAAAATTTTTATGATCAGTCCGCCCGAAAATAAAAAAAAAATAACTCCCGATTTACTTCGTTAACCTAAACGCGACGTAAATGCGCTAGCACAATATGTATGGACCCTTCGTATACGTTACTTATGCCGGTTTTATAGACAACGTAAGCGGCAGCTGGCGCGACGCAGTTTCTGCCGTTCCACTGGGATGCAGCTGCCGCGAAATTGGTTTGCCTCCTATGCACTAGGCCGCAGCAGGCGCGCTACCCTCCGTTCCACTCGCCTGCAGCTGGCTTGCACGGGTCTCGTCCTTTACACGTGGCTGCAGCTGCCGCGAAACCGGTATTCCCTCCTTTACCAGGGTACCACCAGGCTTCACCAGGACACACCAGCGTCTTTCCCCACTCACCACTTTGCCACCTACTACCCGTTGCCGGGATTGTCCACGCGACCGCCGACCGGAGCAGACGTACGCTGAAAGGGCTCCCCGCCCGACTCCGACAAGCTGCGAGTTGCCTGCCCCGACGAAACCGGTCGCGCTCTCGGCCGCCGGTGACCTTTCATCCCTTCGCGGCTCACGCCACGTGGCTCCGCTCTGACGGAGCCACGCCGTACTCCCGCTATCCCTAACGCCAGGCAGCCCGCTATGGCTGGCCCGTCTACGGACCCATCGACTTCTACGGACCTGGGACCACCCCAGGATTTCAACATCGAGCGAGAATCCGATATGGAATCGCAGGACGAGGACTTTTCGCAAGAGTCTACCCCCCTCACTTCAACGTCCGGCGCTGACGATCCCCCTCCCCTCCCCGGCAAAGGGCCAGGATGGGAGTTGTACGTTAAAAGAAGCCGGGCGAAGAAGCTCCGGAGGGAAGCTAGAATTTTGGCTGCAACCACCAGCAAGAACACGGAATCGAACGTGAGTGCTCCTCAAGATACTCCCCACAACGATCAAAGGTGCCGCCCGGGTCCACGTCGACCTCGTCTGCCGCCTCTACCCAAAGATGACATCAAGATCGTGGTTCGCCCGACCGCAGGCCTCAACCTCCGCAAAATACCGACACCCGTACTCTCAGAAGCCGTGGTTCGCTCATGTCGACACCCACAACGGATCCAGGGAAGGTACATTGTTCGCCTTCACCCAGGCTCAAATATCATCGTCATCAGCACGCCGTGCGAAAACTCGGCGGCCGAGTTTAGCAACCTCGAAGGACTCAAGTTGGACGGCAAAGTCCACCCGGTACGGGCGTATACCCCGCTCCCCACAAGCACACTCAGAGGAGTCATCCACGGACTCCGGTCCACCGAAACCCAAGAATCACTCATGGCATCTCTGTGGGTGAGAGACACAAGGATCGAAATCCTACACGCGCGGATCCTCGGTTCCTCCACAACGGCTCTTCTCGCTTTCTCGGGACCATGTCTGCCTCGAACGGTCTACCAAGGAGGAGCGGAGTTTCTGTGCCATCCGTATCGACCGGCGCGGCAGTTCTGCTCGGCGTGCATGCAGCCAGGCCACCGACCCGACGTATGCCCCAACCCCACAACCAAGGTGTGTCGTCTCTGCGGAGCCAGCGACCCACCTGCGAGCCACAAATGCCAACCCAAATGCTGCCTCTGCGGGGACCAGCACGAAACCGGCGCGAGAGGATGCCCGCGACGCCTGAAAGCCGTGCGCCAACCTCCCGTCTCCTCCAAGACAGTCAACCCAGGCCAGGGCCGGAAGTCCCGCAAGGACGGGGTGCCGGGAATCCACAAAGGCCGATGGTTCTCCTCAGACGACGAGAGCATGACCAGCCACGGCAGCAGGCGGGCGAGCCAGTCTGGGAGCCGTTCCCGATCAAAGACCCCGGTGCCGCCCCTGGCCCCACCGAAGCCGGCGCCGAGGAAAAAGAAGCCGTCACCGCCGCCGACGACGAAACAGGTGAGCTGGGCAGAGAAGGTTACGGCCTCCCCTCCTCCCTCGTTCACTGACTCCCGAACTGCTAAACTACAGGCCCAAATCGCGACCCAGGAAACCCGCCTAGCAACACATGAAAAGCTTATAATGGATATCAACGCGAAACTAGATCGCCTCCTTGCGCGAAAAGAATCCCCAGCCCCTAATCCGACGTACGTCACACAGGAGCAGCTCTCCCAATTTGCGGAGCGTCTTGACCAAACAATTCAAACCGAGGTAACCTCACAGCTAACGCACCTCCTTGAGACCAAAATCGAACCGCGCCTTGCTCGTATAGAAGCGCAGATTGAACACATTCTCAGGATACAAACGCAAAACGCGGTAGATATGCAGTCCCTCCGGTCTACGCAGCGAAAGCGTACCGCCTCGAGCGACTCGGGCCCCACCCGAAATCGGAGTCGTGCACAATCGACCAGCAGTGAGGCGGGCGTTTTCATTGCCCCGCAGGTCCACCAATATGGCCCCACACCCTAGACAGCCACCCACCGAACACATCGAAATTTGGCAATGGAACTGCAGGGGGTTCCGACGAAAGTTAGGTCTCCTCAAGCAATTCATTGCTAAAGCTCCTATCAGACCCGATTTGATATGCCTGCAAGAGGTCAAGGCTGACAGAGCCCCCTCCGTGCCGGGATACTACACGGTCGTTCACCCCCTCATGCCGACGGTTGCAACGCTGGTTGCAAAGGATGTGACCGTTGTCGAACACACGTTATCTGTGCCGGATGTAGAGCACTTAGCGGTCGAAATCGTGCCAAATAAGCGTGGCCGAAAAAGCACATTCGTCGTAAATATGTACAAAGCACCGACCCCAGCGAGAGCTGACTTCACAGATTTCTTAACGGCGGCAGTGCAAAAGGCGCAAAACAACCAACTTGTCGTAGTCGGCGATTTTAACGCCCCGCACAGAGACTGGGGATACCGCATCAACTCGGCAAGAGGAGCCTCGGTGGCTAGGGCGATAACAATACTCGGCCTCGAACTCCTCACCGACCCAGACTATCCGACGAGAGAGGGAAACAGCGTCACGAGAGACACTTGTCCGGACCTGACCCTCGTCAAAAATGTCACCCATGCTACGTGGACGAATCTCGGAGAAACACTAGGAAGTGATCACTGCATCCTCAGCACCTCGCTCACATCGACGAAAATTCGCAGAAACCTTGGCCCGGCACGGCTAACCGACTGGACTAAATTCAGAGAGTCACAAATTTCAGAAGGCGCCATCGAGTCGCTCTCGGATTGGTGCGATGCCATAAGACAGGCGCACGCTTCCGCCACCGAGATAGTACAGCGTACGCCGGAATCGCCGGAAATCGATCGGCACCTGCTCAAGCTATGGCAGCAACGAACCAAACTAGTGCGACGGTGGAAGCGCCAACGCCTGAATCGTCCCCTAAAGAAACGCATCGCAACTCTCACGGAGGAGGCCCAAACGTATGCCCTACAGCTATCTCAAAGGAATTGGCAACAGTTCTGCGAGTCGCTGAGAGGCACGCTGGGAACGTCGCGTACTTGGACGATTTTGCGTAACCTAATCGATCCCACGAAGTCCAAGACTGAATCAACTCGCACGTTAAAGCGCATTGCTCATCTGTTTCCGGGAGACGATGCAGCGCTGCTCCGAGCTTTGGAAAACAGATACGTCGGCGCAACGCCGACACCACCGAGCACGGTCGAGTACCGAGGAGATCCCAATTCGGCCCTAGACGCTCCCATCACAACGGCGGAAGTCTACGCTGCGGCCCGTTCGTGCACTCGGAATACAGCGGCGGGAGCGGACCGGATCAACAACGCAATGATCCGGAACCTCAGCAACGCTAGAATTCGAGACCTGACAAAATACATCAATGATTCGCTCTGGGAGAAGAACGTCATCCCGGATGAATGGAAACATGCGGAGGTGATCGTAATCCCCAAACCGGGGAAACAACCTACAATTGAAGCCCTCCGACCCATCTCGCTTACATCGTGCCTCGGCAAGCTGTACGAACGAGTAGTGCAAACAAGACTCCAAAACTACTTAGAAGAAAACAACCTTTTCCACCCATCGATGCTGGGATTCCGGGCGGGTCTCTCTACGCAAGACGCCTTCCTCCTTCTGCATAACGAGGTCCTTGTCGGCATCCCGAGAGAATCCGAACACGTCGTCATGGCTCTCGATCTCAAGGGAGCTTTCGACAACGTCTCGCATGACGCTATCCTGAACGAACTGAATAACCTCCACTGTGGTGAACGGGTATTCCAATACATTAAGAATTTCCTCTCGAACCGCACGGCCACCATTGGCATAGGCGAAACGCGCTCCGACATCAAGAGCATGCCCAACAAGGGCACGCCTCAGGGATCCATCATCTCCCCTCTCCTATTTAACATCACCATGATTGGAGTGGCAAAGGCCCTGCAAGAAGTTCCCGACATTGGATTCACTCTGTACGCGGACGATATCACCATCTGGACCACCAAAGGCTCTTTGG
The DNA here is from genome assembly GCF_055824585.1 of Amblyomma mixtum. NCBI lineage: Eukaryota > Metazoa > Arthropoda > Arachnida > Ixodida > Ixodidae > Amblyomma > Amblyomma mixtum. Next base: position 157,979,383 of record NC_143014.1, on the reverse strand, counting down.
CGGACAAGGAACAAGCGCTACAAGTGGCGGCGACATGCGTCGAAAGAGAAGCGATATGCCGCGGCCTGCGATGTGCCCCTGAAAAATCAGAAATAATCAGAGTCAAGGGGTTTGCGTACAAATCCCAAGACACCCTGATCAACGTCCTACTTCGGGTACCCAGGTTAAGGAAACTTCTCTAACCCGCATACTCGGTCTCTGGATACAAAGCGACCGCAAAGCCACACACACCTTCAAGCTACTGTCCCACGCCACCCAGCAAATCGCCCGAATGATACGCCGGGTGGCCAGGAACAGAAAAGGCATGCGAGAAGAAGACACAATAAGACTGGTGCAGGCGCTTGTCCTCAGCCGCATCTCTTACGGTCTTCCGTATCACGCTCTTCTCAGACAAGACTTCAAGAAGGCGGACGCGCTGATCCGCACGGCATACAAACACGCCCTCGGACTACCCCCGTATACGACCAACACCAAACTCGAAGCACTGGGACTTCACAACACCTTCGACGAAATCAGAGACTCTCTCCTCCTCGCACAGCGAGAGCGACTCCTTCGCACGGAAACCGGCAGGCAGATACTCATTAGAATCGGCTTCCCGGCCGATCTCCAAGTCATCGAGTCGACGGAAAACCTTTCACCCAGGTACCGCAATAGAGTCCACGTCAATCCACTACCCAAGAACATGTCACGCTCGCACAACGAGGGCCGACGCAACGCTCGGATCGACTACTTAAAGCGCACAGTCGCCCGCAGCTTCAATACTCTATACGTAGACGCCGCCCTACACAGAGACGCCACGCGCGCCACGGCAGTGGTGGTGGACTCCACATTTCAAGAAGTGGCCAGCGTTTCCCTGAGGCACTGCACGGTCACCGAAGCTGAAACGGCCGCGATAGCGCTCGCCGTCCAGTACGGAGATACTCACGGCAAAGAAGTGAAGATTGTGTCGGACTCCCAGGCGGCATGTCGACTTCTTCTCGCAGGAAGAATCCCCAAAAAGTTGACCATATTTGCAACGACTTCCCCTGTACACAATTCCGAACTCCAACACGAAATCACATGGGCTCCGGGGCACTCGGGGCTCGAGGGAAACGAGGCCGCGGACCTGGCAGCTCGAGGGCACACCAACCGAGCGACAGACATCCCCGACCAGGACACCACCACCCCCGAAATCCCCACTGCCTACAGTGCACGGCTCCAATACTTCAGAACGCTTCGCCAGCAATACCCCCCACCGCATAAAAGGCTAAATGCTCAGGAGGCGCGCGAATGGAGGCAACTCCAGACCGACACCTTTCCTAATCCATATAAGTACCACATTATTTTCCCGGGCCGTTACGAAGGCTCCTGCCCGTGGTGCGAAGAACATCCCACAACATACCACATTACAAGTGGGTGCGTTGGGCCAAAACCATTGGAGCTAAAATTCCCTAGAACAATGGAGCAGTGGGAGGCCACTCTGCTCAGCTCGGACCTTGCCATTCAGCAACAGCTGATCAAACAAGCCCGGGCGGCAGCGATAGCCACTGGGGTCCTGAAATGAGGACACCACCCGTTCTGTAACCTTTCATTTTCTTACTTTCTTTTACTTTTCTCAATAAATGTTTTCAACAACAACAACCCGTTGCCCGTCATCCTCTTTCGTCTTCCCTCTCCCAATTTCATTTCCCTCACCTACGAAAGTAGAGGGAGAAAGTTCCCTCTCTCCCCTTTGCCACCTGCCAACCGTGCAAGGTGGCAGATGGCAGGTAGAGGCTTCACCAGCAGACAGGACGGCTTTTTCGCTAGCGAGGCATCTAGTGCTGATGCATTGAAATAAAATATGTAACGTGATCACACAAAGAACAACTTATTGCACCCGAAGATGCCGCGTTATTGCCTGGGGGAAATCGACGAAATCAAAGGAACGGCTTGCCCACGGCTGGCGCGTACATGCTCGTGGCAGCCCGTTCTTATGCGCATATTAGTCGTAGCAACAAACTGTGCGCACTGCTAACTAATAATAATTTCAGAACGTCGGCTTGAGCCCATTCGACTGTTGTCTACCGCAGTCATAGCTCGTGCCTCATTAACTATTGTAGCTACTTAAGTTTTGCTTTAAAGCAGTAAACTTTTACGAACGTCTCAGTTAACGATTTATATTGCAACCATAGGTGTATGGGCGATCTTCTCTTTGGTTTAAGATTCCATTGGCGTCAGCGTCATACGATCCATGCAGGACTCTGTAGGGACACTTCACTATCTATAGTCATAGTATGGACAGGTTGGATTATGCCATAAATACACATTTGGATCACTGGCCAATTTTGTATAGGACTACAGATGTTGCTGAATAACTATAGATGGTAAAGAATGGCATCTATAGTTATGGGATCAAGGGTGGTATGGAAATGTGGGCAATAGAAGGCGAACGGGGCAAGGAAAGGGCGGCGTATTATCGCCGTCATTTCCTTGCTGAAATAGGGACGGGAGCTTAAAAACTCCACAGTTTTATTTCCTTTAGTGCGTATGGGGAAGGCGTACTGTATTGTAAAGATTGTGGCTCGGCTTAAACCACTTCAGATAGTGCAGTTATCACCTTTGTCAGGTGTATGGCAACTGAAACCTTGCAATAAATATTTTGTTCGGATACACTTTTGAAGGTTAGGACAGACCGCCAAAATTTTCATTTCAAATCAAGACAGAATGATTGCTGAATTGAGGAGTTCCCGCTCATGTGTTGCGTGTTGTGTTGGGTTTAATGGCATTAGGCAGCTAAGGCCATCAAGCGCGAAACTATATCGCTCAAGTGATCGTAAGTGCACTTAGTAACATGGAAACGCTGTCCCTAGAAAATTGCTTCCCCGAATGATAAGGGGTCTGCGGCACTATAAGAAAGTCCATCCAGTTTCCTATTCAACCTGCCTTTACATGCCAATATTCTGAAAGTTTTTCACTGCCAACAATTAAAGAATAATCGACATTCAAACTATGCGAGCAGCACGCAGCAGCTCCTGCCATGAAGTTGTCTGATGTGTCAGTTATAACAAGGCCTGAAACATTTAAACCGATTTTCACCTCAGTGGTGAACCTTCGTGCCCGCAAGGTTCAAAAACGAAGTTTAGGGGTATTGCACCATGGTGGCTCACTGGTTTTGTCTTGCTGGTGCTGATCCCAACCTTGCGGGACCGAATCTAAGCCGAAGAGGCCGCACTTCGATAGGAACGAAATACAAAACTGCCAGTGCACTGTGAGTTATGTCAGCGCACGTTAAAGATTCCGAGGTGATTTCATTAATCTTGAGCTCTCCACTACGGCGTCGCTCATAGCACACGTGTCACTTGGGGACGCTAAACCCCGGATAATGCTACTACTACTATGTAATTTTCCCTAGGTTTCTCATAGTCCTGCTCATTAAATACAATAAGCTGCGTTGTTATTTCTGCAATACTTCTGTTATTCTCTTAGCTGATAAAGTTCAAAGTCCGTTAATATGCAGTTAAAGGGAATTAAGGCACGAAGTAATGCGCACAGACCACACAGAGGAAGCGATGGCCTGCTGTGTCAACATATTAATGACAACAAGACCGATATATGACACACTCTCAGCTTACTTTTTGACACTGCTTTTCAAGCGCTGCTCTGCGGAGTTTCCCCGGGAACGTGAGACGAGGGTCTAAAATGATAATAAATATCCAAGAAAACGAACATGAACTTCTTTCTTGTCGATCGCCAGGAGCAAACAGGCGTATTTTACTTCGCTTCAATTCAATTTAATTATTAAACTAAATCAATTATCTGCTGTTAAAACCGCTGGAAAAGAGAAAATAGGCCCAATTATCCAGTTTTTGAGTGCTAACATGAGACACTTTTTTTAAATATGGGGTTTTTCGTGAAAGCCTTTTCTGTCTTGACTCAACGTCCTACAAAATGAGTCTGTGAAACTATAATGATGTCATGACAGTTGTTCATCTGTAGATCAAGCGCCTCCATGTTAGCCGCCGCGGTGGCTCAGTGGCTATGGTGCTCGGCTGCTGACCCAAAAGACGCGGGTTCGATCCCGGCCGCGGCGGCTGGAATTTCTTTGGAGGAGAAATTCTAGAGGCCCGTGTACTGTGCGATGTCAGTGCACGTTAAAGAACCCCAGGTGGTCGAAATTTCCGGAGCCCTCCACTACGGCGTCTCTCATAGCCTTAGTCGCTTTGGGACGTTAAACCCCATAAACGTAAACGTAAACGCCTCCATGTTATACCTTTTGTTCGATGTATTACCTCCCCTCACTTGCATGTGGCCGTTTGGACGAACGTTTGGCAGTTTTCGCTTCAATGTATGCACTTCGCCACACATGTCTCTGTTTACAGTATATTTTATAAAGAGATATAATATTGTTTTTTTCTTTGATTCCATTCAACCCGTATCATCTGCTGCGCCGACTGACCAATCCGAGCGATAAACAGGGCGTTGTTGCGTTTCAGGTGCGGTCGAATGACGCATACAAAGATTTTAATTATATAATTATATTATCTTGGCATCGGTGCAGCGGAATGACTTGACGTAACAAAATATCCCGCCAGCAAGCTCCCACACAACCGCTGTTGCTGCGTTTTGTTGCCTTGAAATCTTTGAGTGAAGTTTGGGTTTATTCCTCCCTTTTACATTGCGATGTGCCATTCTTTTTACGGAGATGACTTTGTGGGCCCAGTGAATCGTGCCTAGTCGGCTTTGTTGTGCGTTCGACTGGCGCCAGCAGCCATGATTGGAGCACTGCATGGTTCTCAGTCTGAGTCTCAGGAACAAAGTCGGAGGCCAGGCCCGGCCCAGGCCAGCTAAATTAAGGCTTTACAGAGCCCGGCCAGTGAGGCCGTAATGCCCGGCCTGGGCCGGTCCGGTGCTGTTCGCGGCAGCAGCTCAAGAGGCAGATGTTTCACTGTTTGCTACTGGAGTGCAGGCGGGGCACTGTTGTTTTCATTTCTTTTTATCCTGTCCAATCTAGCGAACCATACTACACAAGTAAACAAAGTGACTGGAAAATGCGCTCAAATTGCAACAACGCTTTAAGAAGTTCATTTGGCAAATACAAAAACAAGAAAATATGACGTGAGCTTCCGTGAACAAGGATCTTGTCTGCCCGTTGCTCCAAAGTTCGGAGACCCAACCTTCTAGCAAAACACTTTGCGCTAGATCGGGATTTTAAGTCAGAGTCATCTTTAAGGGCCCGAGATTTCTAAAATTTTCCCGTATAATAGCAACCACATTTTGCGGGTTTGAAAAGCAAGAACGCAATCATGGCTCCAAAAAATTTGTAGGGAGAAGGTGCAGGAAGGGGCGGGGGGGGGGGGGGGAGACGAAATAAATTTTCGCCAGGTGTGACGCGTATGTGGCTTGGGTGTGGCCCGGCCATTTTGGTGTTGCCAAGCAAATTTGGAGTGGAGGCCGCCACCTTTCGCCTGTCCTTGGCGCCGTCACCGCAAGAAAGTCTGTTGGGCAGATCGGTGGCCGAGCGAAAACATTCGCCGACCAAAAGCGAGTACCGAGCTCAGAGCGCGAAATGCAATCATTATGTAGACAAATAATGCACGCGCAGTAACGTTCATTAAACCATATGGCCACTTGGCCGACGCGCCGCACCGATCGTCGCTTGCGAACTGCCGTCCCACTGCAAGCATTGCTGCGCCGCTGTACCCAAGCTCCGCCCACAATCGGTGTCGCACTTCGCCGCCGTGCAGCAGTTCCTGAGCGCTGCTGGGGATGGTGTACAAATGTCACAAGAAAAGACAAGATCGCCTTGTTATCAGAAATACTGCTCGAGCAGCGATAAAGCATGCCTGCTTATGTTTCGAGCTTTCGGCAACGGCACCGCTCGCGGGCGCTCCGGGCGGCGAGCTCTGCTGCTGCCTGGCTGCCGTGGTCGTCGCTAGGCCTATAGCCTCTTTAGCATCGGAGCCGCAGCGGCCGGCGCTTCGGAAGTCGCCTGAGCTATAATAAGAGGCCTACTCTACACATCGCTTTACTGTCAACAGCATCATCTCACAATAAAATAATAGTATGGTAAATTTCCGCGACGTCTTCAGCAACGAAGCGAGCGGGCGCAATGCGAGCCGGACCCCAACGTCAGGCCAGCGGCAGCTGCGAGGCGGTTGTGGGAAGAAGTTTGCTCGTATCACTGTGGTTACCTTTGCCAACAGCTCAGTATTGGTCAGCGATCTTCAGGAATGAAACATTTTTCACATTTCTTATCACAGGGTTTAATATTTACGTCAAGAACACTCTTCAGCTCGTTTTTATGGCGCCGGCAGACGGGATCCAGGCTGGCCGGCCGGCCGGCATGCTCGGCGTACACATGTACTTCACGTTCGCACAAGAAAATACGAAACAGCTGTGAACCAGAAAGGATGCTTCCTAGATTAGAGCAACGATAATGTGCCTGTGCAAAAGTGGATCTTTCGGCAACGACACCGCCTGCGGCAACGCCGGGCGACGAACTGTGCGCTGGTCCCAGGCTGCCCTAGTCGTCGCTAGGCCTAGGTGGTTTCGTATCGACTCCGCAGCTGACGGCGCTTCGGAAGTCGCCTGTGCTGTAATAAAAGGCCTGCTATTCACATCGCTTTACTGCCAACTCGTCCCATAATAAAAGATATGTTCGATTTCCACGACGCCTTCAGCAACGTAGCTAGCAGACGGGCCGCGCGCACGAAGCAGCAGCGTCGAGCTGTCGGGATAGGACAACGTCGGCGTGAGGTCGGCGCTGTTGTCGGCAGAGTGTGACACGCGGGTCGGCCGACGGCTGCTATGTCGCCGACGCGACGGCGATGCGCTCGTCGGGCGACCATCGGCGCTCGGTCGGCGTCTGCGCAGTGTGCCAGACGCGCCGACGGCACGAAAATCGCTGCCGCCGACCATCGCCAGACTGAAATCGGCCGATCGTCGGCCTAGTGTGAACGCGCCTTAAGTAGTATTCAGTAAAATACCCGAAATAGGCCAAACCAACCCGGTCTGCCTCTGGGGCATCTCTCAGAGTACACAGTTGTAGCATTGGGTGGGGAAGGCGGGCAATGAATCATTAAATAAAACTGGTGAATTTTACTCTAACTGGTAAAAGAGAAAGGAGAAAATCCATATGGAAAATTACCAGGCGAATCACACGGTACCCGCTGAAAAAATGTAGGCACTGAAGAGAACATTTTACTAAAGCATAAATCATGTGTCCTGAAGAAACCATTTAGAATGTGCACCCGAGCTGACGCACTGTGAAAAGAGGCCCCTTTTTAAACAACCACACGTAAAAAACTCATTTTACGAATGCAATAAAACCGAACCCAAAACTACTGGCGGCTAACATCTGTGGTTTTCGAGCAGCGATAATGCGAGGACATAGACAGGGTGTTGTAACTAACTTCAGCGATGCTTTGAAAAATGACCGTGCGCTGTGCGAAGATTCGACTACTGCATGCAGGGTTGTAGGCAGTAGTCTTGACTAGGTGAGCATATCTTTTAAATTGGCCTGGTTTTCTAAATACACGCATGAAACTACACAACTTTTTGCAGTTTCTGTAGCACAAAAGCTTGAATGTGAAAGTTGTAGAGCATGTTGAGAAATCTTCACTTTGGTTGTTTTTTTTTTGAAAAGTAACTTTAGCATGGTTCATTTTTTCAGCTGAAAGCAAAATCTACGAGATTTAAAAACTGTCAAGTGTCTATGAGCTACCGCGTCCCGATGTTACCCTCAAACATGCTGCATTCGAAGGAATAGCGCACAAAGCCGCAGTGAACAAACAGGCTGTCGGTCACAGCAATGGTTCCGCGGTGCGCACAGGCACCTCGCTTCGTTAAAATAACGATGGTTCAGGAGGAACATGACCACGCCGTCGCCGTTATACAGTACAGCAGAGATAATTTCTAACAGTTCAATGTGGAAGCGCCTGCACTGGAGCATCATGGTTTTAGCTCGTTCCTCGCGTCGACCGGTCATGAGTACAAGCTGTTGAAGCATGCCCGCACTCAACTTGACCACTTTTTAGACCGAATACCACTACAGAAAGTCGAGACGGCATCTTCTGATAAGTCAGGGCAGACGAGACAATAAATAATGCGACAGCATGGCGCCGACTCCTGCCATGCCCATTTCCTTCGTTTAAGAGAAGGAAGGTGTATGATCGCGCACCTTCCTCAACGCGACTAGACCACGCTCTTGCAAATGCGTACAGGTCAAGATGACGATATAGAGCAAGTGTCACGGGCTTTCACATTCTCTCACTTCGCCGATGAACAATAACAGCATGTGGACAAAGTCGGCGCGAGACAGCTCTGGGATTGTCGCCACGGTGGTGCAGACAACGCACGGGACGACGGTGACCTGGCCCGTCGGACCGAAAGGTGTGCTACACAAAATGGCACGTAGTGTACCCTTGTTCTCTTCGCCCGAGAGCACAGCTACAAGTGGCAGAATCTATTCTGGCAACGCGACGCTGTTGCGAAAACATTGGCAGCCCGCAACAGCATTGTGATGGACCGGTTTCTTAAATTGGCCCTGGGTCCACACTGGGCACGAGGAGATTGATACACAGACTCCAAGAATGATTTTAGAATATGATTTAATTAAATGGATCTGGCTTGATGCCGCTTACGGGAAATGCAGTAGGGCTCGTCCACGTCGGGGCTCAGTCAGCTTGTTGTGGCACGGGCTCGACGAGTGGCTGGATGTCTTCTGCGGCCAGGCTGGGGACTTTTCGCAGCTGTGCAGCTCTCGTTCTCGGCCAGGCGTTGGAGGAGCTGCTGGTGTGGAAGCGTGCTGTCGGAGGTCGAACGTGGGCGAAGGCTAGACCCCGGGCTCCCTGGTCAATGCGCGGCCCCGGTCTTCTGTCTTCCTCCGTCTCGTCAGCTCGTTCGAGTCGTCCCTCTCTGTCCTTTCCTCCCGTCGGCTTCCCCTTTTTAAGCATTTTGCTTCTTTCTTTCTGCAGCCTCCACCTTCGCCGTAGCCGCTGGCTGCTTCACGCCGCCCCCGCGGCGCCGCCCGCTCGCCGCTTCCTTTTGTTCCCTCCGCGCAGATCTCCCTCCTCGTGACAGCGTCGAGCCCCCCTCCGTGGCGACGCGACGCCAGTCTGCCGCTTCCCGGGAAAGTCGCTGACCGGGTCCACTCCGCGCAGCTCTCCCCTGGAATCTTCGTGACAGGCTTAATCCCCACCGCAGGAGTCGTCGACGGCCATCCTATGCGCTATGTGGCCTTGCCCCTCCGTGGAGACACGCCGCCAGGATGGCGCGGTCTGCCGCCTCCCGGGAGTCAAGGCGGGGACACATGTGCGAAAGTGCGTGCGATTCACTGCGGCGCGTCGTTGCGACCGTCGTCGCAACGACCGAACGCAGCTCGTCGCATGCGTCCAACCTGCTGGATGCCAACGACGAGCCGCATGCGACAAACGCAACGACGGGAAGCAGGAGCCAATGCGAGCGCAGAGAGCGGCAGCGTCATGATGACGTAGAGCGCGATGCTCAGGCGCTCGGGGCCGAGCCATCCCGTCTGCCGGTGTCATAAAAACGAGCTAAAGTGTGTTCTTGACTTAAATAATAAACCCTGGGATGAGAAATGTGAAAGAATATGTCATTTTTGAGGATCGCTGACCAATACTGAGCTGCTGCTAAAGGTAACGACTGCGATACAAGCAAACTTCTTTCCACAACCGCCTCGCAGCTGCCGCTGGCCGGCTCGCCTGGCGCCCGCTCGCTTCGCTGCCGAAGGCGTCGCGGAAATGGACCATATTATTACTTTATTGTGAGATCATGCTGTTGACAGTAGAGCGATGTGTGGAGTAGGCCTTTTATTATAGCTCAGGCGACTTCCGAAGCGCCGGCCGCTGCGGCTTCGATACGAAAGAGGCTATAGGCCTAGCGACGACCACGGCAGCCAGGCAGTAGCAGAGCTCGTCGCCCAGATCGCCCGCAAGCGGTGCCGTTGCCGAAAGCTCGCAACATAAGCAGGCATGCTTTGTCGCTGCTCGAGCAGACTTTCTGATAACAAGGCAATCTTGTATTTTCTTGGGATATTTGTACACGATCACAAGCAGCGCTGAGGCACCGCTGCACGGCGGCGAAGTGTGACAGCGGTTGTGGGCGGAGCTTGGGTAGAGCGGCGCAGCGATGCTCACCGCTCCGTGTGTCCCTGCTTGCAGTGGGATGGCAGATCGCACGCGACGATCGTTGCGGCGCGTCGGCGAAGTTGTCGCACATGTGTTACTGGTGTACGCGCACGAATCGTCACAGCATGGCAGCAGCTTCCCGCTGCCCTACTTGAATGAGCTGTCTTCGAACAGAGCGCGCAATTCCTGCAGCGGCTTCTTGCTCTCTGTGAGAAGCTGCGTTGGATTTTATGATGCGTAAGTGAGTAAGGCTATCGTACCCCAAACATGAGGTTAAAAATGTCGGCCTTCCCCTCGGCTGCTGCTCGGCCGGAAGCTCTCACACGACTCCGCCCTCCGAGCGCTGTTCGCTTAACGCGAATTTCGCGCCTCAGACCGCATGGCTGTGCCGGCGTTTCTTGAGAGGAGCGAGTCCGCTGGGGGCACGAAGGCGCAACCAAAGCACCACGAGCGGCGTTCGCAACTGGCGCAGCGGCACCAATGACCAGGTTTGTAACGTAATTCGTCACGTCAGACCAAGCTTATGTGCACACCATGCGTTGCACTGTCACCAGCTAGTGGCTTTCAGACTGCCCTCCCCATCACGACCACTAGCGCCACTTAGCACTGCCAATATCTTCTGCAATTCTGAAAGCAGAGAGAACGTGGGGACCTGCATGGACAGGAATTTCGGGTGTCTTGTAGAGCTCACCTTTTGTATTAGCGGAACCGTTGTTACAATAAGCGAACGCAGCTATAGGAAACAAATTTCTACAAATAAGCAAATAACCATTGACACCACTTTTTTTTCCTTAGCCCTGGTCATGGGACCTGTTTGTTTGCATTTCCGCTAGCTTTGCCACTATAAAGCCCCAAATACATGTACTTGACCGGAAGCGGGTCCGGCCCGGCCTGACCCGCGGTCTAGGCAGGACCCGGGCTTTCGGGTGGACACGACCCCGTGAAGTTTTCTAGCAATGATATCAGCTACTATATATGGTTAGTGAAGTCCCATTCGAAGGCACTGGCCGTGTGGCATCCTTTAAAGCACCTTTATTCTCTCACGGGGATAGAAGACAGACACGATCCTCAAGCTGAAGCTGTTTCTGCATATGGGTGTGTAAATTTAAGAGATATATCAAAAATATTTAATAAATGTCGATTAAGTGAGCTGCTAAGACGTTTAAATTGGGTTCTGGTAGCCTGTCCTACGTGAGGAAACTTTTGTGTCGTTGTCAGTCAATCCTTTGAAATACTATGCTATACTATACTATACTATACTATACTATACTATACTATACTATACTATACTATACTATACTATACTATACTATACTATACTATACTATACTATACTATACTATACTAGCCGCCGCGGTGGCTCAGTGGTTATGGTGCTCGGCTGCTGACCCGAAAGACGCGGGTTCGATCCCGGCCGCGGCGGCTGGAATTTCTTTGGAGGAGAAATTCTAGAGGCCCGTGTACTGTGCGATGTTCCGGAGCCCTTCACTACGGCGTCTCTCATAGCCTGAGTCGCTTTGGGACGTTAAACCCCAAAAACCAACCAATCACTATACTATACTATATTGTACTGTACTTTACTGTACTATACTATACTATACTATACTATACTATACTATACTATACTATACTATACTATACTATACTATACTATACTATACTATACTATACTATACTATACTATACTATACTATACTATACTATACTATACTGTACTATACTGTACTATACTATACTATACTATACTATACTACACAACTGCGCACTTTAGCTTGCCCCAATGAAAACTAAGGCAGCTGATGTTCTAGCATATTTTCATTCCTCAGCCTTGATTACGTGGAAGTTTAACACTATACTGCGTCGTGGAATCTATACAACACTGATGAGAGAGTTCACCTTACGAAAATCCTCCCTGTCGTCAGTGAAATCTCCTAAGAGTGGAATGACCCTCGATGTGGGTCGCCGTTTTCTGGCTGTCAAAAACTGTGGGAACTCGAATTCAGAATCGCCTTAATCTCACCGGCTGGAATGATCCGCAGATTCTCTATCTCGAAGCAGGCATTAAAAAAAATGTGCTCTACTTACGCGTACACATTGTGCAGGTTGTACAGGCTCTTATGCCAGTATCAGCACAACGGTTGCGAACGTGTCCGCCATTATCCGTATAGCTACTCAGCTTACACTAAGCTTACACCTTTTTGAGCCGACCTCAGAGCCGTATCATTCGGGGCGTAGCTGCGAATGCGGCCTTATCTTGTGTGGAATTTTTTCCCGATAATTTATTTTCTCCTTAATCATTGGCCGATGGCACCTGTGACGTCAAAGTTGATAGCCACGAAGAAATGTGTTCCGCAAGCTCTGGTATGAATGCTGCTACTGATTAATGACATAGAGGGGGGGAAAAGGGAAAATAAAAACAAAGGTTCTAAATACGGTCGCTGGTTTTGCGAGACATGCTCAATTTGCACAGTTGCGATTTCAAAGAGAGTGGAAAACTTTTTTAAATGTTTTCTGAAAACACACTACGAATAAATTTTAAATGTGCATAATTAGATTCGTGGGATTATCGTGAATTTTCTGCTTTACTGCGCCGTTCAGTGCGGGCTGTTTGAAGTGTCTAACGACGGTGGCTATCCCCGTAAACCTGCACGAGGCTCCGGGGTTCGAAGTCGGTGACCTTGTTGGACGCGGTGCTTCAAACTAACAATGGGGCCGAATACACGATATGGTTCCAAAGCGAATCGTCTCGAGCATTCGCCCCTGCTCAACGACCGATGCAACGAGGGCCTGCTATAGATTGTGCTGAGTCACCATCCTTACCGGAGGCGCTGGGAGGTTGCGACAGCGTCGACAGCGCTGCCGGAAGAGCGGGACCTCGCCACAGGAACTGCTGCGAGGGGGTCCCGGTACCACCTCCTGCGGTACGTGGGCGGCTCCTTAAGACAACTTTAGTGACCCTCTGTTCGGCCACTGATCAAGTGCGGAGATTCCCCGGCTAGGGATTTGGGGATACTGACGCGCATTTAAGCAGCCGGACTGCATGTGTGCCAGTAGCGTAGTGGCGTACTACTCACATGCTAGCTTCTCCTCTTATTGTGGTCTCTCACGTGCGTAACTTCCGTGCTATAGATATGTAAAATAAATTTCACAGTATTCTTGAGCATCGTCCTGCTCTCACTACTCCATTTCTGGCTACGTCCTTCCTGTTCCGAACCTGTCAAGAACCTGGGCTACGAAAACTCGATGCGTTCATTTCATCACATTTGTGTTGAAGCGTGCGGGCATGCTACAAGGCACTTCACTTTCTACTCATCATTTTTTATAGCGCCTGTAATTAAGCAAAATGTGTTTTAGCGTTTCCTCAAGCGCCAACGACAAAACACCTCTTGGGGCAATTTTTGATACGGGTGGTCATTTCTTGCTATAAAGCCTAAGCCAGAAACGTGCAACTTTCATAGCCATCTCATTGCAGTCCTATATCTTGAAAGATCTAAATTTTAAAGAACAAGACTAAAAACCTCAAGAATTCGTTTTTTTTTTTCGCAGAACATACAACTCTGCAAATGTTTACCGACGAGATCGAGTCCGAATACACCGCAGCCTTCATTTACTTTTCATGAGGCATCTCCCCGAAAGAGGCATTCGTTACAACTGAAAGAACATCGGAAACAGTCATCCAAATACTAAAACATTGAAAGACAGAAAAGCATCGAAATAGTGGAACCACCTCTCTCGCTGTTGCCCATGGTGCCGAGGAATTTAAGCTTGCGGGAAGTATTTTATTTTTTCCCCTAGGCCATGTAAAGCCGCAGAATCATTGACGGAATTGAAAATAAATAAATAAACCCCAAAAATGAAACCACCACGGCCGGATCATGAGGAACACTTAAAGACATGAAGAAACTCCCGAAGCGCCTAGACTTTTTTTTTTCCCGATATGGCAAAAGTTTCCTGGAACGTTATAAATAATGTTTACGTACGACACTGAAATATCCGCTGGGAGCTTATAGGGAACGTTACATTTACTGCTCCAACTTCTTTTTCCAGCAACTTGCTGGAAAGCTTTACGCCTGTCTCCCTATTTCTTGATTTTGTCTTTTCGACAGCGGCGACTTTACATCGCAGCTCCCGCATCGAATTCTGCATCGTGCTGGAATGTACAATGAGATCTTGTGTCGCACTGAAAAATTGAAAAGGCAAGATTTCTTCGGATTTGTGCACGAGCAGTTTGACTTTCTTGTGCGGCTTGTGTGGGTTACTCAACTGGCGCCATAAACACGGAGCACACAGGCGCGAACTCTCATAGCCATCAGAATATATTTGTTAAAAACAAACAAACATGCACACAAACAACAAACAAACATATAAACACATAAAAGAACCACCTGGCATCATCTGGCAACAGGAATTAGGGGAACTAAGGGCTTTCCAATCGAGCGAACGAAAAGGCCAACTTTATGCCGCTCTTCTCAAGTTTTCCTTTGCATGAAGCTCCACAGGTACCATAGAGGGTGTTTTACCTAAGACATCAGCAATTTTTTAAAGTAGGCTTTTTGAGTTAGAAGAGACGCTTTTTCCGGCATTGCATTGTCGCCTGTGTAGTACATCAGAATACGACCAAGATGTGCTAACTAGAAGGCTGGTTAACTAATATCCCATAGATAACTTTTTGACTTTTACTATTAGTCTCCTTAATTTTTTAGAGACGTGTAGCCACCATAAGCAATATCCATACCAGTTTTTAGAATTCCGAAGACGCGGTTACCCTCGGCGCTGTGGGCCAAGAAATTTTGGCTAGTTCCAGGAGTTAACGTTCACTGGAGAGCTTGCTTTGCCTGCACGCTTCTTGAACGCGCATGCACTTCAAAAGGCGCAATGGCGCCAAAATTTGTCGGGCCACAGCACCGAAGGTAACCGCGTGTTTGAAACTCTAAAAACTGACATGGATATTACTTACGGTAGGCTACACGCCTATCAATAATTAAGGAGGCTGACGGTAATATTTAACATGTTATCTACTCAAAATTACTTAACCAGCCTGCTAATTAGCACGTCTTAGCCGTATACTGAAACATTACACCCCTGACAATACTATGCCCTAATAAAAAAACATGTTTTTTTTTTTAAATTGCAAGAAAATTTAGGTGAAACACTCTGTATGCTTTCTTAGAAGAAGAAGAAGAAGAGCATACCTTCGCATTTTTCTGCGTGCTTTTAAATGCAGAATGCATTTAAACACCGACGTTTAGTCCGAATAATAACATAATGTTGTATCCTTGGAATGAATAATGCGTTCATTTTTTTTTCTTTTTTCGGTGAAACCCCGCTTCACCCAATTATTGCACCTGTGGCAGATTTCTTGATGGGCTAGTCAAACCCAATTCCTACCTGGAAATCCGTCTTGTGCAAAATGCTACTTGCCAGTGTACAAAGTTAAATAAATCCACGCGGGGAAATTAGCGGTTATACTGTGTTTTTTGATCAGCAGGGCTTTCCACGAATTTGCCCCTCCGCGGTGGCTCAGTGGTTACGGCGCTCGGCTGCTGACCCGAAAGACGCGGGTTCGATCACGGCCATGGCGGCCGAATTTCGATGAAGGAGGAATTCTGGAGGCCTGTGTACTGTGCGGTGTCAGTGCACGTTAAAGATCCCCAGGTGGTCGAAATTTCCGGAGCCCTTCACTATGGCGTCCCTCATAGCCTGAGTTGCTTTGGGACGTTAAACCTCAATAAACCAAACCTTTCCACGTGTTTCTGCTGACTGCTAGTCATGGTGTACATCTGAGAATGTGTTAAAAGAAGTATGGTTTAAAAGCGAGTGGTTAAAACTATTTAGTACTGCACGGGTGCCTTACTAGCACCATTGTATTAGCGGTATCCACGCTAACGACGTCCTGCTGTAAGGCTTTGGGAGAGAGAGCTAGAAGTAAAATAGAAAGGTTCTCCGAGGCTGCTCTGCGTTTAAAATACCAGCTTTTATTTTTAATGAGTGGGTTCGTAAGGTGCAAGCAAGAGCAGGAAATACTGTACTTGCTAAAGAGTTTCTTGGTTAAATATGGCTCCCATTTTCATAAAGGTTGAAGAATTATGTGCAAAAAAACGCATCACTTCTTGTGCCGCACGGAAAGGAGCGCTAATAGTGAATTACTTTTGGCTGGAAAAGTAACTCGAAAGCGCACCTTATTAAGTAGCATTTTTTGTTAATATAACAAAATTTCCGAAAAAAATTCTAAAAAAAAAACATAAAACACGAAAACGAAGGACTCTTTGCATAAGCTGGCAATAAGACGCTACTGGCGAAACATGAATTCAAGAATAAATGGCAGCACCGCACTTTGTAACATGTCGCAAGTTCAGTACCTCGCCGCGGTAGCTGTACCTCGATGGAGTGAAGCGCTGAAGCATCACAGTGACAAAATAACAGTGTGCCTCAAAAGATCTCCGTAATTTTCTCTGCGTTCTGTGGTTGTCTCACTGCACCACTCTATTTACTCAAGGATCAGGCCAAGTGGCCCTGCAGATCGTACTTTTGGATATCAGGGGTCGTATTCCATTTTCCGTCGTCCATTTCGTGCGCATCTGGTCCTCTGCCATCGGTCACTCAGATACATAAGGTTAATATTGCCATACCCGACACACGAGCAGTGGGCGAAGGCCCTGACCAGCGACATCCTGGACCAGCAAGTCTGGATCAGCCCGCTAGTCCTCAAGTCAGCTGCCGCCAGTGGAGCCCTGGACTAGGGGCCTCGACCACTCGGCTGCTGCGAATTAATCTACGCTAATTGAAAGTTTTTTTTCTCTCAGATATTCCCGCGGCTTTCAAGCGCCTGTGAAAAGCGACCATACCATCGGCTGGTTGGCGACCAGACTTCACCACTGGCTGTCATTGGCTGCGATATACTGCCAATGATGAGGTCCGGTCGCTTTACGCAGACGCTCGAAAGCCGTGGTTATATCTGAGTGACCACTGACAGGGGACCGAATGGACGCGAAATGGGCAACGGGAAATGGACAGCTTATAGAATGTGGCCCCAGGTGGCCGAAATCAGTAAAGAATCAACCACTACCATAGAGCAACGTCTAGAGCTTTAAACTGCACAATTTTTAACGGAACCCTAACGCCAGCCTCGAACAACAACTACTGTCATCCATACCGTGAGACCGCCATTGAAGAAGAGGTAGTGCAATTAATTAGACCACATTAGATTTAGGACGCATTAAAATCGATGTGAGGGCTCCGCAGTATAAGAACTTGAGTTCCGCGTCATATCAAGCCCAACTATCGCAGCGCAGGTACGAACCAGGAACCTCTCCATCGAGAAGTCATTGACCCTCGTTTACACTAAGAGGTCAACCAAAGGACTGGCGCCCTTCATTCTTATTTGTGTAGGAACTTCGTGGAAATGATCCTACCCTTTGTAGAACCGTACGCGGTTGACGTTTTTGGAGAGTTAAGGCGTACTAGTATAGTAGTGGCAGCACGTTCCGCGGTGGGTGTTCTATACTGAGCATTTAGTGGAACTGAGAATGTTTTGCAGCTATGCGATGGCAGCGGTCGAAGAGCACTACATCGATTAATGTAAACAAAGAACACACGTGCTTCAACTGTTTGCAGGGTAGAAGCGAGGAAGAAATACGATTCTTGTAGCATCTACCTGCTCAGTGGGGAGGATTCCTCCTGCAACACGTTTGCACAAGACAGCATGCATTGACAAGCTCCCTTGTCTAGACGAGTCCTTGTCAAGAGGACTTGTTTCGGCGGGTCCGATACGTTGGCTAGCCGACAGCGGCTCCCCTTCACGGAAAAGGAGGATCAGCGAGCGCGTGTACCAATACAAAACAACCTGGCCCTAGACCAAGAGATGTAAAACCATTTGTAAAGCTAGTTGAATCTCACTGAATAACGACCGCTATCATTGTAGCCGCCTTGCTGCCTGGTTGCCGCGCACAAACCTCAAGTAGTTGATAACGTTCCGTTTTTTGAAAGTACTGCAATATACGCGGAAGCCATATACGGTGCAAAGGCAAGAACTGTTCAGTGATATTCTCAATTTCTCCTTTGCTTCATTATCTGAAGAGCTTGTGCGTCAGGGTTGAAGCTGAGTCCACCCTGGTTTGACTTGCTGCGCCCCCCATAAGACCATTAACCGCAGTTCTAAGATATGCGGGCTCTCTCAGCTTAGACCATAAATACCAATACCGTATGCACTAAAAGGTCCACTTCTTCGTAGACTTTTTCAGAGAAGTGGCGCGCTATAACTTCCATTCAGACTTGCCTTAACTTGCCAGCTTTGAAATCGTTCCACGTTCGGCTTCACACTTGCCCGAAACACAAATTAAATTTGGGCTGAAACCTCCGTTGCAGTGCATGCTGTATTGCTATATCTTTTTTACGCCCGAAGAGCCTACCAAGTATTTATGTGCAAGCGAAAAACACTTGCGCGCACAAGCTACAACTCTTCTGTGTCGTGCCCGGTGCAGTAACGAGCAAGCAACAATCCATATGGCGTGTCAATGCGTCAAATGAACGTCCCGAAGAAAAAAAGCTTCTTATTCGCAACATGCTTTTCTTTGATCGAGGCCTTAGATATGAATGCTTCTCTGTCATGCCGAAAACGAAATTAGCTGGCAGACGACAGAAAAAAGTTTGGGGACGCTTAAGCCTCGCCGTTAGGAGTAGAACGTGATTGCTTGCTCTGTTACTTATCTCCTAATAAGCATACTCGTAGTTATTCGTTTAGTACGCATCAGTACATGTCTCTGACCGCCGCGGTGGCTCAGTGATTATGGTACTCGGCTGCTCACCCGAAAGACGCGGGTTCGATCCCGGCCGCGGTGGTCGCATTTCGATGGAGGCGAAAAGCTAGAGGCCCGTGTACTGTGCGCTGTCAGGGCATGTTAAAGAAACCCAGCTGGTCGAAATTATCCGGAGTCTTTCAATGCGGCGTCCCTCATAGACTGAGTCGATATGGGCCGTTAAAGCCCATGAATCCAAACCAATTTAAAAAGAGAAGAAAGAGGAAAAAAATTAAAACCGGTGAAATTGGTAAGTGGGATGAAAATGTGGCCAAAGAGGTGAGCTAAAACAAATAAAAACGACAAAACTTCAGTGTGTAAAAATCTCTTACGACCAGTTCAATGCTTCCCTATGTCTTGTGTCTTGCGCTGTGTATTCACGTTACAGTACCAGTCAACGCGTTGGCTCGTTCTACGCATTCGGCCCCTCATAAGAAGTATTTGATCACTAATTTTGTGTTGTTTGTATTTCATGTTAGCCCGCCCCTTTTGCGTTTACAAAAACGGCTTTGATTCTTTTAAACTTCAAGTTTCATTTATTGACGTTAGTACACTGAAATCAGGCGTCTGTGCAGCCGTCTCTCGATGTATCACTTTTTTTTTCGACCATATATTTGCTTGTGCTCCAAAATAAAATTCAGTTGGTAGTCCGCGCTTTTTTTTTTTCATTTATTGACATGGACGCAAAAGGAAATGATTGTGCCAGATTATGGCGTCGGCTACTGCTTTGCCCATAATGAAATGTGTCCCGTACATTTTCTGTGCTCCTTGTCGATGTTCTCCGCGCTTTGCATTCTCAATACATTACCAACCAGCCGGTCAGCTCGCTCTTGCAAAGCAGTACGATTTAGTAAAGCACACAATGTGAACGCGAGGCGAGGCTTACAGCTGCATGAGCTGAGCGTCAATCAGCGTTTATACCGTTCAGCCGAAGGGAAGGAGACGCGGGCCATAAAGTCAGTGCCTCGGTGCTATGACGCGAATGAAATAAAGTGACCGAACCGCATGTCAGAGAACTATGGAGAGTGTTTATGGGTACTGACGTCAGCGCAAAACTGCAGCATTAATGCGCCGCTATGTGCTTTCACCCTTGCGCCCACGGGTAGGATTTTATCTTTCCTTTGACGCGCAGCTTGTTCGGCGAACTGATTTCGCTCTGATGGTGGTCGACTCAGGGCGGGCTTCCGCTCTCGCAGAGAGGGTGCAGGTTTTCTTTGCTCTTGTTCTTTTGTTTCCACCTTCGCTCCTTGCCCGGCGGCGCCGGTTGCGCAACAACACATAGCATTCCGCAGCTAGCATTAAATGTTCTGTGCTTTCTGTGCGCTAGCTTTGTTTGTATTTATGAGAAATGGGCCGACTGGATTGTTTCACCACTAGTATGTACCGCACATAGAAAAATGTCAGCATTTCATGCGAGAGCGAGCAGTCTTCACACCGAAAAGGGGCTTCGTGATTGCGATAAACAAAGCTAGAAAAGCATCGTTGAGAGCCCTTCCGTGGGCGGCATCCACCGGAGATTCACCGAGCCACGCTCAATGGCCGTGTATCGCCGCACCGGGGAAGCGAGGGGTCCAGCGTCGGCGTCGTACGTGGGCCTCGACGCGTACCCCTTCCCTTCGGCCGTCGCGTGGTAGTGTGGTGTGCCGGTCACTCCCGAGAGCGTGACGCTTGTTTCGTGGTCGGAGCACTGCAGGGGCGGCGCGCTGCTCGCTAGCGGCTGGCAGGGCGCGATACGCACGCCCTTGAAACGTTATGACGTCAGCCGGGGTCAAGGCGCCGGCTGGTAAACCGGTTGGTGACCTTTGTGTTGGTATTACGTTTATCGGCGTGTGTCTCCTTGCCTGCGATCGCTATCGCGCTTCTTCCTTCGCCTTGATGACCGTGGCAGATCGGTTGCGGAGAGAGCGATTTTTCCGGAGATGCAAAAGCCGCGATCGGCACGATAGGGCGCCAATAAAAGGCTCTAGCAATGACCGGGCGCGCCTATGAACCATGAGGTTGTTACTGGTGCTGCTCGCGTTCGTGCCGCTCCTGTGTGCCGAAGATGGCCTCACGGAGGCTGTCACCGGCGGCAGCACCACACTCACGCCGATGACGGAGTCCACCACAGAGACCACCACAGAGACGACTGAGAGCACCACCACAGAATGGACCACAGAGTCGACGACAGAGTCAACGACCGAGACGACACCCTACGGATTCACCGAGGTGCCGGAGTCCACGACGCTGGACTTCGAGGAAGCCATCGACGGTTTCGTGAAAGACATATCCAAGCGGATGGGACCATTCGCATCTCTCATCCTTTCGGACGAAAACATCACCGAAGAATGCTCCGGTGCTCTGCTCAAGGTGATGCTTGGACTACGAAGCAAGTCACCATGGGCTCTCTTGAGTAAGTATAAGCTTCTGAGTTTAGTCTATTGCGTCCAGAATCAAGAAGAACTATAAAAACACTGATTTGATTGGTTAGGGAACAGGCCACGGGAATATGCTGTTGCCGCCGAAGCGGTGTTCGCCACAAGACATGCGGTGATACTTCGCTGCCCCTGCTGTGAGCATGCATGGTCGGCGGATAAATCGCATGAAAAATACTGATTCGGTCTACAAGCTGATCACATGCCACGCTCCTTATTTACAGGCTTAAATCAATCTGCAATCTGAATTACCTTCTCATCTTATTTTGTACATACGTTACGTATTTTTTCAATGCAGATACTGTCGCTGAAAACACTCAAAGTCAGGGGAGCCTTTGTGCAAGCGCTATCGGGTGCCTGTATGCAAAGTCCGATACGCACTGTAGCACCTGTCAGAGGAATTTATAATTGCAGACATGTTATAGCGTATACATATACCGGATTATCAGATACCTGCTGCGCACGCGTAGTCGCAGGTGCGCGCACCACACCTGGCCGCATATCTGGAACTGCGGGTATGCAGAAGGCCTCCGGTAACCCGGTATATGCCTATGCTAGTAGGTCTCCGCACTGCAAATGCTTTTTATTAGCTAAAAACTATGCTCAACGAAAAAGTAGCGTTTCAACAGGACAAAGAAAGGCGAGGACAGGACGGGTGCTATCCTCCTGTCGAAACACTACGTTTTTCATTGAGAATAACACGTGACCAAATGGCCCCTCAGTATACGCTGTTAAATATATTAGTTAGAAAGCCAGCTAACTGTTTCAGGTATTTTCTCTTTTCTCGCCGCATGCTAATTTTTTTCGGGTGGTTTCTTGTAAATGCTCGTTTCTCTAGAAAGCAAACGGTATTCGTTTGTAGCAGAGTGTCGTGCCATGCTTTTATCCTCTTCATAATAACCAGTGCATGAATCCGGGCACATGTAGTGAAGAGGACAGTGGGCAACATGTTTTAAAAGTGCATTCCTATAAACGTGTGAAATGAGCCATTGTAAAAAAAAAGAAAAAAAGGAGGTCTGGCTTCTCGCCTGTCCATCACTTTACACGGAACGGCAAGGAGTTTCGGTGTAGTTTTTTACACATGCCTTTTCCTCGCTTTTTTTTTCTTTTCTCTTTAAGTTTTTCATGCAGCTCGCACGTGTCTTACACAGCACATGCCAGCTGTTTTACATGAAAAAGCTAATTATCTCCCCGTGATTAAAAATTATTGGGCTAATGCAACTCATAACACAATAGAAGCAAAAAGGGGGAGGAAGGTTGATACGCAAGCATACTGGAACCGGACAGCGGCTTATAGAGGTGTGCGCACCTGTCCGTCTCTCTTCTATTCTATTTATGGTTCATGGTTTTATGGAGATTTGACGTCCCAAAGCGACTCAGGCTATGAGAGACGCCGTAGTGGAGGGCCCCAGAAATTTCGATTACCTGGGGTTCTTTAACGTGCACTGACATCGCACAGCACACGGACCTCTAGAATTTCGCCTCCATCAAAATTCGACCGCCGCGGCTGGGATCGAACCCGCGTCTTCTATTCTATTTAAGTTGCGCTGTGGATCAATTATGGGAACTTCAATGCGTACTTTTTAGTGTCATGGCCGTCTTTCCAATATTGCCTAGTTTTTGCAGGAGCGAACTTACCTTCTTTTGCACAGCATCGGAATCGATTTTGACAGTGATTTTCCGGCAGGAGAAATGAGCAAATTCGCCATTTTCGTATTGCGCTAGCGTATACAAAGATTCGGGTCCTGCAGAGGAATTAACGTAACGATCGAGCTCTTCGACTCTACCGTACAGCTATGCTGTCAAGTCGGTAAAGCGGGAGCGTAGGTACTGCACCTTGATGCAAGGTGATAGGAGCAGGGACAAAGACGCACTGTCGCAGCTAAATTTGAAAGCCGCATCCGATTCGACAAGATGCGCCTAAGTAGTAAGCGAACCGTCGTTGACATACTGCCGTGTTCTGTGCTGTTTCCCGCAGCCAATTGTCCTTTATGTCCAGCGACGTAAACCAGGCGATGTGACAACAGAACTTATTGGGCCCGTCGTGACGAGCACTGGCTGGCCGTCAATGTAGAGAAGGTTACGCGGGCCTCGAGTGTCGGCATAATGCATGAACGCCCATGACGGGGAAAACAGCAACTCTCATTAACTGAAAACACGTAATGCAGTTTATGCGTAATACCTGCCCGGTGGCGCATGAAGATAAAAGGAAATGTTAGGGATTAAGTCGTTATTAGAATGTTATATCACGCAAAGCGGCCTGCAGAAGAAAAATAGGCGTGGGAATTTCGGTTCATTGTAATTCTCGATTCCTTTCGAAACAGAAATTCGATACTTGCTGCTCACGTGCGCAAGTTAACTTCTGCGTAGAGCATTGGCGCCTAATTGCTTGAAAATGTTTAACTCTCATTACTAATTTTATCTTATTCTGTCTGTTCTCATACAAACACTATAGGTGATAACTGTTTCCAGACCGTGCAGGTTGACGGAACTGGTGTAAATTTAGGCTTGATGTCCGAATGACTCTCTGAAGTACGCTGTCTGCCGAACATTCCATATATGATTTAAATCCTCAACGTATGTGCTTTAAGCGCCCCTCCGCTAAGCATACGCTGAACCAAGATTTTTTAAAAAAAAGAAACCTTGCTTGCCCTTCTAGCGCGGCAAAAAGTCTACCTAGTTTTTGACCTTGTCAGATTGCAATAGCACCCCAGTTAGCACTTGCGAAGCATGAAGAAGCGTTATGCGTTGTAGCTGTTAAATATTTGCCTTATCAAAGGCAAACTGAATCTTTAAGAGGCGAGAAATAAAAAAAATCTGAAAAGACATAGTTTAGTTTGTTTATGGGATTTTAACGTCCCAAAGCGACTGAGGCTATGAGAGACGCCGTAGTGAAGGGCTCCGGAAATTTCGACCACCTGGGGTTCTTTAACGTGCACTGACATCGCACAGTACACGGGCCTCTAGAATTTCTCCTCCAAAGAAATTCCAGCCGCCGCGGCCGGGATCGAACCCGCGTCTTTCGGGTCAGCAGCCGAGCACCATAGCCACTGAGCCACCGCGGCGGCCCTGAAAAGACATATTTGGCGATCTAGTTACATAGCGGGAAGAGGAAAATAAAAGTACCATGGCGATTTATAGAAGCGCAAGCATGATGAAAAAGGCGTTTTCTTTTTGTTCCACAGCAAATGTGGGGATCATTGCTGTTTATCTTCCCGCTTCTGTCGGCTTCTTGTAGTCCTATGCTGGTTCTACAATAAGGTAGGGCTTAAGAAAAGAAAGTTGAGAGGTGGTTATTTATGCAGATAAGGTAGGAGCCAACGCAGGTACCTCGCGGAAGCAAATTCCTTTTAAGTACATAACTCTAAAAACTAATTCTGCTCGATGGCTTGTCTGACCTCAAATGTTCTTCGGCTTCATTAGAGAGGGCAAGTAGCACAAATCAGTGAAAGCATCGATTGACGCCAGTCCTTGCTGTTTTAATGTGTACTGTAATATTAGACGGCCTCACTTCCCGAAATAGTGCAGTTTCTGCAAATTATTACCCTAATATTAACTTGAATAAAGCAAATTACATCAGCTATAGGTTGGCACCCAAAAGCCAACTTTTCAGACGTAGCAGAGCAAACAAACGCTGCTACATTAAAAAGAAATGAAACGCTTTGTGATCAGTTAAGTTTTTTTTTATTTCATCACACTTACATCTTTCCTGCTGCTGGTACGGTGTAGATACTATCTACGATGCACAGACGCTTCATTTTTCTCAGTACACGGGCTTCAAATCTCAGTGGCAAACTTAAGGTTCGTATATGAGCGCAGTTCCTGGATTGCGAACGAAGAGTAGGACGCGCAGGCGGTCAGTAGGATGAATTTTCTGGTTGGCTACATAACAGGAACACACCTGAGAGGTTTATGTGAATGTGGCTGTACGTTAGACGTAGGTCAAACGTATAGGAGAATCCCCCAAGGCGCAGAAGATTTCTATTAAGAAGCAATTACTCATTGGCATCCATCCAAGCGCAGCCCTACAGCTACAAAGGAACGCTTTCCTTTGTAGCAGTATGGCTGCGCTAGGGTGGGTGCAGTTGAATAATTACTCTTTGTTACGTTAGACGTTGAGCATTTTATGCCACACACGCACAACAATTAAGTTCACTCGATCCCTTGTACTACTATGTTTGAGCAACTTTCTGCCAGTATTAATTTCACATTGTGCAAAAATAAAACTCTGTCGTGCAACTGCTTCCATGACGAAAGTTAAGCTGAAAGGGTTCAGCTCATGTTAAACGAAAATTGAATGAACTACGCATGTACAGGTAAACTCTCAAAGGCATTTCAAGTTCGCATGAGCCGTCACCCGAGCTGAAAAATAAGCTACCATGGATTTTACTTTATTTGAGCCTCAAAGTTATTGACAGGCATAAGATGGCTGATTCATGGCTCATGGTGGATCTATGAACACCTCCCAGCTGAAACTCAATCTTTTAGCCTTGCTCTCAATTGTGCCCATTCTGCACGTTCTCCCGCAAGTTTCATGGAAGAAAGCCATTTTGAGCATGTCTCTCTGAGCCACACTTCATGCTCTCAACGTCAAATAAGAATCCCTCTTCAAACCTTGCCGAAGGTGACGCTTTTGTGGCAACAGGTTCGTCTTAGTTTGCTCAGTTTTCACAACAGCAGCCCCGAATTCCCGGTGAGAAGCTTAGCAGGTGCCCAGTGAACTCCGAGAAACAACAAACTCACCACAGTTTATTCACCGAAGCCCCTGTGACAGGATGCACGCCCCATTATTTTCTTGCAAGACAGCGCTGGAAAGCCTTAAAAATGGCTGATGCCACCCTCAGGTCTCGTTTGGGATGAAATAATTTGGTCCTTTTAGGTTTGCTGACAGTGTTTTTCTGACTTGCAGTGCTGGACGCCAACGCCCGGCCTCCCTCCGGAACACTGAACGGTGCGACGGGATCGTACGGAGACTACGAGGAGTGTCTGGATGTGCACCACCAGCCTTCGAACGGGGACGCAGCCATCTACGGCCAGTACTGCACGCTATTCATGACTCTCCCAGTGGGCTTCGCTCGCAAGTCGGCGCAGAGGATGCAGAAGGACGGCTACTTTTTGGTGAGCCCACCCACGCGCCGCTGCAGACACTCATTTCGCCCTCCTCTGCTGTGAAAACGAACACCAAATCTCTTTAGAAGTGACGTAAAAAGACAGCAGCGCACGCTAGTAAAGGCATCGTAAATTTTGCGCAACGCACTGAGCAGAAATATATTCTGCGAGAGAAATAGCGATTTCATACAACTGCAGCTGACCACGATCCCTGTCGTGCACACACGCCTCCCAAGAGGGATACAATACTCCAACCGCAACAGAAGCTCATTCACCATTGATGCTGTGTCGAATCGGGCCACGTCCCAGACGGCGCGGAAATCGCTGTGCTTCCATGGCACACGGAGGCTTCATTATTTCAAGTGCAATCCTTGGTATGAGGGTAAAAATACGGGCATTGATGAAAGCTTAGATAAGTTCAGGCATGCACGTTGAAAATAAGGCACATGTGCTCAACTGGAGTCTGTGGAAGCCTCTACATAAGGCACCACGTTTGTTACGAGTTTCCAAGCCTCCCACGTCACTTTTGGGCACTGAAGTGGTACTCTTTGCTGTATCCTTATAGCTCTGAATCTCCGGAGGCCTGGAAGCACGATGTTCTTCATTTATGTGGAGATGTGTAGCCCCAGGGGTGCTTGTACGAGAGCCCCACGCCAAGGCTCAACGGCACTCCCCTGGACTTGAAAACACTGGCGGAGACAGTTGTACAAATTAGCGAATAAATCTATTGAGAATAAAGGGGCGACAAGTTTTAAACATATTGCGACAACTATTAACCTTCTAATAGCCACATGTCGTAAGCAGAGGACCCGTTCCTTTAACGCTCACGGCGTTCTTGCCTAATGGTCCTTGATGCCAGACAAATGGGCGTAGTGAACAGCCCGTAAAATACGTGATCCAGGAAGAGGTCCTATCAAGTTAGTTCGCGCGTCAATGGCACCGATGTGTCCTGCGCTAAACCTGTTAATAAATCATCACGGTAATGGTTTCTCCTCTTCCTCTTTAAGCGCCTGCCGGGCACTGTAAAGAACGCATCCATTTGTACCGCATGAAACAGAGCTTTCGCTGCGTAAAACGCTTCAAAGGCCTTACCAAGCGTTTTCCGCACTTTGCACCAACTGAAATATTGACTTCCTTTGGTGACGCATCCAGAACAGATGACGCGATTACCTCCGCTGTTTTTCTTAAAATATTCGCTTTAGATTACTGCAAGGACATCTACTAAGGCCACAACTGCTTTCCTGCAGGAAGTGATTGAATTATATTCGGTTTTTTTTTGTTAACTGCGCTCACTGTTCAATGCAGCCACCTCCTTTTTTTTTTCCTCGACAGTCGTTGCCCTACCTTTTTCCTAACCTGCAGAGACGCGGAAAAGTTCGAGTGAATTATACCTTTCTCCGAGGGCACGAAACACAGCGAATGTGGCTTGCAAGCTGAGCGCACTGTAGTTATGTGCTTAGCTGTACTTGCAACTCGGTCTTTGTTTTCTCTCATTACAGGGACGACGAGCGCCAGACTTTTTCTCATCAGACGAACGCAGTTATTTTAAGGGTCAAAGGCTGGGCCTGTGCCTGCCGCAGCTTTGCACAATCAATGACGTACGACGCATGATCAGTCTCAGTAAGTAAAGCATCCTCTTACGCCTGTAATCTTCAAGGCATTTCAACAACCTCTCTGCTTTATATAAGGTACACAGCTCTAGTATGAAGTACACAAGTAAAGAAATATGGTGGTGTGAAAAGCCACCACGTAAAATATGCAGTGGCATGCGCAGTATCCTTGTTATTTGAAGAAAAATAATTTTTCGAAAAAGAAAAAGAATTCTGGGTGTCGACCTTTGTCGCCTGCGCATTAAATAATGCTGCGGATTTTTCTTACAGTGCAATGCTCCTCATATTGTTTGTGCGAGGAATAATCTGCATGTTCGTTTCCTTTCTTGCTCCACATAGCACTCGACCAGTACGGTTTTAAGCACCATGTCTCCGGCTGCGACTCTGTTCGGAACGAAGAAAGAGGATGGAGCCCGATACGAATTGGCATGGTGTAAGTAATGAAGCCACCATTTATCCATCACTTTTAATGCACATGCAACCACGAAGGAAATTTCTGTTAACCATTCGTTATGCTTGGAAGGACGCTTGTTTGCTTCACTAGTGACACTTGGGTTCTCGTCTCTTTCCTCACAAGGATCACACCAACTGCCCTCACCAACTGCCCTCGGCCATGCGTTAACTGAGCCCCGTGCTTTCGTTAAAATAGATTGTCCCATTCAACGTCGCAAACTCTCCCTTCAGAAAAGTACAGAGGACTGATAGGAGAATGACCTCTCCTTCCTCCGAAGAGGAAGGTTAGAGTTTGCAGGGGCAGCGAATAAACCTGAACGCCCTGAAGCGGCGAAGTTGATTCTTCGCGTTCTGAAGTTAATCCTTTCAGAATTAAAAAAAAAAAAAACTGAGACCTGGAAAGTAGCTTGAAAGTGTTTTAGCTGAACATATTGTTTTTGTTTGTTTTGACAAAATTAAGCTCTGAGAAAGTGTCTCTATTTTTCGCATGGACGAGAGATTCGGCAGAAGATGAGGAAGTACTGACCCCTTCCCATTTTGTCCTGGTTCTCTCGGTCACCAAATGAGGAGCAGTTTGACCACATGTGACTTTTATCTGCGAGCGACCACACACTAGAGTGGTTTTATTCTTTTCTCTATCTTCGTGCAGAAAGGGTCGGGTTGTAGCGAAAGAGGCGGATATTTAAACCGCGAACCACGTTATGATGCGGTTAACTCTGCTTATCGCTCGTGCTCTGCAACCCCCGTTTCTAACCTTCTATGAACGCATGCTGAGTTCACGGTGCTTGTTGCATAAGCGCAGCGGTTCACTCGGCAAAGCTCACCAAATCTCTTCATTTTGTACTTTGCTGAAGCTGCGCCAGGTTATGCAGTTTATGCGCACGGTCAACAGCGGGCATAGGCCGTTATTGCAAATCATTTAGTAAGCAACGCATTCTTAGCTACCAAGCATAATAATCCTTATAACATTATGACATCTGCACGACTGCCACCGATGAAATCAGAACATACGGTGACGCAGAGCATATATTGAAAAGAGCTGCTTTTTCATAAATATTATTTCGTAGAGGGCATACGTTTACAGAGCAAAATTGAAGCAATCCGATTGTTCATACGGTATTTTTAAAGTTGACCAAAGCAAACCGCTGCATTGAGATGTATGCTAAGAAATCAACTTGAGGTACTCTTTAGGTGCAGCCCCGCGGGTATTGTCTTGGGCATGTCTGCAAAATTCGCTCCATTTTCAAATAAAAAATGCAGCTGTCGTTCCACTGAATGTCTGCCCGACCGCATAATAATAGAACCTAAGACGGCGTTGTGCGTGGTATATATAAATAAAACTTATTCCAGAGCGTACGATGTATGATCACTGCGCAGCTACGCGGTGCACTTAACACCCTCTGATATAATGTCATGCCAAAAGCGAAGCGATCTTGTTCTTCTAGTTGCACAGCCTCTTCGCTTGTCACACCTCTTCCGCCTGCCCGAGAACTCGGCGCTCTCTTAGCTGTTACTGTTCTCCAGCGATAACATCTTTGGTTGGAGTGAGTTCATGACCCACATTCAGGCGTCCGCATTGCTGTGCCAAGACGCCGCGGTGCCAAGAAACGCTCAGCACCCCCGGCGTGGCAATGACCGAGAACGCTAGCTGGCATTTGCGCGATCGTTGCCCAATAAGCACGGTAGTACAACCGGCTGTCCTTGACAGCCTACACATCGCAGCCAAGGCACTGTTCCTGTTGTCCGCCGTATTGGAAAAAACGATTGCCGTCGCTCTTATCTCTCGTATATAGCTTACAGTAGCTAACGCTAGCCAAGATTTTGGTTCGGAGGGTCGTCGACTCAGCGCTCGCCTTGCTGCGACGTGTGACGGCTGCCGTTTGTTTTGGCGTAGAACCCTATCTTGCTATCACGATTTCCACTCAACTCTGTTCCGTGATGCTGTGGCTAATATACACACCTTGGGAGCCGGTTTGTGACTCTAGCCCGCGGATGAATTAGGTCTTATCAGCGGCGAGATTCACAAGTGCCCAGGATTTGTCAACATGTGAGCTGTTAGGCCGCGCGGTGGCGGTCTTGTAGCACCAGTGGCAGTGGAACTCATAATTGTGCTCCGTAGCAGCCAGGGTTGAGGTGTCGCTCACTCTCGAGGAATTTGGATCACTGGTAAATCAAAAGGATCTGCAACCGCCCCGCGCATTACTAAGCTCGGTGGCTCGAAAATTTTAGACGAATCCTGTACCACTGAATACAAAACAGATTAAAGCCGCCGCGGTGGCTCAGCGGTTATGGTGCTCGGCTGCTGACCCAAAAGACGCGGGTTCGATCCCGGCCGCGGCGGCTAGAATTTCTTTGGAGGAGAAATTCTAGAGGCCCGTGTACTGTGCGATGTCAGTGCACGTTAAAGAGCCCCAGGTGGTCGAAATTTCCGGAGCCCTCCACTACGGCGTCTCTCATAGCCTCAGTCGCTTTGGGACGTTAAAACCCCATAAACCATAAACCAAACAAAACAGATTAAGGAAAGTGCAAATTTTGTATTATTTATTTTTTTTGCCCAGAGGGATAAATCGCGTAAAAGCAAGTGCTTTATTACGTTGGAGGGCAAGGGAATTACCGGGAGTTACAGTATTTTAATTGAGCAATTATTTCGGTACCGAGACATCGGGCTAGCACAGCTATAGTAAAATTTCCACGCTTTTCGCTGCGCAAGAGCCTAACGTTGGGTAGTCTTCTGAAATGTAACATGGCAGAACGGTAAGGTAATTCATGTACGTACCTTCTCGGGTTTCCTATTTTTTATTTTACCAGCATCATGAAACAACCACGTATAACTAAGTGAATACACGGACGTTTCCGGTGAGGATTTTTTATTTTATGCCTCGAAGGTATTCTCTGAGGAATCAGAACAAAACATTTTGAGTAATTTCCTATGACGACAAGCGCTTACCGTTTCAGTCATGAGTTACTGTAACTGCGTAGTCAGGAGAAATAAGAATGTTCCGCGGAGCTGCTTAGGTGGAAGGGTCCACGAAAGGAGTGAATTTAAAATGCTAAAACCAAAGAATATAAAGTTTGTCACTTGCGCTCGCAAAACACAAGCGATAGAAGACAAGTAGCGGAGGTCAAGATACATGGGATGAACGCTGCGAATATGCGCTTTTAACGCGATAACGTTAAGGGTTCCGTGTCGCAGAAAAGCCGGCGTCGTCGCCGTCGGCGGTGGCTTTGGCCGTGGGCAAAATATCCCGATGAAAACAAGTAATTGATGAAATTCAGGTCAAAGAATGTTTGGATTGACGTCAAATTAATCAGGAAGGTGTCAGTAACCAAAGGCAAGTAATTGAGCTGAAAAGAATTTGGGTTATGTTAGATTTCAGCGAGAACCAAACCTAGGACATTTTTACTACGAGAATGTGCACGCGACCCATAGGTCACGAAAGCTTTTTTTTTTCGCCATGGTATGCATTACAGTGATTCAATGTTCCATGTATATGAACTAGTACAAACAATTGGCCGCCGCGGTGGCTCAGTGGTTATGGTGTTTGGCTGCTGTCCCGAAAGACGCGGGTTCGATTCCGGCCGCGGCGGCAAAATTTCTATGGAGGCGAAATTCTATAGGCCGGTGTATTGCACAACGTGAGTGCACGTTAAAGAACCCCAGGTGGTCGAAATTTCCGGAGCCCTTCACTACGGCGTCCCTCATAGCCTGAGTTACTTTGGGACGGTAAACCCTCCACAAACAATTAGGGAAAACAGTGTCAAACCAACACGTGGCCTGATTGGTTCAAGCTGAAGAAAGGTGGACCTTGTGAATGCGTTGTGGTCTTTCGCGTAGAGAGCTGTCTTATAGAGACATAAACTGATGCGCACATGAGAATTTATTAGTATGTTAATTAGGAATTAGGTCTGAGTAAGTGTTCAGTAGGCGATGTGAACGGGACTCGATAACGTTATCGCGTTCTGCTCTTAAAATTGCCGCTTAAGCATTCCCCAAATTTTTTGTTACTTCATGTCAACCTTCGTTCATCAGATAGAGTTCTCTTGGCACATGGGAAACGTACCCTGCAGAACTAGTGAAATGTCCCCAGACGCCGGTCTTTAACTTTTTCTGACTAACATTTTGCATATTCCGTGCATAGGCGTCGTGTTAGACCAGACAAGCTTATTACAACGACAAATTCTTTAGAAGTGTTCCGTGCCTGTGAGTGGTCTGCAGTAGTTTCCTTCACCACTTGGTCGTTTCGTAATCCATAGCTGGTTCAATTTAGCTCATTGCATGACTGCGTCATAAGTGCCGAATTGAGGCCTAGAGTATCACCATGCGGATGAGCTGGTGTGGATCAAACATAATGAAACCAGCAACAAAAACGGGAACACAAGAGGAGGATGTACAGTGGACAGTGCTGTCGCTTGTACTTCCTCCTCCTGTGTTCCCGTTGCTAAGTCAACTAAAGCTGCAGAATGCCGCGGAATAAAATCAATGAATGTTCTTTCTTCTACGATAACGTAATACGCGGCGCCTTGTTCTAACTGTTCCAAAACAGGACGCCCTGCTTCACCAAACGTAAGTAGAGATGTGTGACGCGCATTTGAAAATCGATCATCTTTTTGACTTGCGCTAGCGGCGCATGGTAAAGGCTCCAATAATTGCATCACTCGTGAAGCGTCCGGATGTACGAGTGCGCTGGGCGAAACGTTACTTGCAGGTCTCTCATATCGGTGCTTGCCTTCCTGTTGGTGCTGTCCTCTGGCCTTGACCTGTTCCTGAAAAAAGACAGCCGTGCTCGTTCTGAAGGTTCGTACCGAAGATTGTCGGTTGCGATACTTTTGCCATCTTCGCACGGCGCAACAAATACTGTTCTTCTGAAAGCAACTTTCTTCGCGGCAGCTACGTTAGTGAAAAAGTGTCATACTTGAGTTGCAAATATGTAAATCGATATAAATTATTGCTCGCCAACGATTACAGTAGAGAAAAGCTGGAATTAGAATTACTGTACGCATTAACTGCGCGAAATTTCTAAACTGCAGTTGACAAGTGATTGCTGGCCAAAGCGCTGTTTTACTTACATATGATGTACCAACTTGCCCAAGCCTCCGCCTTAACACAGTTAATTTCCAGTTCTTAGGGCCTTATTCTTCATTCTGTTCTACAAATTCCGTCTTCGTGTACAACTCTTTTGGTGCGAACCTCATTCCAAGCCAGGCTGTTGTCGTAGCGCCTTGTGCTGTGTTGTTCTTCCTTTGTCCCGTGTATAGCGCTGTTTTACTTACATATGATGTACCAACTTGCCCAAGCCTCCGCCTTAACACAGTTAATTTCTAGTTCTTTGGGCCCTATTCTTCATTCTGTTCTACAAAATCCGTCTTCGTGTACAACTCTTGTGGTGCGAACCTCATTCCAAGCCAGGCGGTTGTCGTAACGCCTTGCGCTGTGTTGTTCTTCCTTTGTCCCGTGTCTAGCGCTGTTTTACTTACATATGTTCTGCCGCAACCTCTATCAAATTTCTTGGTGCAGAAAACTTTTTTCTTGCGGAAAAAGTGATCATGGTAGAAACAGATCTTGACAAAGCAAATAGTTTATCACGAAAAGATGCATAAGCATCTTTCCGCTCAATGTGTTATTCAAATCAGCTCAATGGTTTCTCACGTTCTCACGAGTGAAATTCAACGATCCATGCAGATTCGCCGTGGAAGTACCTCATGGCCTTTTCCGCAACAATAAACACACGAAAGCTGCTCAGCTGCAATTTTAAAGAGGGCTCGGACAACCAGATCTTGGCCTGTTTTGCCGGCATGAAGGTGATCAGCACAACGTGGGTTATTCTCGGACACACGTACTTCATCGTAGACATCAGCGCTGTCCGTAAGCAAGCCAACTTTTGTTTTCATATCTACGAACAGCTGCAATTTGCAGCTTCAGATCACAGCCCCCAATTTTTGCTGTCTGGAATATCTTGACGACTGAGACGTACAACGCATACGCGGCCTAGATTTCGTTTACGTGCAGTCCATGTATTTCAATTGCAATAACTATGATTTACAGCAGACAGAGGGAAGGGGAGATGACTTCTTGACAACACAAAATGAACAAGGGGTGGCAGGGTAGCCTCGGTCCGCTAGCCAGGGTTTCGACACGAGAAGGGGTTGCCCTCTTATCGAAACGATGGTTAGCGCTCTGAGACTTGCCTCCCGCCCATTGTTCATTTTGTGCTGGCTTTAACATTATTTAGAGCGGTAGCGATGGAGGTCACCGCGTAAGTAAGGCTCAGTGTACGCCCACCGTCGTTACTTACGAGGCTTCCTGGCCAGCGATTCCGACAGCGTTACCGAACGAAGGCTGTCACTTATCCATCATGCTGACGTCACAGCAGATGGCGCGAGACTCGGTACAACCGGGAATAAGCGTGCCGCCGTTTTTCTTCGCTTCGCACTTGTGCAGGAAGCTACTTCAAGGTGATTGAAGCTACAGAGGAGCCCTTCTTCACTCTTATCGGAAATGCTTTTCCCAGCATCGCAACATTCTTCTTCATTGGGTGAGTAATTATGGCCACTCATTTTTGTTGGCAGAGATGGGATATATTCCCAAAAATAGGAAAAGCGAAGGCGAGCCTGGCATCACATGGCTGACACTCCGGCTGCCATTCATGAGCTGTGGAAGCTGCGTAGAGGGAGGAGGAGTGAGGAGGAGGGGCCGTAAAAGATGGTTTGTCATGTAATATGCGCTTAGGCGTGCATTACGTATCTATACTTTTGGCCGCAGAGAAGTATATATTTTTTTATACTATTCCCCTGACGTAGATTAAAATGTTGCAGATATCTCAGAACTTCAACTCGGATACAGAGAAACTAGAGTTATACCATTGGTATAACTTGGATTTGCGGCACGACTTTCCGCAGTTATTTTTTCGCATTTCGCACTACCGAAAAGGTCTAAACGTAGGTTGCAGGAGCAGTGCCTGACTTTTGTCACTGTAGTCTGCGTGCGATAGCAGCAGTGCCCTTCGGTGGCGTACACATTGCTCATCACGATATTTAAAAACTGCAGAGCGGAGGCAGCTGGACTTTTGACGACGCAAAAGAAAAGGCCACAGTAACTTTGACGACGGTTAAGGAGAACAAGGCTAATTATGTTAATATAATTTTACGAATAATTGATTTGGTAACAAAATGACGTTCAATAATTTATCAGCAAAGCATCTGGAACTATATATGTCGCTTGTGATTTTAGAGCTTTTCTTTCACGTGCCTCTTGCAGCGGATTCCTCCTGTCCTACAACGTGTTGAAAAGAATGAAGAACCTAAGGGGCAACTACCTCATTGTCCTGTGGATCATGTTGATTCGTCGGTACATTCGGTAAGAGCACAATCTTTGAACAAAAAAAAAAATGCCCCTTCATGGCGCTGCGTCGCGGGACAGTTCGGGTAACAAGAACAATGCAGGTGCATATTTTTTTCTTACGACTCACAGGGCTTCAACCGAAGGTTCGCATGATTAAACACAGGTAGCGTGCCGTTCACTGGCGGCGATTACTGCTATCCTCTATCTACAATGCAGATTGAATGCTGTCTGAAGCGCGATTTCAGACAGCGCAGAGTTAAGCTAGGATATAGAGATGGCTCTTCATAAAGAATGTCATAAAGAATATGACACCAAAGCTCCTCACAGACAGTACTGTTTCTATAAGACAATTGCCAATTATGAGCTTTCCACAGACAGTTATTGTCTGTTTTTTTTCCGCTTGAAAAGAAAGGTGTTTGTTTTAGTGGTATTAATTAGTTATGAATTTCACAGACACAAGTTAATAAGTGCATTTAAAGCTACATTAGCGCAGCGGATCAAATCGACAGTTTTTGATTATGTAAAAAATAAACTGGTATGATCAACATAGGTAATAAACTTGGCATAACTGTCAATATTTACTCCATTATTTGTGAACATATTGAATAGCAGGGGCCCTAAAGTACTTTCTTTAGACACCCTGCATTTTGTTTATTTAACTGACGAAGCATAGTCATTCACTATACCTTTTTCTCTCGAGGCTGGAGTTATCTTTCAGCTGACTGCAAAAGTACACCCCTCAACCCGTAAAGTTCAAGATTTTTTAATAATATGTCAGGATTAATGCGACTGAATGCCGTTGATGACTCGACAAATATGCCAAGAGTTAATTACCTACGTTCGAACCTGTCTAAGACGTGCTATATTTGGGTTAGCAATGCTGATTCAGAGGACCATCCTTGTCTAAAATCAAACTGGCTATTCGTTTTTCTGACTTGTCACACAATGCTATCATTGTTTCTTTCTTTTAGTTTGTCAGTGCATTTACAGAAGATAGGATTAGTTGACACCAATGTATAGTTCAACAAGTTATCTCTCCGCCATTGAAAAGTACAACGTCCTTAGCTCTCCGCATGCCCTGCGGGAAAGTACCATCATCTAAAATACGCGTGCACACATGCGCGAGGATAAGGAACACAGTTCGGTGCTGCCACCCCTGGCTGGGCCTAGTCGTAGAGATAAGGACGAACAGGAAACGCGAGGACCGCCTACACATTTGGCAAGTCGCACTTGGTCTGAAACAGTTATTTTAATGCGAAAGCATTTATTGTCTCATGAGTGGCGTGTACAAGACTTGTCAGCAGAGCGTGTCCGCACAGCGTGTCATAAGTGTGTGTCCGCACGAAAATGACCACTCGAAAAAAGATATTCTCCTGCATTGCGGTTCGCAACCCAGGCCCTCTCTCTGCCAGGCGGGAACGCAACGCATACGCCATGAAGGGACGTTGG
Source organism: Amblyomma mixtum (assembly GCF_055824585.1). Classification (NCBI taxonomy): domain Eukaryota; kingdom Metazoa; phylum Arthropoda; class Arachnida; order Ixodida; family Ixodidae; genus Amblyomma; species Amblyomma mixtum. Next base: position 157,942,105 of record NC_143014.1, on the reverse strand, counting down.
CTCAAGCGTGTTAGAGGGGCGTTGTGGTGTGTACGACGGTAAAGTGTGTTGGGGATGTGTACTGATGTTAGACAACGATGACTTGCAAAAAAAAGTAGCTGACGTGATCCAACGGTCACGTGATGTCACGTGACAACAATGACTTGCAAAAAAGTACCTGTCGTCATCCAATGGTCACGTCATAAGTGTCATGTGACAAAGATGACTTGCAAAAAGAAAGTTGCTGACGTTCAAACGCAATTGCTTTCGTATTTACCCAATTTAGAAGACTGCAGTGCCCTCCAATTTTTTTTTTAAAGCCTGCGTAGAGAGAGGACAGCAATTTAATAAGCCTTCCTAGTTACAACTGGAAAATTAGCGAACTAAGCAAGGCCTAAGTGCCTGGTGACTTCTCTCCACGGAAAAAGGGCGGCTCTCGAGCCCTCTTGAGTTAATTTCCCGGTCCAAATTACGTTCCTTCCTTTCCCCCTACTTACACGGTAAGAGACAGGACTTCATTTGGTTACGAGCGCACACTGCGCTTGAGGCATCGCGCGCAGAACGCTTTCTTTCTCAGTTTCAGCTGCTGCATTTTTAACGAGGCTGACAGAGCACCGGCGGTTAAGCTCTTCTTTCGACTCAACAGCCCAATTTTGTCCTTGTTTGTGGAGCGAAGAGAACACGGAGGGTGTGGAAACGCACGCGCGGAAACAGAACAAGCCGTGACGCAGCGCCATCCTGCGCCCTGTTTAACCAGGAAATTCAATTTTGTTAAAGCTGACTCGTGCCGCCCTCGATGCGCGCTCGGTGAGACCTTGATGAGTTATCTAAGCATAGCAGCGGGCAGGTATACACGCGCACAAAAGCACGCACGCACGCACACACATGCAAAACATTTTCAGAACAGCGAGAGCTCGGTGGCGCTAAGCAACGGGACAAGACGTTAGGAGCTTGAAATAGGAAGCGGCTCCGGGCTATCGTACAACCGTTTTTGTTTGCTTTTTTTTTCTCGCGATCAAGGTCTTAACTTGTGCAAAGAAGCTGCAGTTCTAATGCGGGCCGATCGCTTTGGCTATATCCAGCGCAACCGCTATTCGCGGCGGCGAGGCCTTCGGTTATATAACGCTGATCGGGTTGCCTCTAAACTATCATCTATCCTGAAACTAAGGCCAGATCGTTGCCGACGATGAAGACTTTTAGGTCTTATCGGAACCACTGTCCTTGCCGGCTGCCTTCGCCTGCATGCGAGGCGGCCGTGGCGGCTGCGACCCACATTTAGGTCACGCCGCTGTGCGATGATTAAGTCCGATAGGCGCGCACTACAGGCGGACACGTTTTGCATTCCCACAAAAAAGAAGGGAAAACAGCTTTCTGTGTGTAAAGCCTCTGGCGACATTTTGCTGGAGTTTGTTGTCGAGAAACCCATTGTTTAATGTGTCACTATACGAGGAAAAATCGACAGCAAACTTTTCATTTTTAGGTTATGAATCGATGCGGTCGGATGTCACCCAAGAACGAAGTAGCAGATACTCCTCAAAAGAGGCCTTCCGACTGATGCGCCACCCTGGAGGTGAATTTGCGGCTCCTGCCTTGAGTACAGCGGGAGAATAATGGAAGGAAAGAATTAGGCAGCAGGATGGCAGCTCAGAGCTTGAACACTAAATAAGCATGTTTTTTTTTTTTTTTTTTTTTTAAGTGGGGGGATTGAGTAAACTACAAGTTCTGTGTTTCTTTATTCAGAGGTTTGTATCTTCATGCCAGGGTGTTATTTAAATGAAAGACGCTTAAATGAAATATTAATTACTCTGGCACAACACACCTGTGCCCGACTGCACGTTTACGCAGCTTAAATTTTGAAAGCTAGAAAACCGTTCAAACAAATCAATGATGCAATAGTTTACCAAGTTAGGTAATGCTCTTAAGCCTCGTTAAATACACGGGAGTGGTTTCCAATGATACGCTGACGTATCTCAGACCCGCATCAAGATAAGGATCTTGTTGCGCGCTGCCAGCTGACCTAAATATTGGTAGTTGGACGGACTTATAGTTGTCGATTGGAGCGATTCCAAAGACAGAAAAAAAAAGAGAAACAAATAAAAACGGCTCCTTTTTCTTCCAAACAGAAAGAAAAAAGAAGCAGGTTAGGAAAGCAGGGCAATACCATGGGGGCTTTAGCGTTTATGGGTTTAAACATAAAGCGAATGGAGCTACAAATAGCTTTTCAGAGGGCTCTTGGCTGCAGCGTGGAGTAATGAGGTTGGTCTTCACGCTTTCCATTCTATTAGCGCACACACGTCGTACAAGCACAGCATACGGACTGGACACTTCCGGCCATAACTTCGCAGATAGGCGAGATGAAGAAGGGCGTGCATCCGTTCAAGGAACCCGGTGGTTTCGGTGGCCGCAAAGTCGGAACTCCTACATGTTTGAAGAACGGCGCCAGAGCGTAGCTGTTGGCAGTCTTATTCAAGCTCTATAGGGAACGAGCACCGAGTTCCATGCGGTAAATCACCGTTTCCGGCTGCCAATGGGAGCCGATCCTTGCACAACTTTTGTTCGCGGCGCATGTAGTCTACGACTTCCGTCGGAAACAAACAAACAAACAAACAAACAAACAAACAAACAAACAAACAAACAAACAACAGTGCTCGGGACGCGAGTGCAGTTTTCGCGCATTCGCTCTGGCCGAGCAGCGAGATAAGCAAGCTGGCGAGAAGTACTGTGCGGTCACCTCCTTTGTGAGGCGTCTCGGTTGACATTCGAGGGGGCCGAATGTATATAAATGTGCGCACCGGCGCCGTGTCCCGCGGGCAGCCGTGCGTGCACAACGACCTGCTGCCGCCGGTCGCTGAGCCTGCCCTTTCGGCCGCGCTTGATGGCGACTCGATCATGTTATTCCGGTGACGGCAGCCGCCAAGTCACGCCCCCCGCTGCCTATGCCCCTTTCGCCTTCTTCGGCCCCGGCGCCTCGTGCATTCTCCGAAAAGCTCCTTCGCTGACTGGGGTCACTGAACGCCTCTCGCGAAGTCTGCGCAAGGGCGGCTTCAGGACCAAAAACCATGCTCACGAGATGCAAAGATTTTGTGTCAGCTTTCATGCGGAATGTTGTCAAATTTCAAAAGCAGTTATTCAACAAAAATAATATACAAAAGGCCCAATCCAGAAAGTCGTATTTTTACGGTCTGAAGTACTCCTGGGGTATAAGTGATGGCGTCTGTAAGAATTTCTGGACAGCAACGTCTTTGCGTCATCGCTTAGCATTTTAAGACTTTTCCTGTAGAACTAAAACGTCGTGGTGCAAGCTCAAGGGACACCGCCTTGAGCGTTGCGGTCATCGCTAAGCGTCTATGAGCGCGAAATTCATAAATATACTCAACATTCAAGCAAGAGGGCCATGAGCAACTTGAAATTCGGTCGCCGTGAGAGAAAATAGGGAAAGCGGTGACTAAGCTAAAAGCAAGAGGAGGTTGGAGAAACCGCTTTCGTTTTTAGCATATAGCCTATAGGCATCGATAAAGCGATGGCTGGTGACAGTACTAAAGCGTAAAGAAGCCGTATGTGAGGAAAATCCACCTCTGCAAATAGAAAAATTCAGACATGCAAATGCAAATACAGACTTGTCATTCTATTTTCTAGAAATTTGGTAACTGTAATTAAGTATCAAACGCTTGCTCACACGTATCGATGCAGGAGGATAAAACATATCCCAGCACGAAAGCAAGCTCAGAGAAACTGTGCGCTAAGTGGACGCTCTCACGGGGCCTGCATCGTCCTGCGAATGCCCACGTGATTGGCGCTAAGACCTCGTAATCTTCTGTTAGAGGCATTCGCCGCCCTTCCGCTGCGTTCGCTAGACCAACCAGAGAAGGAATAGAGCTGCTAGATTTCGACCCAGGTTCTGCCCTACATTTCCTCTACCTTTATTTCGCTGCAGTTTACCGCACGCCTACGGCCGGTTTATCGAAGCCATGGGCCGTCTGTATACGCAGAAACTTGAGAAGGGCGCAGGCTATAAGAACAACCATGAGTCGCCATAATTGGAGTAGAAGGGAAGGCCTCGTCCTCACCTGAGACGTGCTGAAACTTCAGCCCTATTTGAATATCTCAACAGAGGTAATTGAGGAGGTTAGTTCGTTTAGCATAAATCTATGGCCAACCCTTCTTCTATAACCGATCACTTGTCTTCAAAAGGAAAAAAAATGGTTAATCTATTCCTTGAGCCAATGACTCCCGTGCTTATCCCATGCGCACCTTGAGGCACTAGTGGAAACTATCGGGCAGGTCGGTTACAAGGTGCGCAGTCCTCCTTCATTAGCCACCACGATGCAAACCGCAACTTTCACTAAAGCTGTCTGCATGGTAAAGTAAAAGGGCGATAAACGTTAAACAGAAACGGTGCGGCGCGCACGTCAAGGGCGCATATGCTATGAGCAGTGGTGCAATCTATTCGTTTTGAAACTCGCAAAGGCGCCGGCCCGCCCAGCACCTTCCTTCACGCTGTGCTTGTTGCTATTTCTCCCCAGCCTGCGAGCGCACGGCGTTCCTGCAGCTATTGCTGCTATTCTGCCTCACGGAAGGAATAGGTTTGTTGATGGGACAAAGACCTCGACAACTCATTTCGTCCTGAGGCTGTGCAGCGCCACGGTCACGTTATAATATCGATATCCCAGTGGGGCCGGCCGCGGCGTTGCCTCATAATCGCTTATCTTTCTGAGGTAATCTGCGTTTTTCTTCTGCTGACGTCAATTGTAAGGAATGGATAAAGATCGCAAGTCTGTATAAATGCACGCGGGGTGGATGTTATGGAGGGGAAATGGGGGGGGGGGGGGGGGTATCGTTGTCACGGCCACTGCGTGAGGTGCGGTTTCGAGGCAAGTGTAACGATTAAAAACGCTCTCCTTCCCAGCACGCAACGCGACGCAGGCGCCGGTGGGAGAGCACCTGCGCCCGCTGTTGAACCGGCTGGAGATAGCGGCGCTATGTGTCCGACAAGGACGCCCTCCCCCCTACAGCCTTCTGCCCGCTTCCGTGATCGGTATCGAACGCAGAATTGATTGGGAGACGTGTTCGCGGGATAAGCTCTTTTCTTGGGCGCCCTCGACGGAGTGCAGCGTTGCAGTTCATGGTAATGGGAGAGCAGCACGCAAATCCTTGGGGTTTTCGCGCACGCCTCGCATAGTTAGATTTCTTAGATTGAATTCCTCGCGGTGTTTATGAGCGTCTTCTCTTCTTGGAAATGGTTACGCAACAAGCCAACAGTGCGTTGCTATTGGAAGCGCCTGCAAAGCAGTACTTTCGTGACACGCGCCGCCATTTTCGTAAGCCGCGGCTACTGAACCGCGACAGTGTTGTAGCATTTGCTGTCGTAAGTGACTGCGATGGCGCACTTAGTTTCTTTTCTTTCTTTTTTTTCTGGGGGGGGGGGGGGGGGGGGGCTCTATGCGGTAGCCAATGGCTGATGCGCCCCTTTGGGCTTTAATTAAGTAGAATAGCAGAAAATATCGTGCTCTCGGATTGGGTGATATTTTTTACGTTGAATGGCGAAGCTACGGAAAATAAGCGTGAGATGAACTTGGATGCCAAAAAAAAGAAACAGTGGCGACAGCAAAAAAAAAAATAATAATAATAACTGGCTGAAAGACAAACATTGCAACTGTCAATAGGATTTCGGGGAAACAGTAGCCGAGGTTGCAGCAAAATACTAATCACTTGGTGTTTCTTTTTTTCCGTACACGAGTACTTTTCCCTTCCCCTTCAAACATCCTATGTTTGTGTGTACTCCTGGACACGTGTACAAAACGGAATGTAGCGAGGAGATGTTTGTTTTTTATTGCATATGAATTAATTTTTCTGGACAGCGCTGCAGGTAACAAACAAAAAAGACTATCAAATGAGAGCGCCACCATATTTTCCTGAAATCGGAAGTAAGTGCAGCTGTTGTCTCTCCTTTGAGATACACCTACAGTGTATTAGTTGTGCAAAGCCAAGCTCACGGTAGCGACTGCACGATTCTGGTCACGTATTTAGTGACAGTGTTAGTGAAGCGTAAGTGCTATGCTGTCCAGAATTCTCTATGCAATGATAAGAGTGGAACTCAGTTGCTTTTTTTTGCTCACGTGTACGTGAGCACTTGAGCTTCTTTCTTTTCACTAGTTCTTTACGCGAGCCGTGTTGTAGATTGTTGCGGTACAGTCTTAAAAGTCATTAGCGTGCAGCCCTAAGAGGGCTTCCTGGGCGCCGTACAAAGTTATGCGTAAATCGGAAGCATTTGTTCCAGTTGCTCAAGGACACCGTCGGCTAACATGTGGAGCCTAATATAACAGTTTGAGCTGCTGCAATTTGCGCGTGCGTGCCCTTCCGCTGCGGAACTCAAAGCAATGCCGCCTCTTCGTCAGCGTCGACTTCCGAGTCCACTCGGTACCCGACCGGAACATTGAGTGCTCGATAGGCTGCGCATGTTTCCGCTTCGGAAAGGTCTGCCGCTTACACCGAAGAGCAGCGCCATGGGTGCGGGTCGGCAGCTGAAGGGGGCGCCGTTCGCTTGCAGGCTGACGGTGCCCGTGATGTTCATGGTAGGCTGGGGCTACTTGATGAGCATGTGCGTGCGTGGGCCGGCCTTCTTCGAGGTCCTGGGACAGAACGACCAGAACTGCGACAACAGCTGGTGGATGGTGCTTCTCCACATCAACAACTGGCAGTCCTTCCTCCACATGGTGAGTACAGGCACAGGCAGGCTGGCCGATAGCGCAAGCACACGCATCCTCGCAATTAGACGCCGCGTCGACGCGTTCATACGGACTCGCACGAAGTAAGTGGTACTACCTGTAACGAACGCAAGCTGCTTGGTTGAAAGTCGCTCGTAATGCGAACTACATTGGGTACTGCTGAAACTGCTGGCCATTTTTCAAAATGCGGCTTTTGTGTTTGAAGAGCACTTTCTTCGGCGTAACGCTGTCAGCGATAGTGTGCATGAGAGCACAGCTAAGACAGTTAAATAGCAGGCTGGTTAACTATTATTAAATGTATAATTTTTCAACTAAATTTAGGCTCCTCATTTATTGAGCCCAGCATAAGGAATACCCATATCAATTTTCAGATTTTCGAAAATGCTGTTCTCGTCACCACTGTAGGGGAAGGAATTCTGGGGCCGCACACGGAGCTAAACCACTCTTACGAACGCGTGCCACACAGCGGCGCGCCAGTCACGTGTTGCCTGGCCGCTCGCCGCTTCAACCCGGGGGGTGGTAGGAGCATTTATTTGTCAGTGTCCCCAAAAGCTATATACCATTTTCAAAACACTAGACGACTTTCGTCTCAATTAAAAAATTCACTATGTCCTCAGTCGTTCAATTATTTCCTAAACTCTAGTCGCTTAGCTTGGGCAATATAAGCATAAAATTATTTCAGATATGTCTCCATTCATAAAAATGCAATTCGGCTCATTGCTGAAGTTCGTTTACCTGCCCACTCTAGAAATCATGTCTTACATGCTCAATCTTCGATGCTGATCCGATACTTCAGTATCGGCTCTTATTTGTGCCACATGAAATTCCTGTCTCCAGTAGCCGAGAAATCAGTACACATTTACCAAAACTATACCCGCGTGATAAAGCTATAGTAGGTAGGCCCGGAAGTGCGCGTACAATGTTTTGGGATACTCTTTGCTGCGTATCTTCGCCACGCACTGCCGATGTATGCCACAGGCCCAAAATATTTTTCTCAATTTCAAGCCGCAATCTTTGCAGCCTTTTTCTGAGATCCTTTCGCAATGAAGCTTGAAAACTAAACTTATATATTTATTCAATACTTGAAAATCAAATCCGTTAATCCTAGCGGCCATATTGTCACGCAACTTACTGCGGCCACGGCTCAGCTGGGCCATCGAAGTTACTTGTTAACGGCAGCACGCATCCCTTCAAGAATGTACGGTGGAAAATTCACCCAAGCGGTGCACATTCGTGCACGCAGCAAACGTCGCGGTGTTTTGTTGTTTGTTTTTTTTTTCCCCAGGCTGACGGCGGCATTTAAACGTGCGCCGCTCTGCGTGCAGAGCTCAGGCGTTCCTATTTAAGTGACGATCAGCGCGACTCCTTACGTCTCAAAGAAACACCTCTGCTGCAACCTTGAGCCAATGTATTGTAAATACCGTCTGGCTAATCATGCCAGACATCAGAGTAACCTATGAACACAATCGTTCTTGAACTCCGCCAACATATACATGCGGACTCCATTACGTGAAATCGATGTTACGATATCTCGCGACTATGAATTCAGTACGGCCGGGTCGCTCAGACACGGTTGGTAATCTAGTTCTAATTAACCGCAGCAAGAACTTGTCGGCTCCAGCCAGCAACATTGCCTAATAACGTGCTTACTGCTACAATGAGTCGACGATGGATGTTCGCTCCAACTACAAGAAAAAAAAAATGGCGCCGCTGCGTAGTCCTTTCACTGACTGCTGTGCTAAGTAGATGAATGCTTTCATAGCGCAAGTATGCAAGCTGAAGTGCCTTCAGACGCTGTTGGGTTGAAATCAAAATTGTAAGACGTTACAGTATATATAAAGTGCAATTACTATGACTATCTGTTGCTTTTTTATCGTCCTTGTTACGTTAAAGGAAACTGTGAAGAGGAAAACAAACACGCATTCACAAAAGCCGAAGGCTGCCAAAAATGTCCTTAGTTTAGGCATGAACATTTCACTGACGATAGTGTCGCACAGTTTTTCTGGGCATCACTCCGCTCCTTTAAATTAAACAAAAAAAATAAAAAATGGCACGTTCAATATTATTCTAAACGCGGACGCCCGAACAAAGTGGCTTCCATTTCGGCCACGGTGGACCTTACAGTGAAGTTGTAACGAAAGCGCCTAGGCACATTCCCGGTAGTATGCCTTGAGGGCAAAAGGCAGACATACAGAATCCAAAAAGAAATGAAAATAAAGCGACCAGCAGCTGCTCTTGTACCATTATGGTTGTCGTTTGTTTTAAGTAGTTCATAATAAGCAAAGTGGCGCATTGGGAAGACCCACATGGCACAAAACTCCTCCATGTATGCTCCAATGAAGTTCCCTTCGAAACAGCGCCTTGAAGCGGCGAAACTAACCTTCTTCCATTTGGCACGCTGTTATAGGCGACGAAACCCTGTGCCGCTTGAAAACCCCTCCTCTCGTTGGCACGAAATGGGTTGGACTGCACCTGTATCGCATCTCTCCGAGACATGTCGTTGAACCGCACATTGCGACACCTCGGCATTCAGCGAAAGCGCCGCTCCGCTTCGGATAGCTGTGTGCCGCCTGTGTCCAGAATAGTGCATTACATTTCCTTCCCCGCGCGCCCTCGAACCATGCGGCGCTATCGTGGCGGCGCTGAGTAGCAAGAGATCAATCGCCTAATGCCCCAAATAATCCATTACCCACACGGTGTCGCCCAACAGGCGGCCTTCTCCACAGCGCCCTCTTCAGGTGTGCCACTCAGGCGGCGCGAAATTACTTGGAAGCGCAGCCGAGCCCCAGCGCCCGTCGAGCTCGCCCGATATCCGACACGCGCGACGTCGCCCATTTCGGTCGTGCGCGCCAGGCGTGAAATTGAGAAATATCGCGCAAATGTGGCCAAATGTAAAGAAATTAGGCCTCCCGCTCCCCTTCTTCCGTGAGCTGCAGGCAGCGCGGGTCGGCAGCCCTCGCGAAGTCCCGTTATTCCCTTTCCACATCCCCTTCGTTCCTTCTGGTGACCGTTAATTCGCCCGTAGGTACTTAAGGTGCTTGCCCGCGAGATCTTCCTGCGGCGTTTTCAATATCTGGCCAGGCCTTAGTTTCGAGGCGATACTCAATGGCACGGCGGTGACGGCAGGCCCCTTTTCGAGATCTTCAGCGACGTCGGATTTCGGGAGAGCGCTAGGGCGGAAGCAAGTAGGCCAGAGGAAGCGGCATTCGAAACCAGATAGCGTTTTGAGTGAAGCATTTGGAATGAATGGGGTTTGTAAGAGTGTTTATTTTTACCAAGCCGTCGTTCTATTTGCCTTGTAGGCCTTAGGGAGAGACTGAGTATGACTTTCTCGATGGAGCTACTAGGACCGTTGGTTTTGTAGTTAATATTATAATTAATAGTAAAAATAATAATGATCTACTCTGTTGTACTTTAACTTCAATAAAAATCGGGCCTGTCTATGCCGCCATAGGCTCGTGGGACTTGGCCTGGGTAACAGGTGAGGCACAGCAAAGCGAGGAAGAAAATCTTTAATACACGAGCTAAATTGAACACAACGTAATATCTAAACAATGAGAGCTCTACAATTTTTGTTCTTGTAGGTATCCGCTCTGCAGTACTTCCCCTCCTCGCCCCCCCCCCCCCCCCCCCCCCCTTCCCTCGTCCGTAAGAAATGGCTACTATTGTCGGGCAAATTTTCAGAACCTGAGCTATCCAATGCAAGAGGCTCACTTTTGAAGGTGTGCTTTCACTGTTGTCGCTTCAGGATGCAGTCTTGTTCCGAATAACGGCTGAGTACGATTCAGAGTGTAAACTTGCATGAAAATAAAAGCAAAAAGAAAGAAAACATTGCGCTCACGAACTTCAAAGATTTAACTGTGTGGTGAAGAAACAGCTAAAGAGCTTCTGTAAAGTGCATGCAACCGCTGATTTAACCATGCGCGCTGGCAGCAGAAGCCGGAATCGGCGGTACTCTGACATCTTGCTCCCAACATGCGGCTTCGGGTTTCATTGCATAAAAGAAAATGCCTCTCGGCTGCCCACTCCAAAGCAACAGTCGTCAACAAAAAAAAAGTGATAGTGCTGCGGGTAGTCCACGTCGCGGTATCGCTGTTATAGTGCGAAGAGTGCTTTATCTGCAAATTAACCTTGTAATCAATAAGAAATATAGATCTCAATAAAGTACTCATAAGAAAGCCGGGTGCACGAGGCTAGCCTATCCCCTAACAGGAAATTTGGGTCTCGTCATCGACTTTCGTACGGTGTCCTTCCAAATGACATGTAGGACCAACTAGTATAAACGACGCTTGATTAAACGCTTCAACCAAATCATTAAAGCGATTCAATTTAATGGCATCTCGCAATGGCTGCGAATGTGATCATGACCCTGGACAATTATATGAAAAATCTTCGCAGCCGCGTTGTCACGCGAAAGGCTACCTGCAGTCTAAAGACGCAGTAACGAAAAATCGCGCACGACGACTCTGGCAAGGAATCAATGACACTGGTTCCATTAACCGTCGGTTCAGACAGCCACCTCTCTGTCCCTATCCTCCTTCGTTTTTTTCCCCGTTCTGTCTCCCTAGCTGACAGAAGAGCTGGCGGCACGCTAGGGACAGGGCCAGAGCGCGCACGACCGGAGCTGCCGCCTCCTTCCGGCCGCAATCCGACCCCCACCGCCGCCGCTGTCAGGCATGACGCCAAGCGGAGAAAAGCGCTAGCCCCGGGGGACACTCGAGTCGCGGCACTGAGCCGGCGGCGAGCCCCGCGTATTTATCACAGGGCTTGGCCCCGGCTCTTCCGAGAGGAGAAGGCGGTTCCGCGCGGCCCAGATATGCGTCGTCCACTTCCCTAGCACCGACGCCCGAGCCGCAGGCTTCGAACTCGAGCCGCGAGTGCGGCTGCAGTGCACTCGGTCTTTCTTTTCGTCCCTCGCCTCTCATTTCGGGCCGATTCTCGCGGCAGCGCTGAACAGCGGGCAGGAAAATGTGCAACGCTTGGTGGAGTTTCTCTCATTGTCGCCAACCGTTAAGCGCTCATGATGAAGGAGGGGCGTGTCGCGCTAGGGAAGCAATGAGGACAGAGAAAACCAAAAAGGTAAAAAGGCAACGAAAGTATTCGGCAGGTTGAGAAAAAGCGAGGGGTGATAAAAAAAGGCAAAAAGGAAAGAAAAACACTTCTCAGTGGAGCGCAATCAGAGCTTTGCTGAACCCAACGCCAGCCAAGCGAGGGGAAAGGGGGTCTTTAGGGAGGCTTAGGAAAAAGATGTGCGGCAGGAGGAAAGGCGGGGCGGCGCCTCTTCAGAAATTTCCCGCACGCACGGGCTTAATTGTGCCCATAAAACCTGCTGCGCGCTGAAGCGGGGCGCAGCCCGACGGTGAAGCCTGCAGCGCCCTCTGCTTGCGCCCGCGCGCGATGCCCCTGCGTCCGGAAGGTTATATAGCTGTTCGCCAAGTACACGGTTTCATAGCTTAACAAGGTGCCTTTATCGGAGGGGCTTACTTTCCCCCGTTCAAGGGGCACGGGACGTGCACGCTGCGGCTTTATCATTCCTCCTCTGGATGCAACACTTTTGCTTTCCCCGTTCCCTTGGCGCCTTCTCTCCTTCGCGGGCTCTCTGGATTTTTTCTTGTTTTTTTTTCTCTTCTGGGGACTGCTGCAGAGCAGAAAATATTAACAATGAAACGTCCTCTCAACGTGCTAGCTTAAGGTTGGAAATTTCACAGCGGAAAGAAATAATAAAGTCGTTCGGAGGCGCTTGCTTGACCTGCACTGGCTGTAGAGGCGTCGTAAAAGAGAATATGACTTTATTGCGAGCCCAACGAGCTTTACGCAAACAAAAAAAGAGGTGCAAAAGTTGGAGCTTTGCTTTATGAATAAGGCGTATGTATTTTTTTTTGTTTTGAAGCATATTTCGTAGAGATTAAATGTTTAATTTAGGCGCAGCAAGCGCCAATCAGGGTGTGGATTCAGTCTTTTCTGTTAATTCCACCCTGAATGTTTTTTTTTTATTTTAACACCCACTGTTACAGTTGGCATACGAAAAAAGGGGAAAAAAAGCTCTTGGAAGCCAAACCACTTCAAACATTTAGTAGCGATCCTTCTCATCCCTGACAACACGACCTGAAGTGACGGCAGAAGCCAGATGCGCTAAATTACTTCGACAAACTGTGTCGTGGACGTCAAGCATAGGCCCACAGTGACGCTCAAATATGCCAACTACTGAAAGAGCGAGGTGAAGCTATCTAAAAAGCGTTTTTGGTCATGATGAGAGCAATTTTACAGCCTTAATGTCATTCCATGCACCATCTTTCTCTCTCTCTCTCCAGTGTTATTTTCCTCACTCTCCCCTTTCTTCTGACACCCGTCTTTAAAAAAAAAAGACGCTTAAAATGTTTTAGCGAATCAACTGCGATGACGATGTGACCGCGAAGTGCTTTTAGCCTCCAGCGCATGAGGTGAGTCTATTAGAACCACTGCGCCGGTGAGTTTGCCAGCTTGATCAGGAACCCGATGGCAATATTAGACCTAATGTGAACGAGCGCTCTGAGTTTTGTTATTCTTCTTTTAAGCGTTCAACACTAATAGCCATCGAGAAGCTGGCTGCAGGAGATCATTTCTTTTTCTTCATATGGGATAAATGTGAAAAAGGTCAACACTCAACCAAAGGGCACGCATAATATAAAAATTTTATTGCAATCTATTTCGTCTTTATTCTTCTAGCCGTGCATGACCAGTGGCGCCATGCTAAAAAGGAAAAAAAAAATAACCGACTTTGGTTGCCAAAACATTCAGTGGACCATGGTCAATGATAACTGCAGAAACCAAAAGTGTGGAACAAAGTTCTCTGGACTACATCGGGCGTTGCATCCCTAAACACGAGTCGATTTAATTACGCTAGCAGTCACCGCGCAATTGTATTCACGGACCCTGTTATAACTGCAACGAATAACCAGGCTGTGCGGAGCTTGACGTAGAGACTAGTCGGCAGCTTCTCTCAAAAATCTCCTCTTCATTTCATTCGTTCGCAGTGCAACCCCTTCTACTGGTACATCAGCGTTGACTGGCAGCTCTTCATGGTGTTCTGCGCAGTGCCCCTCATCATGATCAGGTGAGTTACATAACAACATAGTCATACGCCCCTTTACAACGGTGTAAAGAAAACAAAATCGCAGGACACTGCGAGAGCTGTGGTCTGTACAGTATACTACACGGTGTAAAACCATCCACGTGATGTGGCATATCTCAACCGAACGCAAGCTTGGAGATCGTTTGCTGCTTTTGTTTTTTATTTTGCACGTTCGTTTCGATAACGATGTCGGGATCCTCTTTAAGACTTGATCATATATAATAATGTCCTCGTGCGTTTCTTTCGACGTGGCCATCCGCTCGAAAAAGTTAGCACTTTTGCCCTTTTTTTATTTATTTTGTTCGCCACGAGATATATGGACTGCGCTGAACACAGATTTGGCGCGGTGGAAAACAAGAGCGCGTGCCGAGGCCATTGTTTTGGTTTCGCGGTAGCCAGCGCTGCGGAAAAGAGAAATTTGCCAACGGCCGCGTAAACAGTGCCGCACAACTGACAAAACTCGGCCCATCACGGTCGAAAAGCCCGCGCCAGGAAACAACAGCGCGCCCACAGGTGTCAACTTTTTTCGCGCGTCGGACTGAATAAAACCCGTCACCTTTTCCTCTTGGAAGAAGAGGAATGCTCAGACCGTCTTTCTGCTTGTCGGGCATCCGTTCGAAAGCCGCAAGGGCCTGTACGCCTCTCGTCTGCGGCGCATCAGCCTAATCGCATTTCACGCTCGGTGCTCGCCCTTGGCACACAAAGTTCTCCTACGCTGCTTCTCAGAGCATAAGGGAATCGGAGGTGTCATGTGCGCCAAGCATGCTCAGGATGCGCGGAATATGTACGCGTCCACGAACGGCGAAGCGAAAAAAAGGGGACGACTTCTTTTCAAACACTGTTTGTCAGGAATCAGCGAAAGTGGGCCACGGTGAAACCGCGAGACGCACTCTCGCGAATTGGGCTGTGAATTTCCGCTCTCAAAAACACGAGTGTGCTCGTTCTGTCGCTTTGAGGGAGCTCAACGAAGTCGACACAACGGCAGCGTGCGTGGGCAGGTGCTGCACGTAGCGGCGCGTATCAGGGAAAGATGCAACCTGGCATTGTCCTTGAAAATTCTCCCGCCGGAGAAAGTTTCTTGTGGAGACAGCACAACAAAAATCTAGAACGCAATTGCAGCTCTACCGTAATCAGGCAGTAAAATTTATTTCAGGCATTGTGATCGCATTCTTGGGCCATACTTCCTTGCATGCAAATCTTATGCTGCTCACACGTGAAAAGAAGCGTACAAATGCGGGCAAAAGTGAGAGATACCCCTCCCGCTTTGGTACACATGATGAATTCAGTGATGCTGTTTCTTGTTTAATACTTAATCAACTTCCTGATACTCTAAACAAAAAATAACAATGTCATCTTCTTCAGAGGAAACAGAAAATGCGATTAGCACCGAAAGGTAGGCGTCTCTTAGTTCTGCTCAAGGTTGTGCATGATAGTAGTAGAACCAAAACTAATAAAGTAGTATTTACTACCATATGAAATGAATATGGCAGCCTGGGAGGACTTGTGCCGTGATTCGGGCATCGAGAGGACGTCAGAAGTCAAAATCGCTGAATGCTTAAGGCAAATATTCGATACCCACCTCGAATGTCGGGCGCCTGTCTAAATAGTACCGAGTTGTTGCAACACCATTCCCTGAAATATGTCGCCTTCTTTCGGCAACATAAAAAATAAACGTGAAATTCACAAAAAAGGCAGCACGTAATATTCGCTTTTTTTAAAGATGCTGAAAAAAAAGAAAAGACGCCATCAATGTGGCGCAGATCAAAAACGAGACTTAACAGAACCTAATGTTACCTTTAATGAAGTTTCTATCGGCGTAATGTTAGTGCATATTTTGTTTGCTCACAGGTAGTTTTCATTACTTTAAAATCCCTTTATTGCGAATGCCCTCGCGCTGCTAATAGGGCCCTGAAAATGCTAAGAGGTTGCACTAGGCGATCTACAAATTCGATGTGTTTTTACTGGTCGGCGCGCTGTCACGTACTGACTCGGGGTACGACTTACTTGCTGCGAGGAAACAGAGAAACAGACAGAGACGCAGCCAGGTGGGAACCTGCTCGGCAAGGTGAATGAAAGATAGTAGAGCATACCGTAGTCCTCCGCTTAGCTCAAGTTCTCTGCCATGCGCATGCGCTGCAATGAAACGTGACCGCAACCAGCGCCTTTTACGTTCGCTTATCTCTCCTTAGCCCACTATATCAGGACGGTTCAGCAGAAGTTTCTCACGTGCGTGACAGAACAGTCTGCTTCCGCCCGAACCAAGGCACGTCGGTCTCCAAGCCAGCGTTCATGAAGGGCGCAGAGATTCGGAAGGCAGTTTTTCACCTCCCCAGTTAGTAAAGACGTCTTCTCTCGGACCAACTGCTTCAGTTGGCACAATCATTAGACATCTTACTGCCATCCGAGTCCACCAGCTCGCCTGCGCGTTCGTTCCAGTGAATGGTGGAGCAGAAAGGGGACGCCCAATTTGTGGATATTCCTCTCTCTCTTGATGACCCGTGCTGACCTCTAAAGTGCCTTGGTTGTTTTGCAGGAGGGAAAAGCTGGGCGTGTTTCTGCTCCTGGTCGGCACGGTGGCCTCGGCGGCCTACGTCATCTTCCAGACGTACACGCTCGACTACCAGCCTCTGCCGCTGCTGATGTCTGACTCGAACCAAGCGTAAGTGCATGCCAAGAAGGACGCAGCCGTTCGGGGACGACTGGTCACGGCGTTGCCTCTTGACTATCTTGCCCGGCGTTCCGCGTACTGCAGTGTTTTACCGTGTTAGATGCAACCGCATATACGTATATGATGCAGCCGCTTTAGCTTTAGCTGCTTCCTGATTCATCCTAGAGCATCAGAATGATCAGTGCGTAGTTTAAGCAAACCAGAAACCAAATGGAACATGACTGAGCTTAGCTGTGCCACCCAAGTCTGCAGAAAATGAAGAGGTCTTTTTTTTTTTCGCATTCTTAGTGCTGGTTTCGTGTCTCCTACAAGGTAGCAAAATATGTCTGCACGTAGCCCATGAAGACGCAAGAGATTCTGAATTTTTGCCATCGTTAGTCCGACATGGCCAGGCCGCTTCACCAGCACATGCAAGACGAACTGTAGAATACTGCAGAGAGCAGTACACTATTTTGCTCAGGCGAAGCGCAGCTGACATCGAGAGATACACTTTGGAGCAAAGAATCATAATCATTAGGAATTCATTACAGACGTCGTTAGTGAATATTAATAGCAACACGTTTAATGGCTTGGGATAGATAAAAGTAAAAGGTAAATGACGATTGCCAAAGACAGCCACGATGAAAACCAGATGCTCATTTTGCGAATAGCTTTGTCATTTCGAAAACTGGCTCCGAACCGCAGAGGCAGAGCGCGGTATTCAGCAAATCTGGGGCGCGAGCGCTTTATTTCAACATACTAAACGGAGGAACGGGCGGACTGCTGTTGCCATGGTGCTCCCAAGTGCAGGCAGCAGCCCCACTCGCTGCAGCGAGCGAGAACAGCGCGTCCGAGGCTGGCGCTGACGCGCGCCGTTCGGTGCGCTTGGTTAACAGCCGGGGAATGAAACGTCACCGGGGCAATGAAATCTCGCTCGAAAGTGGACAGTTCCTGATTTATTTCGACTTTCCAGAGGACTTTCCGCGGCAATGGACGACTTCTACTGCCTGCCTTGTGAGTTTAGAAAGTAAATTAAACTAAATCGCTCACGAAATTCATTCCAATGATCGGCGCTGAGGATGTAAACCCGAACTGTGCAGAGGAAGCATAGACACAAGTATTGGCAGCTGCATGCATATATATAACTGCAGCGCTTCCCAGTGACCAAATTGACACAATGCAGCGGGAAAAGATGTTTTTTTTTTTATTTCGAAATTTGCGCCTATTGCTCGCCACCCAGAATCTGAATAAGTCAGGTGTTTTTTTTTTTGTTTTTAGAGACGTAACGCGAGCCCCGATGCTCACTGCCTAGACGAAAATGCTGTAGAAGGGCGTGCGTTTTGTTGATATTTTGCACTGGCTATCGGCGTTTGTTGAGCTTGAGCGATAAGCATGTCTGTGTCAAGAATGTGTGTCAATGAGCACTAAGAATACAACAAATAGAGTTCTGCGTCAAGCAAGAACGTAACAAGCAACGCGTAAGCGAAATAAATAGAGAAAGCAAGCGCGCCCCGATTTCAGTCTGGTACTTTTCAAGCTGCTATGCGCATGCCACGTCACCCCCGCCTGCGTGATTTTTTTTTTTCCTTTCTGCACGAACTCCGCAAGCAGGAAGCACGTGCAGATTAGTCGGTTCCTTATTACGCGAAGAGAATAAACACGCAGTGGGAATCTGATTGCACTTATAGGATCCGCGAAAGGCAAACACGTTATACAAACATGGACAGGGCCATATGCATTGCCTTTAACTCGGAGTGTCGTCTCTTTATTTTGAATTTGCTGCTTGAGCAGACGGGAAGCAAAAAACAAAAACAAAAACGGAGACTTGAGATATAACGGTTAGTCCCGGGAATGAAGCAAGGAGAGTTCGGTTTATCATCGACTTTTATTTCCGATCAAGTCGAGTCTGATTTGACCACTGCTCTCTAAACACGTTAAAAGCTCCAGTATGTATTAGCCAGTTCCGAGCAGACGCAACAGAAAACTTGACATTTTCATTTTGAAACAGTCCGCTCAAAATTTCGAGAACAGAGGCGATCGTTTCCGTGTGCACGTACGCGTGGACGATTCGAGTCGCGCTTGTATAGCGCCGGTCTCCTTTCCGGAAATTTCTTACACAAGTGCCATTGACGACGTTCGCTGACACCACACTGCGTTGTATGCAAGAGATCGGTTCCGCTGCTCCGTTCGTGAGGCAAATGTGAAAGTAAAATTAATGTGGAATCATTAGATAGCACAAATGTTTCAAGGCAATGAGACAGCGAAATTAATCATCAATTTGAGCACTGCGGATAAAGAACCCTACCCAGATACCCATAGCCAAGCGAAGTTTAAATCCACAGCAGTCCTTAGCGGTGTTAAACAGGGCTAGTTGATAGTTCATCGTTTTTACGACACGTAGTTTTCAACTTTCCAAATCAACACGCAGGCTTCAGCCGATATATATATATATATATATATATATATATATATATATATATATATATATATCAGATTTGGGCAACCTATAAAGATTGAAAAATAATAAGCCCCTGCAGACAGTAGCAAGGTGCTTGAGATTATTTTAACGCGATAGCATTATGGGTCACATGTCACCGAAAAGCCGGTGTCGTCGTCGGCGTCGTTGGCCGTGAGCGAGAAATCCCGATGCAAGCAAAGAATTAATAAAATTGATCTGAAGAGAAAATTGCGGTAACTTGAGTTTGGGTGGGAACCAAACGCGGTACCTTTGAATTGCGAGACGGGCACGCTACCCGTAGGACACGAAGGCTTTTTTTTTCTTTATTGCATGGAAGTACAACAACTCTGATAGGCTTCTAGGCTTAAAGGTGCACTGAAGAGGAATATGAACTCGTCTTTTTGCCGCGGGAACTCGATCTACACGTTCCCATTATTCCTAGAAACTTCGATTTATTTCCCTGTGCGGCCGATTTTCCTAATTAAATCCGATTAACGTCCGGCTCCCGCCTTTTTTTTTTTAATTCCCCGCATACGGTGGGAGGAGTCGACCAACGCATGGAGTGCATTTCAGGCAGTCGCGTGGCGACTTTGCTTTGGCTTTTATTTTGTTTCTTTTAGGTTTCCGTGAATAAATAGGTCCAGTTAGAGACTACACAGCTGCAAATTAGGCCCACGGAAATAAAAATACGCGTGGACTCTTTGCTTTCGCCGATCACTACGTATCACTCCGCCGATGGCAGAGCGGCAAGCCGCCACGGGACTGGGTGAAAGGCGGGTCGATTCCTCCCACCGTTAGCGGGGAATTAAAAAAAAAAGGCGGGAGCCGGATGTTAATCTGATTTAATTAGGGAAATCGGCCGCACAGGGCAATAATTCGCAGCTTCTAAGAACGCTCGGAACGTGTCGATCGAGTTCCAGCGGTAAAAAGATGAGTTCAGATTCCTCTTCAGTGCACCTTTAACGAGTCCACATCCCACAAGCCGATCGCATAGTCACACCAGCATCCTGTTATCCCGCTGCCTGCACATGAAAATTTCGTGAGACACATATGTTTCGAGTAAAGGAGGTCCATCTTCCGCAGCCTATAACCCCCCGCACCAAGGCACACTGCTCTCTGCTCAGAGACTTCGATGAACGCGGTGGCTCTGCGTGGCGATCTATCATGCGACTCTTCCACGGGCTGAACAAACCCATGAGCACAAAAGACCAAATGGAACATTAGAATCGCCGCCGCGGTGGCTCAGCGGTTATGGTGCTCGGCTGCTGACCCGAAAGACGCGGGTTCGATCCCGGCCGCGGCGGCTAGAATTTCTTTGGAGGAGAAATTCTAGAGGCCCGTGTACTGTGCGATGTCAGTGCACGTTAAAGAACCCCAGGTGGTCGAAATTTCCGGAGCCCTTCACTACGGCGTCCCCCATAGGCTGAGTCGCTTTGGGACGTTAAACCCCATAAACGAAACTAAACCAAACCAACCTTAGAATCTTCTATTGTAGGGAAAAATCTTATAGTATAGGGCGCGATCTCAATGTCCTTTTTGAGAGTCTGTTGATGAATGCTCCAGAAAATTTGGGGGGACACTTAACTCCTCCTTTAATTAAGGGTATGACACGAGAGCGGTTCCTATTGCCTGCGCTGACTCGAACACCGTTTCCTTTTTCACAATTACAATCACTACATTAAAGACCACGCTTTAACCAAGCCGTACGAATGTGCCTGCGTGGCGTAGCGGTAGCGTTTCTGACTCGCAACCCGAGGGTAAGAAGCTTCCGATGCGCCGCTGGTGTGGCTGGCGCCATCTATGGGATCCTCTTGTAACAGCTACCTTTTCGAGCAGTCCGGATTTTTCGTCACGCCGACGGCAACGACTAAACCGGCATTTCTGTGACACGGAGCCTTTACGCTTTCGCGTAAAAACACGGCATCACGACAAAGCACAAAGGAGTGATCAGTAGCCTCTGACTGCTGGCACAGGCGGCAGTTCACTCACCATGGCAAGAACGTCTCCTGAGCACGAAGCCACGTTTTGAGAATTAAGGTAGACCTATTGAATGCGTTGTGGTCTTTGACTTAGTGAAGTGCTTTAGAGACATGTACTGATGCGTACATGAGTAATTATGAGTATGCCAATTAAGAATTAGGCGATTGTGGAGGCGATGCGAACGGGGCCGATAAGGCTGTCGCGCTTTAGTCTTAATGGCGAAACTTAAGCGTCCCCGATTTTTTCGACGACTCAGTCTTCTTATGCTCTGTGCACAATCTTAGGGTGTAATGTCTTTTTTCCCTCCGTTTTGCTTCGTCCAATCTGAGGCGTATCTTGGGAATGACTGGGCTCGGAGAAGTATCAGGCAAACGTATCAAGCGGAGCCATGAAAGAACAGCCCATGACAAAACAGCATGCGGAAAAACCGCACGCAAAATACAGCACAGCGACAAAACAGAACAGGAAATAACAGCACGCGTCAGAACAGCACGCCGGAAAATCCGCATAGAAACAAAACAGCACATAGAGAAAACAGCAGGACGACAAAGAGTGCAGGGAAAAAACAGCACGGCGATGCAGTGTTGCTTGAAGAGTGCGTACCACAGTGCTTACGCAGTTCTCGCTTGCTTTGCTAAACGATCAAGTTTTGCCTGTATTATGCAGGCAGAATCTGGGCAACTGCGAAATGACATTGGCCCTCGTATCCACCTCTCTAACCGGCCTCGCCGGGTAAATTTTAGTGGACTGAGTTTCGTTGAGACGGCAGTGCAATTGCTCGTTTAATTATCGTCAAGTGCCGGGAATCGCAGTGATGTATGATGCTGACGCATCAACCGTGCTACTCGAGCCACTAGACGATACCTAAATGTGAGGTTGCGCTGTCGTACTCTCGTACTGCGCTGTCGAGAAACAGTTTGCAAATTGCTTGAAAGACAAAAAAAGTCTGGGAAGAAAAGCGTGCACATGACAGAAACGGTATTTTTCCAAGTGCTGTGCCATACAACCTAACCTAACCTTACCTAACCTACCCTAACTTAACAACGCCTTTGCCGTATGGGCTGTGCTTTAGAATTTGCGGTCACGGCTATGATAGTTCATCCCTTCAGGAGCGCCGCTGCTTACTGCGCGGCACTGTTTTTCCGCTGTGTTGTTTTTACCTCCGGGCTATTTTGACGAGTGCTGTTTTTTTCGTAGTACTGTTTTGTCAGGGTGCCGTTTTTTTGTGGGAGGTTCTGACGCGTTCGCTTTTCTCGTACGCTGTTTTCGTATCCCCGTATTAAGCTATAGATTGGGCGCACCACCGAGGTGGCTAAACATCGCGCCCAAGCGACAGCAGTTTATTAGAGCTTTGAAGAACCGGTTCATACAAGGTAGGTAGCCACCAACAGGACCCCGTTAGTGAGAAAGTTAGCAATAAACAACAAGGAACGCTCCTTTTGTGAGCAGATATACAGGTGTACTTACAGCTTCGTTTCAGAAAAAAAAAACCAGCTCGGATCCCACCGGGCGGCATTTTTCTTCTTCTTTATAATTGTCTTTAAGCGACAGATTCAACCCAACATTGTTCTCCCATTGATCAACAGCAGAAATTA
Organism: Amblyomma mixtum; assembly: GCF_055824585.1. NCBI lineage: Eukaryota > Metazoa > Arthropoda > Arachnida > Ixodida > Ixodidae > Amblyomma > Amblyomma mixtum. The sequence continues at coordinate 157,919,610 of NC_143014.1, read as the reverse complement.
AAAAAAAGAAACATTCCCCTATGCACCTTGGTTTCGATGGCTGTTGTACTCCATGTATATATATATATATATATATATATATATATATATATATATATATTGTTTGTTTGTTTGTTGTTTGTTTATATATATATATATATATATATATATATATATATTACGCAGCTCTGAAATATATGAGCTTGCCTGAATTCAGCTATTTCGGTTGTGCCTTAGACTTTGCATGGAACAGATTATTCTGCCATATGTGCAAAAGGTGACTGATCGCCAATTGTACTGCGTGTGCAAATGTGCAACGGTTGGGTGTCTCGTGCAGCTACTTGAGTTGACAAGGTGCGGTGTGTTTATGCAGGCGTCCCTCGGACACGGTGGATTACGTGTACGTGAGGCCGTTCACGCATGTCGGGTCCTACTGTACTGGCATCCTGTTCGGCTACATAACCCTCAAGTACGAGCACGTCAAGATCAGCAAGGTAAGATCACGTGGCATGGGATGCACAAAGCCACACTCCAAGTGCTGTAGTGCTCGGACCAGTCGAGCAGAGCAGAATAAACATGCTACTGGGTCATGCTTGATGCACGCGTCACACTCAACATTTTATCACCAGGGAGCGTTTAAAAAAAAAAAAACCTGATAAGCGAGGTTTTGGCGCTAGTCTTTGTGATGCGAGCCATCTGCTCTGGCTTGGTGCAGTCATGTTTGTTAAGCTGAGAGCGTGCACTCCTGGTTATGAGAGCGTACTAAAGCCATCGTGACCGAAGTGTTATCAAGTGCAATAATTATGCCGCCAGGCGCAGTAGTTTGCGCTTCCATAGATACAGCCCCCGAAGTTGTTTTTTTCGACTTCTGCATTCTGTGAACAAATTAAAGCTCTTAGGCTTAATGGTCTATTTTAAAAATGCTGGGTATATGTATGCCATTAGTGTATATTTAAGTCGTGGGAGGCTGACGCGTCCGTCGCCCAAACGAAGAACAATGGAGACACGCAGATAATGGGGCGGGGCATAACTAGGCTTACTCTGAGAAATTCTTGAGGTCCAACATTGAGCATGAAATGCGTGCTCGCCGCATAAGAGGGCAGAGGGCTTGCTTTCACGGGGTGCCTAGTCTCTACAGGCGATTCAAGGGTGCGCAGTTAACGTGACCGGCATAGTAAGTTGGTGCGGGCCATTGCTTGGAGCAGCTCTTGGGTGAGCAGCTTTTGGGTCCGCAGTCGACTATTTTTGCGCAGTTTCTATTAGTTATACGCACCTCGAACCAGAACCTAACGCTTGACAATGGCAAGCTGCCGCATAACAAAGGCTAACGCTGTGTCTTGCGCTGGCGCGGAGGGAACGCGGTATGCGCTGATGCTTGTTCAGCTCGTTTCGCGCACTCTTTCAGGGCCAGTCCGAAACCCTTTAGAAAAATGTCCCGCAGTGAAACAAGGACCACACGGGAAGCAGCTCAACCCGCGCATAGTTTTCGTGCTTTGCTCTCGGGCGGGTTTAAAACCCAAGGCTTCCTTTACGGCGCGGCGCCGCCCCCCCGCGGTTCCGTGAGTATTTACCTGCGCGTGCAGCCGCCGCTGCGCAGAGACATTAAAGGCACAAAGAATGTTTGAGCCCGGGCTTGGATATTGCTGCTTTGCAACGCAAACGGCTGCCCCGGAATTTCCTAAGCGCCCTCAGGGTCCATTAGCCGTGCCGGCGTGTTTTACGAGGAACGGGCCGGCATCGGCGAACAGCTGCGGGGAGGCGAAATGCGCGCGCCTGCTTTTACCATAAAACATGTCAAGAACATTTTCTAGGGAGGGCCTTTCTTTTGGAGATTTGTCTCTCTCCTCTCCTGGCCAAGCATCCGCTGCGCCCAACGGGGCCCTTCCTTGCCGGGGAAATCGCGAGGTTAGCAAGAATGGCGATCGGGGAGTATCTTCCCCGGAATCGGTGCGTGGGGACGAAAATGATGAGCACACTGCGGCTTCGTCGGCATGGCCATACGGTGGGACTCCTGACGTTGCTGTAAGCATTAGATAATCAAATTCCAGCCCTACAAAACGGGAACATCTGCTGGTGGATGCGTATTTACGCGCCAGCGCCTGTGTAGATACCAGCGAATGTGTAGTATTTTGCGAGTGCACGCTCTGCAAGTATCCGTAGGAGCGACCTCATCATAGACTTAAGTACCTACGTGCATCTTCGACAACGTCCCCAATCGATGGCGTTTTCCGTTCGAAGAGGACTTCTTCAAACAAGGCTGCATTGTTCTTAGAACTAATGTACTGCTGTGCCGCAGACATTACAGTTCCGCCCTATATCTTCCCCGTTAGCAGCTCTCCGCGGGAAAGGCGGAACAGTGCCCCCGTGTTTCCTTCGGCGAGCCGGGGCCTCCGCTGGCTGACCCGTGCTGACCGGTGTGGCCTCGCTTTTGCAGATCGTCCAGAGCGCGCTGTGGATGGCGTCGATGGCCGTGGGGCTGTGCGTGGTCATGGTGCCTTACGAGTGGCAGAAGGGCAACTTCCCCAGCCAGCTGGAAGCCGGCTTCTACGCAGGCCTGCACCGCACTGTCTGGGCTGTGGCCATCGGCTGGGTCGTGTTCGCCTGCGTCACGGGACGCGGAGGCAAGCGCTCATCCTCTTCTTCCTAGCGCGCACGTGGTCCACTTGAGATACTGAGAATATGCCACTCGCCGTCTATAAAAAGCGCGCTCAACACATACTACGCGAAACTGCCAGAATGTTGTGGTAGCCTCTTTGTTTTGCTTTATTCATAGAAAAGTGAACAGAAATACAAACTTCAAAGTGCTCCTCTCGTTATGCTCGCGTTTTATTTTTATGAACACCATACACGAAGGAGAAACCGTAAATGGCTATAAATTAATCATAGCGGATGTCTTGGGCTGACACCGTGAGAACAATCTTATGAGAAATTCCGCTCATCTCCGTTGACTCAAACAAGATGGCCGACGACACGCGTCGCACGATCACAACGCGAGAACGTGCAAATTTCTCATTGATTTTGCCGATGTGTTTCATACCTCATGTCCACATACCTGGCACTCGTCTTGTAATCTTATAATCCTTAATTTATATACAGTTTGGTTTCGTCGCCTGCGCAATGTAGGAGAGTCCAGTTACGGGATTTCGGATAAAGTCTATCACGCTTCTAGCAACGAATTCTAAATCGTAGAACAGGCAAATGGCGTCTTCGCCCAAAGTAATTACACATTACCGCTGTTCTCTGTTCGTAAGACAAAAGTGTCTGGGGCAGGACATGTCACTGAGTGCTGTGCAGCGCGAACTGTGGCTGAGCCTGAGTTCGTGCGAGAGCGCAGCTGTACGCGCAGAGCTGGTATGCGCAAAAGTTAGGAGCGAGGTAACAAAAGCCGGTCTCCGTTTATGGCATTTGTTATTTCGTGATCGAAACGACTTTCGTGATCGCTTTCGTGATCGTGACTTTCGGCATTTCGTGATCGAAACGACTTGGGTAACTCGAAATTAGCTACTGCAAGAAAGGTGCGTCTAAAAACTGTGCTTTCTAAACCTGCTTCAAAAGGCCACACTTTGTTCAAGTTCACTGAAGACAGGTTAAAAACTGTCCGGGAATTGACGAGACGGAAAAGTTCTGCCTCCGTGTCAGAATGATGACAGGGTAATCCAGTCTGTATTTGCAGTTTTTCCTTCATATACCACCATTCTTTGATTTCTATAGTCCGGTTAACTATTGGATGGTGGATCTCCTGGAGGGCACCTACTTGCTGTGAATCCCTTTGAAGAGCGGCCCTAAAAAAATCGGTGAAATTAAGAAAGTGCGTTTATTGAGGCTACAACAAAGAAACCTAAAAACAGCAAAGAAGCTTGAAACTAGTGTTTTCAAAGAAGATTGACCTCCTTATGTAAGACTTCAAAGGCTTCATGTAAACTATAGAAACTTAACAAAGCGTTGGAAACCTCAGCAGATCTTCTGGCGATGCTGATAAAAACTTCCGCTGCTCTCTTTTCATTACATAAAAACATTTTCGCGGCAACGCTTAACTCTGAACTTTGATGCATTACTTAGTGGAGTGCTGCCAATTAATTTCGAACCCTCAGGGTTCCATCGCACGCGGAGAAAACTCAGCGGACGGATGCTTTTTAATTTCGCCTCGCTCGAAATTCGGCCTCTGTGGCTGGGTTCGAACTCGCGACTACACGGTCAGCCGCAGCGCGCCAAAGCCACTGGGCCACCGGGGCTGGCCTGCTGTTGTGTTCCTTCTTTACTGATAGCCTCTACGTGCCTAATATCCCTTCGGCGGCTTCTTTTCTCGCCACAAAGTTTGTTTTATGCCCCATATACATCGCGCACATAACCACGCAACGGATCGGGCTCCCGCTGAGTGAGTACAGGCGGTAGGTCGAGCGCAAGTAAAAATCATTTCTCTTCTCTCGAATGCAAATTCAAGCACCCAGCCAGATCTGAGGTTTCTTGTAGAATTGAGGCGCTCGAACGGAACGGTTTGCCAGCTGGCTGTGCATACTGATCAGCACCTCACAGCCGCCGCGCTCCACAATCTCGTTATGGAGTTATCTTTGCAGCTTTATTTTCAATCTTTTTCAAGCTGTAGTATGCATGAGTTTCGTAGTTTTCTCTTTAGAAGATCAGTAAATTAGGGCATGAGAAACATTCGTGGTGATGTTTTGTGCTGAAACGCGAAGAAGTAAGGCCTTTTTTGGTCTTTCAGATTTAGCGTCTGCAAGAGCGCCTAGAGACGAAAGAATACTGCACGAATCGAAGAGTACCACATGAGCTCGTGTCTGGTGATTCGTCACCGTCCACTATATCACTGTTTATCAAACTGCTGTTTCTTCTGAAGAGATGCGTCTTCAACAGAGACGATCTTTTGAGAATTGGCTATCCTCTCCTCTTAATAAGTTTGCGGGGATAGGGGATGGCGCGGGACAGGGTTGATTGGAGAGGTATGGAAGAGGCCTTTGCTTTGCAGTGGGCGTAGTCAGGATGATAATGATGATGATTTTCTCATCTCCGAAAGCCTTAAGCTACGACTTTTTCGAAACTAATAGTGAAACAAAGTCATTCAGTGCACAGCCAAGATTATTTCAGGGCTAGGCTAACTGCAGGTGTAATAGCTTTGGCTTCATGTCTGAAGTCCCAAATTGTGAGCGGCGCTGTTCTTTTTGGTGTTTGCGCATCATACCAATGGTCACCCGTTAGGCACAAAACATTGTCTTTTGACGTTTACTGATGCTAAATTCGCCGAGCGAAAAATATGTTGCGAATTCTTTATTTCGTGTGAAAGTGGCACAACTGCTCACCCTGAGAGCGTTGTTAGGCTGCAGACCATTTGAAAATTAATCGCGAAATATTGATGTCAGGAAATGTTACAAACATATCTCCACTCTAATAACAATTGGTAATGAAACATGTAGTCTCTCTGTGCATAAATATACACACAGGGACTAAAGCGAGAAAGTTCCAGAGAAGGCTTCTCAATGAACGGTTTTCATTCATTCATTCATTTCAGTGAAAGCATGCAGAACGAGGGAATAAAAAATGGAGAAGGTAAACGAAGACTAAGCCGATCCGTGTGACTTTGTTCATGCATAAACATTTACACGGTACATTTTAGCAAGCCGGTGTACGTATTAAAGTAACATTCCAGAATTGCACGATGAATTTCAAATTTACATTAAAGATTCATAACGTGGCTGCCCCGGCAGTAGGGATATTCTCAAGATTAGTACGAAAAGATGGCGTCGTTCACGCTTCTGTCTTACTTCTCCACCTTGGCGGCTGATCAACCTCTCGAAAATTTTTTTGCGAAACTTTGAGAAAAGGCAAAATATTCGTCTATGTAACACTGTCTACAGGCAGCAGTAACCACCATCTGAAACACACCAAGCACCATGCAACTTTATGGCCGAACATCCTGTGACATAACGAACAGTAAAGTCCATCCTTAAACACTTAATATACGTATCTTGAGCATGCTTGCCATTAACGGCATCAAACTTACTTGTTTTTTTTTTAAAGGCTATCAGAGAAAAAAACAAATGGTGCCCATCCGAGAGATAACATTCCTTTAAACGTCATCAAACATGACTTTTTTTTTCCCTGAAGCTGTGTAGAGGCGAACACGTGAACCTCCAGGGCGTGAGCACCTGAACACTTCCAGTCAAACAGGAAATTGGATGTCGCATGCCAACAGCTTTCTTACGCCTCGATAAGCCAAGAAAATGATTCGCATGTCTGTAACCTTTCTTCCACTGCTTTTATTTATCTTTCGGTGCAGGCCCTGTGAACAAGTTCCTATCGTGGTCGTTCTTCGTGCCACTCAGCCGGCTGTCGTTGGGCGCCTACCTGACTTCTGTCTTCATCCTCGCGATAAGAGTCACTTACCGGCGAGAGATCGCCGAGTATCACCACTTTCCCATGGTAAGAAACCATGCGTATACGTCTGCTCCCGCGTCTAACGCTCCGGTCTACGGGCAATACCTGAGCATAACGTGGCCACCGGCAAAAGAAACCTAATTCAGCTAATCGCTGTCGTTAATCTCTCAAGGAAGGAGAGAAATAATGCAGGAACCGAACAAGGTAGGAGAAGAACCTGCAATAGATTTATCGGGTACACAAGAAGGCAGTCTGCGCGCGAAAGAGGCCAGACCTTGAGATCTATGGCTAAAATAATCTACTTCTAAAAAAAAAAGAAAGAAGTTACAAAAAGTTAACAAAATGTGAACCTTTCCCCTGTATTTGTGTGGTTTTCTTTGCTCAGCATTGCGTGTTTCGTGACAGATGGAAGCTTGCCAACACTTGGGGGCCAGTGTCGGTCCGTGGCTGTCGTGGCACCAAGATAAAAACCGTCTATGCAGCTTAACTCGTGATTCGTATCACCACTAGCCTATCGTTCAGCGGCTCGGGTGTTAATTACTCTTGAGCAAGTCTTTAGGTCACATTTTGGTCGGTGGCAGATATGTTGCTCTTGGGCACAACGTTCCGAAGCCGTTTCGCGGCGCAGGCCTCTTCATGACAAGTAGGCCTTTTGCGCCTCATTGTGCTTATGCTTGTTTATTTTCTTTTTTACTCCCAGGTGATGCTGTTCCTAGGCACAACGATGCTGAGCTACATTGCGGCTTACTGTCTTTTCCTGTTGGTTGAGTGTCCTATCGGCCTCGTCGAGAAGTATGTGTTTATGCCGAAGGCTGTCGTGGAGCGTCATGATCCCGCCACACACACGAATGGAGCCTTCAACGGCTCCGTTGAGAAGATGACGGAGGCCGAGAAGGAGAAGCGATTCGTTGTAGAACGTTTCTGAGAGAGAAATTGCGCTAGGAGTTTGGTAGTTTGGAAAGAGCGTTGACACTCCATCTCGCAGTGTCGAGTCTAGCACAACTCTCGGAGAGCTCGCTAAAAGGGAGAATGACGCGAAGCGTCATTTGACGTCAGACCCACCCACAAGTTACCTCTGTTACTACAAGTATTGACGAAACAAGCCTGCGGCCTGGACTAGCTGATACATACTCGGAGAAAAGCACGGACCATCATAGGACGGAGAAAAGGACGACAGCAGGCGACGCTGACTTCCAACGGACGCTTTACTTTCGAGCTGTAAAATAGATAGCGAAACGGCCGGCTCTTTTCGCCATATTACCTACGGGTTAAAAACGAAACGCTTGTTTGCTAGTGTCAGGGCTTGTCCTTCCCTTTGTCCTGTTTTGGCCCTGCTTTTTACCTGTTAGCAAAGCTCTAGGTTAGGCACCTTCTAAGAAGCGTTAATCCACGATAATCGCGGGTCGTTTTAATGTAAATGAGTTCTCAGAAGAAGCGTGCCTGCATTACAGCGTATATTCCTTATTCCCATTTCGATTCTTTTAGTGTGATTTTGTGGAAGGACTTTTGTCGGCGAATAAAATGAAACGCCTCCATCGGTTGTGCAACGCAGGCCAGCAGGCTCGCTACTCCGGCGTACATAGTGTCTGCTTTAGTTTTGCCAGCTCAGTGAATCCCTAGAGGGCGAGGGGGTACTGGTCCTCATCCCATCAGAACAAGGTATCGATAGCAGTGCTTCCAGGGTTCCAACATGAGTCCCAGGGTAAAACCCGATGGCCTTTTTTATCTTTAGGCAAGGGTACAAAAAGGTCTCCACGAGGAGCCGTTTTCTTCGAAGAAAAAAACCTTATTCCTCATTGACTTTGTTGCCGCAATGAAAAACCGAGCCTGGCAGAAAAAGAGGTTCAAGAAGATAGCCTAGGTCTATGGAGGCGCGCCGCACTGGTTTCAGACGCCGGCGACAAAAGGGAAAGCTAGTTCTCTAGTTCTCCATCAGAGGTGTTTCTTTTAAGGTGGCACGGTTTAATATTTGTTTTTTTACTCTTATGTCGGCCACCGTGTCACCCCGTGAGTTTGACAACAAAGAATGTACTGTGTCGCCAGGTCATGTGGCGCGACCTTCGACATGGCTACGTCGTACTGCCGTTCTGCTACTGTGTTCCCAGGTGGAACGAACTTCCTAGAACAAATACTGCCCATTGTACTGTCGCCAACCTGAGGCATTCTGACATAACGCATGACTTATTGCTCGAAGACGTGCGTGCAAAAGGTCACTTTCACTACTCCTCTTACAACGCTCCTATCAATTAACCGGGCCCCCATCCAGAATGGCGCCTGATTTGTCTCTATGAAGACGGTGATACTTGTCATCAATCTAGTTTAGTGGCATCGATATATCGAGTACATCATCAAGGTCATCAAAAATGGCACAACGAAAGCATCTTCATTACAAATGTATAGGATATATTCATCAAATAAATGCCTGTTATCATTGTTTGTTTGTGTCTTGCCTCCTGACTCTACCTGCCAAAATACATCCGTTACCACCCTGCTGTTCCGTGTTATTTCCTCTTCTGACAGAGTGGATCCGGAGTAACAGGAGATTAAGCAGGTACAATGGTAGGCAACGTTCAGCACTGTGAATGTCACTCTTTACAGTTAAACACAACATTCAAGGAGTGGTCGCTATACTACTCTCTAGCGTTTCACTTTCACATCTTCCCACCTGCTCTGCTTTCCTGAATAGTGAAAGTGATGGGATGAAAGCTTCACGAGCAAGGCTCTTCGTAGCTCTTGCTACTACAGTACTACAGTTCTTTTTGCGTGTGTCTTTCTGTTTTCAAATTAATAGACATGCCTCACTGCTGGCAGACACGGGAGCGCTGCAGGTCGGGATGAACCCAAGAAAACCGGAAAGAAAAACAAAATACTTTGTTCCCACTGCAGCCAATACCACCGAGCAGCAGTCACTGGGACACTTATTCAGCGGAAAGGTTAAACGACAACAGTATGCAAACCCAGCAACCAAATTCTCCGATTTCAAAATTCCACAGGTGATGGAGTTATACGGTGTTATGCTGAAGTAGAGTAGCGCGAAGGCCAAAATAAAAGAACCGTACAACACCGCAGTTCCACACCCATCACCCCCTGTCTACCTCCTTTATGGTTCTTTTCTTGCAGTGTGCCCGACGCGAAATTTTGCAAGGCGGTTTTTGCCACATGTCCTGGTCGTCGCCACTAAATTTACGCGCTGGAAGTAACGAGTCTACTGTGCTCTGTGTGCTAGCAACGACAAAACGACCGCAGCAGATACAGACGAGCTCCCTGCATTTGCCCGCTTGGAGCACGAGAAGCTCCGCCCAGTGGCGCATCTACATAGTGGGGAAGCCTGATTGCGGTATTTTGAATTTATTTTGTTGCACTGCACACTCCTCGGCAAGATAGAGTGAAGAATATAGCGCTACGCTGTCTATTGAATTTCAGTGTGCAGTTTCTTGCAATGCAAGCAGGGATCCTCGCATGACCGCACTATATAGAATTTGAGATAAAGCACTTCATGCCAGCCGCAAGAGAACTAAATTTTCATGTTGAACTGGTGACAGGGATACCATCTACTACTACATGTCTCGATGATCAATTTGCCCTTGGGAGATAATTCTCGCGGACAGTTGTCCAAGTAGACTAGCAGCCTAAACATTTTTGCGTTCTGGCTGCCTCTGCAAAAAAACGTTGTTCGTGCTTGCAGATAGTTCGAAAACTTGAATACTGACCCCGAAAGAAACCCGGGGAAAAAGAAAAGTGTCCCTTTCAACCCCACTTATACCAAAAGCAAAATCTCTAAAGCCATTTTTAATTTTTTAAGCTTTTCGCTAAAGACTAGAGCAATGCTTAAGAATAACTCCGCTAAGGAGCAGCGCTCAGCTTTAATGTCTTTAGCAAACGCAGCTAGAGCGCGATTTTTTCTTTCTATTTAATTAAGCAGCTCTCCCACTCGGTACATGAAACAGCAAAGGGAAATTTGCGAAGAGCTTTTGTCCACAAAATTATGAGTGTCTGTACTCTTCCGTTTACCTTCCAAAGAAGAAAAATAAAAACAGAAAACGCGTTACTCATGTGTCTTCCGTTCCACTAGGTAGCGTACCAGTAACTAAATTTGCAATTCAATTTGTTTAGCCAGTAAGGGAGCGGTGATGTCGCTTTGCTTTCTTTCGTACTAGTGGTGCAAATTCTAAACAGTCTGACAAGTTTCTTGCAAGGCCTAGCAGAAAATATCTGTGCTTGGTTCTCGTATTTAGAAAACCAGCGGAAAGGACGCGTTCACAAGGAGGAGAAGTGCACAGGAGAACGCTGTCCTGTGTACTTCTCCTCCTTGTTAACGCGTACTTTAAGCTGGTTTTCTACTTACCATGCACCAACTGGCCCAATAAGCTACGCTTCTTCAATACGTTCTTGAATTTGTTCTGCACTCAGTCGCAGGAACTGTCATCCTCGTTCTGTTTTCTGCACACACGGATGCGGATCTTGGTTTTATTACTATTTTTGTCATTATTACTGTTATTGTTACAGTAAAACCTCGTTATAACAAAATAATGGATATAACGAAGAAATATCCATTCGGCTTGGAAGCTCCAATAGAGGTTCAAGTATTTGGTATCTCATTTGTCTAAACTCGTATTTTCGTACAACGGGATTCAACAAAATTCCAATGAACCCCACTGGCCATTTCACGCTTCGCATGTAGATTTGTAACGGTGCGCAACACTTCCGCACTGTTTCGACTTGGCAAGCTGAAATGGCTTTCTCTGGTGAGTAGTGCACAGTGCATGTGGCAAACTCTTCCCGCTACAAGCGAGGCGTGCATGGAGCGTTTGTCTAGACCATCTGTCAATTTCGGCACATTCTTTGACGCTGGCGCTTCATTCTTCGCCTAAAATTGGGGTAAGCGGCCCACTGAACCTACGACCCGCTGCTTCGTGCTACGCCTCGACAGAGTTGCCAAGGTCATTGGAGTTCTCCCGTCCTCCAACCTTCTCGCTATAGGCGGCTCACTGCGAGCGTGCTCAGCTTCTCTTGTTCCATGTACAGTTTAGTTTCCTTTTTCGCAGCACGGGGTCATGATTAAAACTACTTGGCACTGCGCTTGTTGTGCCTGACGGTATCAATGTCCCGCTGGTCCTACAGGGCCAAGCGGAAGAAAACTAAAGCAAATCAATTTCCGTCAACCAGAAGACGGCCATCATCAAGGTTTCGGCCTAGAGTGTGCATTACTACAAAACATTTCTGTCATGCGGTGAAGTGCCAAAGTGCTCGTGCAAGTGAGCTGTGCGGCAGAGCCAACCAAAGCGGGTACTTGCAAAGAAAATCCCCGCCGCTCGCCTTCTTTCACAGCGGCCCGTTAAAGCTCAACACTTAGAAAACGGACTTAAATATTCCAAGCCTCTGCCTGCCCCCTGCGACGTTATTCCTCTAAGGCAGGTTTTCTAGGCACTGAACTCGCTCCGGGCAGCGGAAGAAACGGGTGCGTGCTGGCAGGGCTGACGTATTCTGTTCGGGCACGTATTAGGCCTCGTAGTGTGCGCTCAGTGTGCGTTTTGAAGTTTCCCGCAACGCGCCCCGGCGCTAAACTACACACCAGCTATGTTGTACTTGGTATACACAGTATCAGGTGTGCCCGTTGTCAAGCGAGAGTCGCAACCAAGGTCGTCTATCGCTATAAAAAAGCAACAACTGCAACGAAGAAATTGCTGGGCCCCTCTGTATAACGAGGTTCAACTATATCACCATTACTTCCCCGCTCACATTGGCATTCAATTATCAATCCCACTGACACCCATTTAGTCATATCTAGCACTGCCACATCATGCAAGCATATTTCTTATTCTGCTCTGTTACCCATACAGATAACAGGCTTTATTGCAGTTCAATGTGGCCAGGAGGACCCCTAAAGGTGGAATTATTTTCTTAAGAGAAGGTTGCTCATTTGAAACAATTTAAATTTAACTTGTTTTTTTTTTGAACTCCGGAGAGAGAAAATTTGGACAGATTTCCTTCGCAGCCGCATGACTGCGTTCAGGTGGATGCTATTACAGCAAACAGGGAAGCCGTACTAATTCCCAGATATTTTCAATTGATTAATTCTTCAAGTAAAAGGTCTAGATAACGTGTTCAAGCTGTCAAAAACCCACGCACGCACAAGCGAGGGCGCAGCCAGAACGGGAAACCAGAAAGCGATTAAATTCAAACTGCGCAAGATCGAATATGGGCAAGGAACAAACACGACAAAGAAAGACGCAGACTTCCCCCTTAACTTTGAAAAGCCAGACAAGTCCAGTTGATGATGTTAGAAAACATGGCACAGATGAACAATATAACCACTGGACACTCTGGCGCCCCAATAATTACATACAATTTTAATCATTTCAGCTTTAATTCCATTTACTTCAATACAGAAACAAACAAAAAGGCAAGGACAGAAGGTGGTAGGGTTTTAACGTAATCAAACCGAGGAAACGCGCGAGAGCGTGCGTTTAACCTGACTCGCTCATGGTTTTGCTTTGCTTCGTCGTCGGCACGTCTGGTACCGATATTATGCTCAGATTAAGCTCTTACTGAGGTTAAGCTCATCTGACCTGTTCGCGCAGCAGACGGAAGTTGATGAAGACGACGATGTGCAATGCACAGCGCGCGGGTGTGTGGCAGCTTAACACGAGGCATGATCGGCTGCGCAGGTAGCATAGTGCTCTCGGGCAGTGGCCAGCGAAGCTGATCTGCTCGCGCTGCCGCGGATTCAAATACTAGTCGCGGCAATATTTATTTTGGTAGCGAAAGCTGCACTATTATAGCTGGGACGCATTTCATCGTGAGCCTCCAAATGACCCTGAAGCAACTTTGAGATAAGTCATGGCTAGTGTTGCTATGCACCTATACCTAACCATGTGTGGCCCACATAGTGGACCACCTTTAACCTTGAACTTTGATCCTCTTAATATTTGACCTTTGAACTTTGATCTTGAACTTTGCCGTTGAATTTTGTTCTTGCAAGTTTTCGGCAGAGGCAGTAAGAAAGCCGCGTGGTAATAACGTTGTGCCACGTGATTCAGTTCATAGTTGTGACGTTAGGTATGGGGCATATATAATCAGAGCTGTGCGCTTGACTTAGACGCTATGGAGGAAGGAGAGCGCGCTTAAGAATCCTTGAACGTGTGCCACCATCCACGTTCCTTTCGTCAGGCTGTGGTAACCTTTGGCATGGGCCTGACCATCGATCAGTCTTCGTCTCCATCAAGCCAATCAATGAAGACGAATAAGCGGCTGTGAAGTTGTGGGGGAATTAAGAAACAATGAAAGATGTACCAAAGATAAACGATGTTTAATCGCGCTGATGTAGCTTTCGCTATGCGAAACTCGGTTGGGCAGAGTTGAACCGCTGCAATTTTTTTACATATTTATTCTTCACCCACGCTCACCTCCAAGTAAAGCTTCACACAGGCTTGGTGAGCCGGTTAGACCTTGTGAAGCAGTGCTTCACAAAAATCTGCTAAAAACTAAAAAGCTGCTACACGAGAAGATGACGAGGCTTCTTTCATACGGGTAGCTTTCGTGTGCAGTGAAGTGGAGTAAAAATGGCAGGAAGGTAGTTTTACAGCAGAATTAAGTAGTAAAAATTTCATTACAAAGTGCAAGAAACTATTTCTGAATTACGTCTGCGAATTTGTCCTCCAGACAAGGTTGCAATAGCTTGCATGAGGGTCAAATATAGCATAGTAAAGTTGCCTCTTGAACTCAGTGAGAAGGTTATGTTCAAATATGGGAAGAATCCGTCTAAATCCTCAAAGTAACACACAAGCTCCAGCTCGATATTTTATTACGTGTTCTACATGGATGCCCCAAATGTAATTTGATTAAAGACTACACCCAACGGCTTCGCTCCCTTTGTTACCACTATTGTCTCAAATCCCCAGTAGAGATCAAAGTGACGCTGGTGCTCAATACAAATATGTTGTCAATCGAAACCGATTCGGCGGCTCTTTTGGCTATGTTGATGTTTATTACTATGTTGATGTTTATTAGCGTTTATTTGTGACAAAATGGACTTAAGAATATCATTTTTTCCCCGTCATTCGATTAAACCTCGTGACGCCAAGAGCGGGAAGTACTTCCTGATCCCCGCCTGGAAGAGAAGGACAATGAAGCCTAGCCGCACGACACACAAACTCTGAAGATGGCACTAGAAGCTAGCAGCCCGGCCGAAAAACACAGCAACAAATTTTTTCTCGTCCCAACAGATATTGTCGTAGTATTTTGTGACTTGAGCTTGTCGGAAAACAAAAATTCCTGGCATTACGATAGAACTAGCTCCGTCGTGACAATATCCGCCTAGTAAAACACAAAATGATGTCGTTACATCGGATAAGAGTTTTTTTTTTCTTTTTTAAGAGGGGGGACCGACTCCGCCATCATTTTCTTGCTCGGAGCCACCTAAAGTAACTTACGAACTGGACTGTCCACGCTCCGTACCCCTGGATTCGCCAGATTCCTTTCTGCTGATCTGGCCCATTTCCTTTCACAGTTTTGCAGGTCAGCTGGTTAATCCTCTTTGGAAGCCATCATGCCTGGACAAGATTCACGCTCCAAATCCAAAAGCCCTTCCCTCTTCACGCCCTCCTCCCTTTCACCGGGCCTTCTTACTCGGAGTGAAGGCCCTATTTAAACCCCGACAATGATGAACGCTTTGTCCACACGAAGACGAGTCCCCTTGTAGAAACGTTAGCAAGCACCCTGAGGCTTCCCCATCCCTTGCTCACTTTGTGTGTGTCAAGATACCGTTCCCTAGACCTCTCTCTATCATTGATACTACGAGATTTTTAACAATTACTGCCACAACCATGTTTTTGTCCTTTCTTGCAATGTGCAATGATTATGCTTATTATTCACCCGCTCTCCTCTTTAACACTTCCGTCATGAGGGTTATAAATAAATACAATAAATTTGTTATATATGTTGAATTTTTTAGGGCGGTCAAGAAACCCCGTGAGGTACCACCACGCGTCACCAGCCTTGATTGACCACCAATGTACACAAACGTCTTCGTTCTAGCGCTCGCCACACTAAGACAAGTCCTCGTGTCGAAACGTTAGCTAGTGGACTGGGACTCCCCTCTCGACCCTTGCTCACTCTGCTTTGTGTTGTCAAGTACCTCATCTTCCTACATACTCTATAAAAGTGTCGATCTGTTGGGCACAAAGAGAGCAAAGTCAAATACCTGCTGGTTGCTGCGCTTTCGAAAGCTCGCATGCGAAACTGATTTCCTTCGTAGCCCTTTGTTTCGCGCAGTTCTAACTTCGCAATAATGACCCAATGATCCTTAGAAGTCTCACTGAAAACGAATACTATAGGGTTCGATTAAATGGCTAATGAGAGCAAGACGGACAAGCGCGACATTGAAATTGCAGTCACATGCCCGCCAACAGAATTGACCTCCACGGAATGCTTCTGTACATGATTCATTTTAAGCGTCCGTGAAGTGTCTGAGTAAGTTTTAGACACTGTCGTAATAGCTTTCGATAATGAGAATTGTTGTCGGTGAGAAGCACAGACAAGCGCCTGACGCACGGCTCGGTGCCATGTTCCGCAGTGTGAAGCGAAAGGTATTTAATTAAAACCTTTCTGGCATGTGCCGAACAGGTTCGCCCAAGGGTAATGACACACCGAAAGACCGGAGCGCAGCAGCAACGTGGATGCGGACGTGCGCCTGCGCAAAATCTCTCTCTGGCCAGATTGCTCCCGCATTCGAAACATCTCTCTGCGGCAGATTGGAAGAAATCGGTGCCATTTAGCTCTGGCACAATTTGCAATGCCCGTGAGATGCCGTTTCAAGAATTAATAAAGCTCAAAATGCTCTTGGTCGGCACATCAGAGCAAGCCGGGTGGTTTGCGAGACTTTAATAAAACAAGGCAAAGACTAATAGACTACAGTGGAGTTTTGATTTGGAATAGTATACCGGATGATATAAAACTGAAAACAAACTTTGTGCAATCTTTCAAAACGTTCCTGATGAATATGTGAAGTTATGGTGTATTGTTTTTCTTTTTGTTTTTGTGAGGATGTCTGTATTGTGTACGCTTACTTTTGTTTATCCCCAAACTGTTGAGAATGTGACTTTTATTTTATGAACGCAATGTGTCGTCTTCGCGTGCCACATTTATAATGTGCAGTATTGTGATGGACCCGAAACTAGCCTTTGGCTATGGATACAATAGCATTGTGCGTATTGTACCCTTGTAAATTGATTTTCTTTTGAAAAAAAAACTATGCTTCCCTCCCTTCCCTCCGTTCTTCTCTTCCTTCCTTCCTTCCTTCCTTCCTTCCTTCCTTCCTTCCTTCCTTCCTTCCTTCCTTCCTTCCTTCCTTCCATCCTTCCTTCCTTCCTTTCTTTCTTTCCTTCTTTCTTTCTTTCTTTTTTCTTCCCTCCCTCCCTTCCTTCCTTCCTTTATTCCTTCCTTCCTTTCTTTATTTCTTTCTTTATTTCCTTCCTTCCTTCTTCCTTCCTTCTTCCTTCTTTCTTTATTTCCTTCCTTCTTTCTTTATTTCCTTCCTTCTTTCTTTATTTACTTCCTTCTTTCTTTATTTACTTCCTTCTTTCTTTATTTCCTTCCTTCCCTCCTTCCTTCCTTCCCTCCTTCCTTTCCTTCCCTCCTCCCTTTCCTTCCCTCCTCCCTTTCCTTCCCTCCTCCCTTTCCTTCCCTCCTTCCTTTCCTTCCCTCCTTCTTTCCTTCCGTCCTTCCTTTCCTTCCCTCCTTCCTTTCCTTTCCTTCCCTCCTTCCTTTACTTCCCTCATTCCTTTCCTTCCCTCCTTCCTTTCCTTCCCTCCTTCCTTTCCTTCCCTTCTTCCTTTCCTTCCCTCCTTCCTTTCCTTCCCTCCTTCCTTCCCTTCCCTCCTTCCTTCCCTTCCCTCCTTCCTTCCCTCCCTCCTTCCTTCCCCTTTTTTCTCCCCCCTTTTTTCTCTACTTTTTTCTCTCTTTCCCTTTCCCTTTTCCCCTTTCCCCACTTTCCCCTTTTTCCTTTTTCCTTTCCTTCTTTTTTCTTTTTTTCTTTTTCTTCTTTTTTTCTTTCTTTCTTTCTTTCTTTCTTTATTCCTTCCTTCCTTCCTTCCTTTCTTTCTTTCTTTCTTTCTTTCTTTGTTTCTTTCTTTCCTTCTTTCTTCCTTTCTTTCTTTCTTTCATTCTTCCTTTCTTTCTTTCTTTCTTTCTTCCTTCCTTTATTCTTTCCTTCCTTTCTTTATTTCTTCCTTCCTTCCTTCCTTTCTTTCTTCTTTTTTCCTTTCCTTCTTTCTTCCTTCCTTTCCTTCTTCCTTTCCTTCTTTCTTCCTTTCTTTCTTTCTTTCTTTCTTCCTTCCTTCCTTCCTCTACGTAAATGTACGGGGACAAAAGTCTCTGGACCTCACGCTCCGTAAAGTAAGCCGATAGCTCTATTATTAGCAAAGGGCTGGAGACCACACTTTTGGAGGTTAAAGCTTAATTCCTTTTTTTTCACCTCCACAACTATGGTTTAAAGCCTGTCGTTAATAGTAGAGCTATCGGCTCCGTTTACGGAGCAGGCGATCAAGAGAATTATGTCCCTTATTGTATGGTTATCTATATACAAATGTGTTTGCGGTCATAATTATGTGTGTTGTCTTTACAGCTATTAGACGTAAACACGTTCTCTAGCTGTTGTTAGCATGACTTCCGATCATAGGCAGATTTCTAACTTTCTGGAGATACTCCAACCCACTGTTATCAGTGCCGCGCCCGTAAAGCCCGCTTCTGTGAAGTGCTGGCGAAAAATATCTGGCTTCTACAGAACGCGGGCAGCTTTCTGTAAGTGTGCCACTTGAGGATAACACGGCGATACATTCTGTGACTATGCTTGGAGCGGCACGAGCTATAACGCGAGACGCCTGTAGAGTAAGCTCAGAGCAGCTGCGCGTTGTCGTGTAAAGTGAGCATGACATCTAAAAAATAATTGTTAGAGCTAACTTGTAGGAATTAAAAAATTACGCAGGACACTTTAGTCTACTTACGTGCTTTGAAGGCGAAATCATTATTTCTTTTATATTTCTTCGTTCCTTTCTAATGACGCACCTACTCATTAGCATACAGTCGTAAGGGAAACGCGTACACTAGGTTCCTGCATACGCTTTATTCGTCAAGAAGGAACGCGGTTTTCTGGCTCATGGGTTGCGTGCTCGCCTAGCAATCTGAAGCTCCTTGGTTCAATTCCCCGCACTTCCAGAAGAAACTTTTTTAGTTGCTGATGACATCATCGGGGGTTTCCTACACCACTTTTCCTGGACGCCAACAACGACGCCGCGTTTCCTTGCTAATGGGACATATAAGGCTTTCGCTTTAAAAGTAAAACATACAACCAACTGCTTCGTGTCAATGTCTTGAGCACACGTTCGACTTGCGCAGCAAGTACTCTATGTGTCCAAGAAGCAAAAATTAAGTGCAGAGAATCTAAAGCAGTTCGGCCGTTCAGATTTTCCTTCCACCCTGGAGCAAACGAAAAGCCCCACTGCCAGCGAAGTTACTCGAGGGTGCGCTCTTTCCTTAACCTCCGTACTTTCGTGCGGCCACATTTAATGCCCGGCTCGCTAAGGCTATAAAATGGTCCACCGAACTGCCGCTGTCGGCCGCAGAGTCAGCCGTGGAGATGGCAGTTAGCTCTCCAGCGTTTCCCCACTCCGTGGGGAGCGCCAGGTGCAAGAAGGGAAGCGGCCCTCCCGTTCAGGGAAGGCCCGTGTCCCCCGATGCCGCAAACCGGCCCAGCCGCCGGGGGCAACGTGGGATCTCCTCTCTTTTAAATAACTATTAAGCGATGGCGTTCTTCATCTGCCCAGAACCAAGCGGCGGATCGATTCTGTTTCCTGCGGCGTCTCGCGGGCCGCTTCATGGGGAGCGCGACAGATGGCGCAGGTAGCGCGGCACCTTTGCAACTTTGTCGATTGGCGCGTCACTTGTCACTGGGGTAGCAGCGGCCGGGGAGTCTTGCAAGCGCGGTAGTGGTCGAGTGCGGGAGTGCGCGGCCGCCGCCGAGAGGAGCAGCGTGGATTACGCCGTGGATTACGCCGGGGGCTGCAACGAGGACTCCGAGCGACCAAGCGAGGACGACGACGTGGGGGAGAGCTCCGCCGGCCCGGTCACCGCTTCCCAGGCCGGCCGGGTCCACGCCATGGGTGAGGCACCTGCGGGCGGCGCGTGCCACCGGCGTCTTGGGCGCAAGCTGAGCGCCACCTGTTGCGTGGCGACGCTCAACACGCGCCGCATCTCGGCGCCGATTGGCGCCGCGTAATTGGAGCGAAAGTGCTTCCTTTTAATCATGGAGGCGTCACGCAGCCGCTGTCAGCGCACTTGGCCCGCGCAACGCGAGCGGCACACTCGCGGGCGCGCTGGCGCGTTCTGGACGATAGGGGCTCGTCCGCCACACTGGGCTGCAGATCCTTGGTTTCGCTTTCCGCGGCACCTGTGCCTTCTTCTGAGCGCACATTGTGCAGACCTTGTACTCACACTGGCTGCTACAAGTGCACCGGGTGTGAGTACAATTCCTGCATTTCGCCTCTCGCGTATTTAAAATGTGTCAGCTCTATTCGAGCAACACGGCTGCAACAGCTGTGCAATGCCCACCGCTCATCGCAAATGTAGCCAAAGGTCAAAGATGTAAAAAAAAAAGGAATGCTTTCCTGTATTTTACTTGAGAAATCAGAAAATTAGCGAAATTCACGTAAACTTCGTTGTAATATACATCCTATTATTGTATCAGTAATTGTAGTATCTAAGTTTTTTTTTTTTGTAGTGTCTAAGGAGAGCGTCGCCGTTTGATATAGAGACCTAATATTCCTACCTATTTCACCTCAAAGCGCGACGCACGGAGGAGTCTCGCAAGCTGCAGGTTGGCCTCATAACATATGGTTCGCTCACCTTTCCGAACGCTCAATAAATTTGCCGGAAAGTTCCGCTGGAAACAGCAAATATGCTTTATGTGGTTTACTAATTCGTGTATACGTGTCGCGTCGCTATGAAAGGTGGGCGAATATTGTTTTAATAAAGCAGGCTGAAAAAGAAGGAAGAAAATAAACACGCTTACACCACAATGACATATCTAAGAGGGGATTACTGCATGGTCTCCCTTGTAAAAAAAAAAATCCAACATAATCGAACCTCCTGAATGGATGTAGCCGATGCAAAATGGGGACGCATCGTGACTGCTTTTAAGCATTACATGTGCAGCCCTATTCACGCTTGAGCAGAATGCGCGAATGATGCGGCAGCGCTATTCATGGGTGTCCTCCGGGGTGTTGCGAGAAAAACTTCGCAGCGAGTGATAAAAAGAAAAATTCCTGGTGTAGCGATGAGATACGACGAGAGCAGCATGTATTAGAGTAGAGCCCAGGCGTGATGTGATTACATTCTGTCTGAAGCTTTCCGCAAGAAGTGCACTTTGAGTAGCACACGCCGCCCGTAGAACAGACAGCGGGTGCTGAATCAAAGTGGCAAATTGGATGGGGAGGCACATGAAATGGTGTCGGGGGCGGCAGAGGATGAGGTGAAACGCTGAGATTGAGAAATCGGCAAAGAAAGGGTGGTCGCCTTTGTCTTCCAGTGGACTCAACGAGGCTGGCGATAATGAGGCTGATAGCAGGGCTAGGATCACTATGACTTAAGATTTAGTATCGACAGTAGTTCGTTCCTAGTTTGCGAAAAGGCAATATCGAGGCCAGCGGACCCTTGGGATTAATTCTATTCAGCGCAAGACGGAGCCCACGTCTGGCTCATTTTGCGCAAGTGTGACGAAGGCTGCACTGTAGTCTGACCTGCGAACGTCACGGCGTACTTCTCGTTTTGTGCGTCGGCCAAACCCAGCTTTTTGAAAACTGGAGTGAAAGAAAAATATATAATGAAAACTGGCACTCAAAGTGAGGGAAAGTTTGAAGAAAAATAAAAGATAAGAAGGAATATCTTTCAGGCTGGCTTCGGGGCTGCACAAGGCAACGAACACCTGCAGATTTTGAGGCAGCTTAAGGTGACAACTACATCAAAATTACACGCAAACCCGCACATTTGTACACTCATAGCGTCAGAAACATAGACAATGAGCAAGTAATGCTGGCTTACTGCTATTACAAAGCCCACTGAGGAAAAGAGAGGGAGAGAGAGAGAAAAAAAGGTAAGAAACAGAAGCGACGTAACTGGGACCGCTTCACTGCCTGACATTCAATGGCCTCAAAGCGTTAATCACTTATTGAAGACGGATGATCATCCGACTGTGCCGCGTGGTGAAGTGCGGCGTTGCCGTTATCGCTCTGGACGGTGCACGCTTTCTTGGCCTGTGCTTGTGCACACATCATTCCCATTAGGTGTGTGTGAGGTAAAGAGAGAAACTATTAACAGAGAAGCCGAAAATCATTCGGCTTTGAAAGGGCGCTTCTCGCACATCATCGACACAGCGCCCGTTAGCCCTTGACTGTGAGCGCCATTTCCAGACACGCAACAGACAGAACCGCAACCTGCTGCCGAGTTCTGGAACTGACCCATTGCCGGTTGGTGCAACAACCTTCAGCTCACGTTGTAGCTCCGTGAAGCTTATTAGGTATTAAGACGTAGAAAATCTCTGGACATGAAAGCTTTAATCAAACTCGCTGCAAAAGCGCCGAAAGAGAAGGAAAGTCTTCGCCACCTCCGGTGGTGCAGAGAGCCTCTAAATTCTCTAATTCGCAATCGCTTTTATTTTCCTTCTCCCAACTGCAAAACGCACAGCTATAGGAGACTCGAATTGAACTAAAATTGTTCTGTGCTTAATACCCTTTAAAAATACATTCTTGCTCGAATTGTTCGTGCTGGATGCCTCAGGCTCCGTATATGTTCCTCATGTGAAAAATTTCCTCTCCACTTATCTCCTAAACAGCAGTTTCAAACATGGAAATGCTTTCTCTCAGCGGTGTCCGCACCTTCCCCGTAAGCCTTGGCGTTTGGCTGAATGCCGCGGCAGACGCTACAGCCTCGGTATAATCGGCTTGTATATACCACCGCTGTCCGTCTATAACATACACAACTCCTGACAGCTTGCGTGCACAGTGCCCGGCACTCAGCGAAGCAGGCGCCTACCTCCATGCGCATTCGAGTAAAAGGAGGGCGTCAGCTGATAACTCGCCTACAGCAGCCGCTTCGCAGATTTCAGAGAAACTGGCTTAGCAAACTTTGATTACCTAACCAGGCAGCTGCAAGAAATCGGCCATTTTTCCTGGCGGTGCACAGAATGTAATAGGGGATATTCAAAATTCCGCAAGTGCGCTTTCCCACATAACTATGCCGCCCCAAACAAGATGGCCGACTTCGCTATAAAGGAACTACGTGGGCTACAGGACAAGCACTAAAGGTGTGGATAGAATATAGGAAACGTATTTTGGAAGAATCAAACAAAAAACCAGTCTTTCTTGCTTTGTTTCAGCTGGAAACAAATGGTCAGCCATCTTGTTTTAACACGTTTTGGCGGGCTAGTTGGTTAAGCATCTTGAATAAACAGCGCGAACGCGAAGACGAGCACGAAAGACAAGAAAACGGACGGAACGTCTTCGTGCTCGTCTTCGTTCGCGCTGTTTATTCAAGATGCTCAACATCTTGTTTTGGGCAACATTGTTATGCGGTAAAGCGCACTTGCGGAATTTTGAATATCTCCTATTGCGCCACTGCTAACATAGGAGAGGGGAGGCGAGTTTTGAAATGGGCTTTCGAGAGGAGTTTCTATCGAGAGCTCGAAGGAGAACTCTGTAAAAAAAAAGAGGATATAATAGCATAGCATGCTTAGTCATGTAGCACATAGGCAAGGAGAAACGCAATAAATTAAAAGAAATTTTCATTAACTTAAAAAAAATAGTGTTCAAGACTAGTAATTAGTAAGGAGCTGCCTAAATTGTTCTATTTTTGATCGAAACAGTCATTTTCTGGGCTCTGTACCTTTACCACGAACATGTAGCACTCTAGATTGCTATCAGTTTTAGTTGTAGCAAGCACGTAGGTTACGCAGAAAGTAATGCTAACACCACACTAAGTTTTTTTTTTTTTTATGGAGGACTACCAAACATTTTCCTCTTCGTAATAAAGGAGCAATTACTCATTACCATCCACTTAAGCGCAACATACGGTTACAAAGCAAAGCTAGCAGCTCGTACTGAAACTTCGTAGTTGAGGAAAAATTCTTCCTAGTGCGAGGATCAAGTTTGGACCCACCTCCTGTTCAGGCCAGTGGCTCTGCCAACTGAAGAACCTTTATAAACTACTGTTAAGCGAATACCCTCTTCTTTCGAATCTACTCCACCTATAATGTTTCCTTAAGCAGACTGGACTTTTCACTCTCAGTATTCATCCACTTGTTTATTATTGCTAGCACAAGGAATAATATATTATGCACCATCATTCTAAGTCTATTCAAACAACTAATATTACTGCGATTCAAAGTGCGCAAAAGACGAGTGTGTTTCGTCCGCAAAATATTTGCAAACACGCCGGCAAATTCATTTTTAACAAGAACACTGCGAAGTAAAGAACAACGATTGCACCAGCGTAAATCCCCCAACCCAAGATAATTAAAGAGCAATACTGGATGGATTTCGCTTGTTTATCTTTTTCACTGGATTTGCAACAAGGCAGCGCCATATACTAATAATAACTAATAATTATTACTCATTTTTGAGCCAAGCAGTGCTGAGAGTGTTTGGCATGCCATAATGGAGGTCTTATTTTCAATCACCTGGGATTGTTTGCTTTCAAGGAAAGCGTAGTAAGCGAGCGTTTTGAGTTTAGCCTCGTGAACTCAAAACACCTTATACTTAACTGAAGAAACTTTATTATGTGCTAATTAGTAGCGCGTAGGGGCCACTGAACCACCGCGGTGGCTCGTAACTTAATAATAACCATTTATCCCATGCACAATAACTTTCTCGAATCAAGAAAAGGATTCGAATCGGCTTACTAATGCTGAAGTATTAAAGCCACCTTGGCGATTGTTGCCTCCCGCTTGCAATAAGCAGTTGTACCCCGTGGATTATTTTGTATTTTCCTTTGGAGTCTATTTGATTTCAGTGAAAATGTTGCCTCTACACTTGCATTTTGTTATATGTGGCCAGTAAGGATCGCTAGTATGTATTTATTTATTTAATTAATCATTTAAGCGTTCAGATGCCCATAATAAGGTGTTTTACCTGAAGGGTAACATTATGCACAATTACCGGAAGATTTTGGCAATGACATTCTTGAAATTACGAGCGCTGGAGTAGAGTATGAAGTCGGTGGACAGGACATTCCCATCTGCGGCTGTTTGAACAAACGAAAAGAAAGTACGGATGCGTAGGAGTAGGTGCAGGATGTGGATAAACAGCTATAGCGTGCTGACATGGTGGAAAGTGCCATAAGAGAGAGAGAGGAAAAAAATCTCTACCTCTCCCGTAACCGAGAGCAGAGTAAGCATGAAATGTTTACGGGCATAACACATTGGTTGTAGATGGTACTAGTCAAAATCTTGAAATGGGTATAGTGTTCAACACACCGCACCACACCACACTCTTCTTGTTGCGTCGAAGCGATCGCCTGCAATAGTGCGGGTTTAGGTAGGCAGCCGCGAACCGTAGCGGCCTTGTCGCTTTCGGGAGCGGCCGCATAATCATGGCGTTGTCGGCAGGGGCGAGCAGTCTCCTGCTGTGGCGTATCACTCGCAAAGCGATCGCTTTCCGCAAGACGCTTCCTACCTCTCCTTCCATCAGGCTCCATTGCTCGGCTTAAGCAGCTGTGACGGTGGTGGCAGTGAAATGCAGGACGATGCAGAAGCGTACGCGGACACGGCGAGACGCAGGACTGACAAGAATTTACGAGGTCTGTTAGAAAAGTAGCCGACTTTATTTTTTTTTTGCGAACACCTGATGGATACGAAACAAGCGCGCTTGCATCAGGCGACCTTGAACCTTCATGCGCATGCACGAATTTTTTCCCGCCTGCCGATAGCGTCAGTCGCTGGGACGCAGCATTTGAGTGTGGCAGTGCGTAGTGCTCTCGTCGGTTTTTTATTGCAAGGAAAATGGCGGAGTGAAAGGAGCAGCGCTACTGCATCAAATTTTGCCACAAACTGGGCGACAGCCAAGTGGAAACCATTAGAAATATTAAGACGGCTTTCGGTGACGATGCTATGAGCAGCACACAGATTAAGCAGTGGTACAATTGATTTAAAGATGGCTGCACATCCATGGAGAACGAACCACACTCCAATCGGCCATCAACATGCCGAAATGACCAGGTCATTGCCGAACTGAACGCTATGGTGATGCGTGACCGCCGCGTGACTATCCGAGAAATTGAGAAAGAGGTGGACATGAGCAATTTCTCCGCACATTCCATTATCACCGAAGATTTGGCCATGGAGATAGTTGCAGCGAAATTCGTGCCGAAGCTGCTCACGGTGGAGCAAAAGCAGCTTCGCGTTGAAGTCTCACAGGACATGCTGGATTCCGCAAACGGTGGCCCCGACTTCATCAACATCATAATCACTGGTGACGAGTCTTGGGTGTACAGGTACGACCCGGAAACCAGATCCCAGTCGTCACAGTGGAAGCATTCCACGTCACCAAGACTTAAGAAGGCCCGCCAAGTGCGCAGCAATGTCAAAGTGATGCTGACTGCTTTTTTGACTCCCTCTGTGTGGCACACCACGAGTACGCACCCCACAGGGTCAAAGAATTACTAAATAGTACTACAGGGATGTCCTCCGTTGCCTACGTGATGCTGTGCGGCGCAAGAACCCGGAGCTGAGGTCAACAGGAAATTGGCGCACCCATCGCGACAATGCTCGTGCACATTCCTCTCACTTGATTCAGATTTTTTGGCGAAAAACCAGACTCCTGTAGTTCAACAGACTCCTTACTGTCCTGATATGGCCCCTTCGATTTCTGGCTCGTTCCCAAAATCAAAAGGTCATTGAAAGGAGCGCGATTTCAGACAAGGAAGAACATTATGGCTGCAACGACAGCTGAGCTAAACTCCATTCCGAAAGGAGCCTTTTCGGAATACTTCCCACAATGGCAGCACCGCTGGGAGAAGTGTGTGGAGTCCCAAGTAGACTACTTTGAAGGTGAGTGGGTTTGCAACGCTCCAGTCATGCAAGTTTTTTTTCTACGGCCAAAGGTCGGATACTTTTCTAACAGACCTCGTATATGCAGCGCGTTCGAATACTCCGCGGGTGTGTATACATCTGCCTGCCAAAGGGGGAAACGTCATGAGCAGAAGGCCCAGCGGCCGATCTTTTGCATGCGAGAGTGTGGGACCGCAGCGCCATCCTTGGGGACGGCGCGGAAGCAGTTTTTCATACCCAAGGCCCATCTCGCCCGGGAGCTCCCCTCTTGCTTTAAGCGGCTTTCTCTCAAAGCCCATAACAGATCAAGTATGAGTCTCGTTAAATCTCGCACGGTGCCCGGATGTTCTCGTTTCAGTGCCCGGATGAGTGGAATTCAGTGCCCGGATGTTGGCTCTCGGTCTCGGCGTGACGTCACCACACTGCCGACAACGGGAGCTAAAAGCATTTCATGCTTAAAAACGTCTATTTCAAGACTCAGGTGGGCCTTACGTCTGAAAAGCACGAGAGGTAAAATTGCTCAATAGACAAAGAGAACATTTTGGGTCATATTTCGAGGTCCGGTGTCACAGCCGGAAGAATCACCTCAGACGCAGTAAACCAACCAAACTGTACGAGTGTGGATCTGCCCGACATTGCACTGCAGCTTCACTAACCGACACCAGCCAGTATTTCGAGGCACGTACAATATTCAAGCGCCAAAATGCGCTTGAAGAGAGTTGGGCTTTTATTTTTGGTGGGGCCGTTTCTGAGCACTGCAAGGGCCCATGTGACACTATCCTTGGCGTTTTCTTCCGCTTCTTTCAGCCGGACGTTTGCCAGCCTTCGTGACTTTTCGTCACAATTAGTTGCTGCTCCGTCACTAAAAATGAATGAATGAATGAATGAATGAATGAATGAATGAATGAATGAATGAATGAATGAATGAATGAAATTTATCGACAAGCGATGCCCGTTTCCTGTCCCTTCTTGGGACGAGAGGAGAAGAGCATGCTTTCAACAGTATGTTGTAGAAAAAAACGATGGAATAGAAACGCGCATCACGACGCCTGACTTTCGCTGATAGCGTCTATTGGCATTGCTGCGCCGGGTCTAACCAAGCATATTCATTACCAATAATAGACGAAAAGTTTCAGAAACAAAGGAGTGGTTCAGACTCGCTTGAAGCAAACGGTTGGCTGGAATCGAGTGATTTTGGTATAGTGGTGCCCAGTAATACCGAAGTGGTAGTGGTAATGGTCCAGTTAGTGCCAGTCGACTGACTAGTGGACTTTCCTCTTCAAATTATTTCAGCCGTGGTGGCTCAGTGGTTATGGCACTCGGCTGCTGGTCCGAAAGACGTGGGTTCGATCCCGGTCGCGGTGGCTGAATATCGATGGAGGCGAAATTCTAGAGGCCCGTGTACTGTGCGATGTCAGCGCACGTTAAAGAATCCCAGGTGGTCGAAATTCCCGGAGCCCTTCACTACGGCGTCCCTCATAGCCTGAGTCACTTTGGGACGTTAAACCCTAATAAACCAAGCCTATTTAAGCCCTTCACAGCTACGACTGCTAGTCTACTGGCCTGTAACGTTTGCATAATCTCAAGAATGCGTCGCAATGACGGTCTGCAAAGCGCTCGTGGTGCGGGCTCAACGTTTTACCAGGCAGAGCAGATGTAAAATACTTCTCATGTGCTCGCAGTTTCCTTTGCTGATCGTCAGAACTGGTTTGGGAAATGTCAGAGAGAAAGCCGGCCTTTTTTTTTTTCCGTGCTCTTCACTCAGGCAACCATAGATCCTGAGCGCGTCTGCTCAGGGAAACTTGTGCTCGCAGATGCGGAATCCGCATGTACGCAAAGCTGCAAAGAAACAATTGCTTCTTCTTGCCTCGTAGCAAGAGCCACTGCCTCGCGCACGCTGTGCGCAGCAAAAGAACCCGGGAACCTAAAAACACGCTTTTGTCGGAGGTAGCCTTCGCGCCATGTGCGAAGCCTGGTCACTTCAACTGAAGAAACAGCAAGCGAAACGAAGCTCGTGCTAAGGCTTGCCATTATGGTTACGCTAATGGAAGTGGCGCGAGGCATAAGATTCTAATTAGCTTCCATAATTAAATTAGAGAGCTCATTCGCCGATGAGATGGAGAGGATTAACATTTTATACATTCGATTTGGTTCGAATACGCTCGCGCTGCCCGGGCAGCGGCCTTGATTGGGAACAATTTCCTTTTCTCCCTCATTAGAGCCATTTGTGCCGCGAGAAACAGCCTTAACGATTTCGCCCGCAGCACCACGTGCGGGGTAGTTGCCGCGAAGGCCGTCCCACTGCGATCATCGGCTGCATGCGCGCCACGAAGGGAAGCGGCGGATGAAGTGCAAGGCAGTCGAAGCTGCAAAGAGTGGCAAAGAGGAGCCCGTCTACGCGCACGAAGCGGCTTAGCATAGCGTATACTATACTATACGTCGCAGATGTATACGGTGTTACGGCATAGGGCAGAGGATAATCGCATGGATGTGGCCGAAATGAAAGTACTTCAGGGTCACCGCCGCCGCGACTGCACACATATTCTCTTCGACATGGAATTATCCTTCGATTGACCAGCCTGGCACGACGCTCCGCGCAAAATCAGTAAATTTACGAGCCCATGGCCCAACCAAGAGAGCAATTGCTCATTAGCATCCACTTGAAGGCAGCCGCATAGCTGCAAAGGAAAGCCGTACAACTTTATTTCCCCGCAATCTTAGAAGTCCGAGAAGTTGAAGAAAAATATATTTCAGCGTTTTTTCTTATATTTATCTCTCCATTTTTAAATTTTATCTCACATTTCTCATTCTGCCTTAATTCTATTAACAAGCGCGACGAGACTACAGAAACATTCTTTAGCATTGTCTTTACGTTCGCGATGCTTCTAGATGAATTTTTAAAAAGCGGCGCATACAGCTCGAAAAGTCGGAGGATCCTCTTCCAAGAAGAACGAAATGCATACTCGATTCAATATTGCCATATTGGTCAACCGATTCGTGGAACGAAAACGAAGCGTATTGTACGTGGTTGCAGGCGTCGCTTTTGGCTTCTCAAAGCCAGGAATCGCGACCCGAACAGGGCTCCCAAAAAAGGAAAGTATCTATGTCCTGTGTGCTGCGACCGCAAGGGCGGGCATTTTGCACAATCTATGGCGCGCTTTCATAGTCCACTAACTTTTGGACGGAGAAGTTTGGGACAAGCAAAACACTGTTGTGAGCTTTTAGTTTGTTTTGTACGTTGGGCGCGTATAAGGAAAGTGATATCGTTGCGTCATATATATCGAATGCGCGGTGAAATCTCTTGCGCAGCTTCCAGCTTTTCATCGCAGCGGGAGCGTTGTTTCGCCCTTGTTTCTTTGAATTAGTTCGACAACTTTTGCAGGACCATTGTTCGAGCTCATTTTGCTTCTCATGAGAAGTACCACGAAGCTTCATTTCCTTCTGGGAAAGCTAACGCACTTATTGTCGCCTTCGTCAGCGGGCCGGAGGCGGCTAGAAGACAACGGAGGCGGCCACAAGAGATTCCCGCTCCAACGGGCGGCGAAAGAAGTGGATATTTCGTTTCGCGAAGTTCGGACGGCGGTGCACAAAAAAAGGAATGGCAGATGAGGAGAACAGCCGCCGTTCTGCGGCTGTGGAAGAAGAGAGAAGTCTACAAATAATAACGTTTCTATGGGACACACAATTGCGGACATCTTTTGTTAGCGGGAGACGGCGACAGGGGATATATTCCATTCACTGTGGGAGCCTCATTTGCGAGGGAGATGACAAGCCGTGAATGAATTAGCGGTCGACGAGCGTTAGGCAGGAAAGCGGTGGGCAAACAGAGGGGAGCGGGGCTCGGCTTTTCCATAGCTGCAAGTGTCTTGCTTCCAGTATCGAGTGTCCTCGAAAGCGTAGGGGAGGAAACTTAAGAGTGGGAGAGAATGGTGTGGAGGGGGATTACGCCGGGCCTGCAAGGGTCGTCAGACGCTCATCTGAGGCAGCATCATTCAGGGAGCCTCCGCTCTGCACTGAAACCGACACTTGTCACGAGCGGATCCGACGCCGTTTGTATAACACACCGGTGAGCAAAGTTTGCAAAAATGCCGCCGCGGTGGCTCAGTGGCTATGGTGCTCGGCTACTGACCCGAAAGACGCGGGTTCGATCCCGGCCGCGGCGGCTAAAATTTCTTTGGAGGAGAAATTCTAGAGGCCCGTGTACTGTGCGATGTCAGTGCACGTTAAAGAACCCCAGGTGGTCGAAATTTCCGGAGCCCTTCACTACGGCGTCTCTCATAGCCTTAGTCGCTTTGGGACGTTAATCCCCATAAACCAAACCAAACCAAAGTTTGCAAAACGCTGACATGCCGAGCTTGCTAAACTGCGTACCATCGGCGTTTTTTCATGTCGCGCGCACGCGCGAGCTAAAATTCTTCCGCCACGCATCCGCTGCTTTCCCTCAAAGTTGTAGAGTTCATCGAAGTGCAGCGGCACGCCCCGTTGAACGGCGACGCAAAGTGCGCTCGACGAAACCTCGGCAGCCGAATAAATAGTGAAGGCGATGGTGCGCGCGCGAGCGCGTGCACTGGGCTATCATCTAACGAACGTTCTCAGTTTCCGCGCGCTTTCCCGCCGACTCACTCAGGAATAGCGACGACTGGAGGGCCACGAGGAGAGCGCGACAGCAGTGAGCGCACAGCCGCCGCGGGGGCAGCTCTCGCTTGATTCGAGCCGAAAATCCGGTAACTGCGAGAACGCGCACGCCTTGCACGCGTGGAGGCGAGGTGGCGAGTGCATGCTTGCGTCAGAGTGTCTCGTCGGCCGTCTCCTGGGGCGTCGCTTTCCTTTGTCCCGCCCCGCTGCCGGGTCCCCGGGAGGATTGCTCCGCGGGAACGCCGGTGCCCCTCTTGCTTTACTAGCATTACTGCGCCCGCCGGTCGGACCCGAGGAACTGCGCAGCTGAAGGCAGCGGGGAGCCAGCGTGGCGGGAGCTTCGCGAGGCTCGTTTAGGCTCAAGTCGATTTGGCGCGTTACTCTCATGCGCCGCGGCGTGTTTCGCGGGGCGCAACTCCCTCGGGGTCACGCGGAGGCCCAGTGTCTGTCGTAAACATCTCCTATCGCGGCAGACAACAAAGAAAGAAGAGGGCGAAACGGCACGGCTCAGACTTTTGTTAGAAAATTCTTAACGTCCCGCTTGGGATGGAGCGAAAGCACGCGACTAGTCAGAGAGATGCATCTGGTTTGGCAACAGAGCCAGGAGTAAAAGGGAACTCTGTTGCTATAGTTTTCGAGCTACACAGAAGCGTCTGCTTACCGAAGGTCTTTTGCACCAAGTATTTGTCCGTTGTTTCGTTTGTTTATTTGTTTGTTTTCCGTGTAATGAATGTTAGACAGAAAAGAGCCAACTGACAGCAGTGGTCGATACTACTGAAAAAATAGGCCAAAATGAAGAATGGTCAAGAATTCGTCATATCGTCACGGACAAGAAGACGACAAAGTGGGCAGTGGTGCGGCACGGAGTGCTCGCGCTAGACCCGCCGCCATTAAATCATTCCGTCGCCATGTCATATCTTCATCGGGCTTGCCGTCACGTAGCATTTTGGTGGAGGGGCTGGTTAATCATGGTCATGCTGGTCTTGGAGCTTCAGCGTGCTGCGTCTGCAATGGTTGTCGGCCTTGTGCTCCTGGTCAGCACCGCCCGGCTGTGCCCCAGCCCGCCTGACCAGAACCGACCTCGCCGTTAGCCCTAGCCCCGTCCTCCGCCCCGACCACAAGACACGACTAACCGATCCTGCAGCCGACCAGACCCTATGCGACCCGACCGATCCGAGACACGTGCGCACACAGCCCCCTGCCCATGCTGTTTGGTGCGCCCATGGACCTCGGACGTCGTCTCAAAGTGACCTGTGGACCGGAAACTTCCAGGACCAGCGCTCATCGAAATGGAAGGATTCGGTGGACGTTGCTGGCGGCGCCGGAGCTCCACGAAAGCATCCTCTTGGTCGCTTCCCCACAAGAATAGTGTGTCGTCTTTGGTCAGCGCTATTAAGGGTTCAGTTTTTCTGGATAAATCTTGGATGAATCGTCGATAATAAGAGCACAGCCCCAAAAACCGTCGAAGAGTCTTTTTGTCAGTGGGGCGTGGGAAACTGGAGACAGCAGCGGTCTTGTCGGGATCTGAGAGAATACCGCGCTCACTGACAACATGCCCGAAGAAGAGAAGCTCCTCAAAACCAAAAGAGCATTTCTCAGGCTTGATCGTAAGTTGAGCACATTGGAGCGTCCGGAGCACAGTGCGTAGCCGCTCCAAGTGTTGCTCGAAGGTGGGCGGGAAAATGACGACATCGTCCAGGTATACGAGGCACGTCTGCCACTTCAGCCCAGATAGGACAGTGTCGATCATGCGTTGGAACGTGGCCGGCGCTTAGCAAAGACCAAACGGGAACACCTTAAATTCGTATAGACCATCAGGTGTCAAAAAAGGAGTTTTCTCGCGGTCTCGCTTGTCCACCTCTATCTGCCAGTAGCCGCTTTTGAGAAATAAGGAAGAAAAGGAACTGGCATCACGTAGTCTGTAAAGTTCATCATCAATCCTGGGGAGCGGGTAAACGTCCTTTTTGGCCAAGGTGTTCAGTTTACAGTAATCGACACAAAATCTCAAGGTATGGTCTTTCCGCCTATGGCTTGTCGACGGTTAAATGACATCGTCGGCGAGCATTTCGTCGACTTGCCTTTTAATGGCTTCGCGTTCCGTCGAGGAAATGCGGCATGGGCGCTGGCATACGGGTGGCGTGGTATCGTCGGTGATGATGCGCTGCTTTGCCACAGGCGTACGACCAACCTTGGAGCTTGTGGCAAAAAAACATGCGAAGTCGGTTAGAAGCGCCGAGAGAAGAGTCTTCATGCTCAGGGCCCAGGTCCGGATTGATTCTGACGGACGGAAGGGCAGGGCATGGTGGGGCCAGGTCTTGAGGGCTTGTCTCCAGGGCGCACACTTGAGGCAACACAGCGAAGTAATGCAGGAAGGCGACAGCTGTGCCCTTCGCGAGGTGCTGCAACTCGCTGGCAAAATTTGTAAAGAGCACACTTGCACAACCGTCTTGTAGTTGGACGAGTCCGCAAGCGACGGCTACTTCTCGAGCAGCAGGGGTACGTGGCCATCAGCGATACCCTCTTAGTCGTGGAATGAATCATTCCTCACGAGAACTAGCACACTGGACTGTGGTGGCACCATTACGTCGTCGTCAACAAGTCGCAGAGCATTGAAGCGTGAATCATCCGTGTCAGTGCGCGCCACGGCAGGTCAATGGCAGCGCCGTTCGTCTGCGGAAAGTCGAGACCAAGGATAAATTTCCTCGAACACTCACGGAGGACTACAAATTCGCCGACGTACACAACAATACAATGCAACAGTGGTTACAAATTTCCGTCGGCGCACTTTGTTTCTACGCCGTTTCTTATCTGCTATAATTCACCAGCAAAGACCACTTCCGCATAAACTAAGCAGTTCGTAATATGACCTACCCCTTGTACTTACAACCTTTCTCGCCCGATGTGAAAATCGTTTCATAATAACAGATTCTCTATGCAAACTCATGGTGCCTCATCGTATAAAATTTAATCAGTAAAAATGTGTTCCTAAAACATTTTTCTCGTTACCCTTATTTGTTGCGAATTGTACTTTCTACTATCTCCGAGGCCCTCAGAAGCATTTTTGAATTTGGTAGCAGTGTCACCCGTCTTCACATTGCTTGCGAACTTTAGCCTTATTTTCCTTAATTTTTCCTAACTTGACTGGAGATAGTCTAGATCGCCATTTCTCGGTGCAGTAAGATCCTCGAGCGGGAGGGGGGGGGGGGGGGGTGTATTCTGCTACACTTATTAATGCGTTGGTTTTAGAACGCCCATTATCACAAAAACTATATGTCGTTGGCGTGTGAACCCTTGGTGGAGAGGAGGCAAAGCAGGGAAGTCTCTCCGCTTTGAGAGATGAGGGAGGAAGCGGTAAGTGGCAGAGGGAAGAGGGGGTGGGAGACGAAGGGCGGGGAAAGGAAACCGCGAAATCAGAGTTTAGGGGTGTGGACAGTGCAAAGGGGTACGGCGTCTTACACGATGATTTGATGGACTGGGGTACGCCACCCGCTCGCACGGCCTGAACCTGTCGGCGACGTCGGCTGCACGGTTGGGTGGGAACGCTAATGCTAACGCATACTATGCTGCATGAATCTCACGGATCGCCTGTGAATTTTAACGCGATAGTGTTAAGGGCCCCGTTTCTAGGAAATCAGGCGTCGGCGTTGCCGATGTTGTAAGCAAAGAATCACGAGCATGACTGGCAGGTTGCGCACAGCGAGCAACATAGGAGGCAGGTGGCAACCTAGGTCACGTGACCGTGCGGCGTCAACACAGTCTGCCCACCGTGGCAGGTGGCAGTTAAAATAATGATCGGTCGATCGAGAAGAGCAACTTGGACCGCCCAAGGCTCACCGCTGGGATCACATGCCATCGCAGGTCAGTGGCGAATCGATTAACCGCTGCACCACTGAGCTAGGTGGGGTATTAGTACTCTCAGGGATATATGAGTGCAAAATAGAGAATGACCTTTCTGCACATATGGGAATCAACCCATTACGCGACCCCGTCCTACCCATAAGGCGGAGCTCAAGTGTCCCCCCCCCCCCCCCCCCCCCCAATTTTTTCGCACGAACGATACTACTTTAGCATCTCCCAAGGCTATCGCCTTTCGAGGTCAGCTTAAGCTCCACCTTAAGGGTATGACGTGATAAATTAATGGGTGGATTCCAATATATGCAGAAGGTAATTCTCTACTTTACACTCATAGATCCATGGGAGTTCTCATTTATTTATTTATTTATTTATTTAAATGGGGTATTACATGAGGGATGGGCTGAATGTTCCACTAATGAGAGATTGGATCGCAGCCTTGATCGGAGTGGTGCACGAAGTTGGTTGGCAGGCTGTTCCAGTCTCGAGCAGTTTGCACGAAGAATGAGCGAAGATGAGCCTGTAGTCTGTGCTGGGGGAGGGTAGACTGCTTTGGAATGATAAGCGATAAGCTGGCAAGATAGCTGAAACATCAACTGGGCCGTGATAAAGTTTATGAAAGAGGCAGAGCCTAAAGATGTAGCGTCTGGACTCGAGATTAGTAAGATTAGCCTCAGATTTAAGTGCAGTGACGCTGGTGTGATACGAGTAATCCGAAAAAATAAATCTAGCTGCGCGATTCTGAACTGATTCGAGGGTGTTAGAAAGGTTAGATTGACGAGGTTCCCAGACTGAGCATGCGTTTTCCAATTTCGGCTGGACAAATGCGAGGTATGTTAATGTTTTAATTGAAGCAGAAGCGAGTCGCAAGTTCCTACGCAGGTAGCCAAGAGTACGATTGGCTTCGTTTGTTGTTTGTTATGTGTGCTGACCAATTAAGTGTGTTATAAAATGTGATGCCGAGATATTTATACGACTGAACAGATGATATTTCAGATGCACTTATTTCATACTTGAAGGGTTGATAGTTTTGGCGTTGACGAAAAGAAAGCAATTACGTTTTATTAGTATTTAAGGACATTAACCAATGTCGCACCAGGCTTCAACACGTTTAAGGTCGTCTTGAAGTAAGCGAGAGTCAGAGGTGTTATGAATGGGGCGGTAGATTACACAGTCGTCTGCAAATAGGCGTATATGAGAAGTGATATTATTAGGCAGGTCGTTAATATAGATTAGAAAGAGCAAAGGCCCAAGCACGGTGCCTTGGGGGACACCGGTAAGGACCGGGGAGCAAGACGACGAGAGTTTATTAGCATGCACAAATTGTTTCCGGTTAGTGAGAAAATTGCGTATCCAATCCAATGCAAGGGAGTTAATGCGTAAGCTTGAAAGTTCAAATAGAAGTCTTTAATGGGGAACCTTGTCAAATGCCTTTTCGAAATCCAAAAAGAGAGCGTCCACCGGAATGTTTAAATCGAGATTAGAGCTTATGTCGTTAATAACGAGCCCCTCATACCCCTTCACTTGTTTGCTTAATTGCTAAGCGAGGGCCTCGGTTCTGGCAGCCTTGACGCCATAGGAAGCATAAGAGGGTTCTCACGCAGCTTCCACCCTCTCCGTTCGATGACGTTCTACGTCACACCTGCGGCTACTCAGGATGTTCTACGTCCGCCGCTTATGAACGTGGGTGGCGCTGATGAACACTCTCAAGGTTAGGTTACTTGTAAACATAAATACCCCCGAAAGCAGAAGATTTGACAGCCGTCGCCGTAGCTCAGAGGTAGAGCACCGGACGCGTAATTCGGAGGTCGTGGGTTCGGATCCCACCGGCGGCAGTGGTTGTTTTTTCTTCTGCTTTTCTCATCAATTAGCTTTAAGCGATAACATATTCAGTGATATTCTAATTGATCAACACCACAAAATAAATAAATAAATTAAAAATCCCCTGTGCCCCTTGGTTTCTGTGGCTGTTGGCTTCTTTCATATATATAACGAGCCCCTCATACCCCTTCACTTGTTTGCTTAAAAGCTAGTTGAGTATCACATGATAGCCCTTTGCAAAACCCACGCTGATTAGGATGAAAAAAAGTGACAGATATCAGAAATTTTACTACGTGAGAGTAAAGCACATGCTCCATTAGTTTTGAACAAACGCTAGTTAGTGAAATAGGACGATAACTAGAACATAAAGATGGAGGACTTTTTTCGAAACTGGAACCACCTTGCCTACTTTCCAGTCTTCCGACACCACTCCTGATGACAATAATTGCTGAAAAATATGGCATAAAATCACACTGACAGTGTTTTTCGTATGTTTTAGTACCTTGGTGTTAATGCCATCGACACCTGCAGAAGATGAAAGCTTTAATGAATCAATGATTTTTCACAATACCGGGTGGATTAAAAGTGATCTCAGGCATAACAGTGTGATTGTAATGGGGAAAATCTGCTAAAGTCTTAGCAGGTTCTTGCGTGAAAACAGAACTGAATCCATGGTTTAGTTCTTCGGTTGTTTGGCTTCCAGGAATCGGATGATTGCAGTGATCGTATAATTCTAATGGTTGAGAACGTTTAGGATTTATACTCCAAAATATTTTGGGGTTATTTTTTAATTTGGTTGGCAAGACTGATGAATAGAAAATACGCTTTGTTTTGTTAGCAAGTGAGTGAAACTCCTTTTCCGCAGTGTCATGCTTTTCCCATGAGCATTGGTTGTTAATTCGTTTAGCAGAGCGGAATAGCTCTTTGTTTTTGTTGTAGAGACGTTTCAGCGTGCGGTTTAACAATGGCGATGATTGTTTATAGGTTACAGTGATAGTGGGTATGTACGTGTTTATCAGCTCATGGATTTTATTCTTGAAAAGTAACCAGTTAGTCTCATCGGACCGTTTTGAACAGTCCTCAAGAAGCCATACGGAAAATTCCTCAAGTGCAGTATTGATTGCGGAATAGTTTCCTTTGTCATATAATGTTATTTATTTTCATTACTGTTGCTGTATGCTGTAGATGGCAATGGAACGAACCCCACCTAGCGCCGTGGTGCAATGGTTAAGCAGTGCGCCCTTACCCTGCGATGGCAGGTGCTCCCAGCGGTGGGCCTTGTGCGCACCAGGTTGCTCTTCCCGAGCGACCAATCATTCATTTAACTGCCACCTTCCACGGTGCGCAGTTTGCTCAGTATGCGGTGGGCAGGTTGTGATGACGCAGCAATGTCACGTGACCTAGTTGGCCCACCTGCCTCCTGGGTTGCTCTCTGGGCACCACCTGCCAGAGTTATGCTCGGGATTTTTCGCTAACAACGCCGACACCGGATTTTCTTGACAACGGTACCTTTAACGCTATTGTGTTAATAGCTGCTACCTTGCGGTAACATCCACTTTTTCGATGGGAACGTTCAAAATTTGCCCACGCCATCGACGCCAGACAGCATGCGTGCTCTCAATAGGGAGCTTTAGAATTGGGTGGCTGTATCGGAGAGGGATACAGGGGAATAGCTGGGCGCCGGTGCGCATGCGCTCAGCAATAGTTCGAGGGACGATATTATTCGGCGCATGCTCACTGAGCCCTGCTACTCCCCTATTCGTCTAACCGCCCCCTATTCTAAATCCCTCTAATGAGAGCACTGAAGGTACAACGGGCATGAAAGGCCGCCACGTGGGGCAGTGACGCCGACCGGATGAAGCTGCCTGACCTTTGTTTCAGCACAAGAGGTGGAAGTCACCATGAGTGAGCTGTCTTCAGCTTCAGCGATCCCAGTGATGCTCGCCGTAGCAGGAGAGGGGAGAGAACAAACACTCCGCCGATCGAGAAGGCTTATGTCGCAAAAACAAATTGGATCTCTCCTCCCTGGACTGCCTTCGGCTAGAAAGCGCAGCGCGGTTATCGACTTTTCGGGAGAAAAAAGGAAAAAAAAAGAGGCTGAAGCAGGGCTTGTCTAAATAGCACTTACTTCCTGCGATTACGCATGCTTCGCTGGCCTAGCAGCAACGAGCTGGGAGCGAAAGAAAACCACCATATATCGGTGTATCGATGGGCGGATGGAGCCTCCATTTACTAAATTTCGCCACATCTTAGTTCCCTGCCCCTCCCGCCCACCCCTTTTTTTTCGGCAGCAAGTACCTGCCTCAGTTTTAACGACAGCGTTAAGCCTATAGGTACAGGCAATCGGTGAGAGCATTATTCGGATAAAAGCGGACGCTTGCGCGGACACGGTACCTCTCTGTCAACGCGCGAAGAAAGATAAAGTCAGCGGGAGGTAAAGAGAACAAAAAAAAAAAACTTCTAGCTTTCTTCGCAGAACGCTTTCGCAGAACAGGTCCTTTGAAGCTCATCAAGCTGCCTGTAAGCTGTCGGGCACTGGCACCGGCGCGCTGAAATTGGAGGATTTCAAGTGGCTGTCGCCCGTAAAGTACTATCCGCTTACCATCGGCTTTGCTTGCAGCGTAACGTCACCGCGACAACGACCCAAGGGCACGGTGGGGAGATTGGGGTTGGGGGAAGAATGTGAGGAGGGGGGGGAGGGGGCGGAGGAAAGGACAGATGGCTTTCTCCAGGAATAGCGCTTCTCGCAGTCCTAGCCCGTCTGATCACGCACCACCGCCATCGCATGGCTGCTTCGGAACACGCCCGCGGAATTCACCATAATTACCTTTGGCGCAATTAAGGCTAGGAGGCGCATGCTGTGGATTAATTAGACTACCTGAGATCGCTCGATGCGCGCCTAATCTCGGGCAGCGCGGGAAAGCTCTGTGGCCACCGGGCTTTTCCCTCAGACTAGCCATAAGCATCTGGTGACAGAGCCGCGCCAGCTCGTCTTGGCCCCAGCTGCGCACCGATCGCTTCTCTGCATGCGTGAGGCGCCACCGCCAGTTGTCACCCGCCGTCCGGTCAGTCGACATCAGCTAAGCCCAGGATCTCTCCAGCCCTGAGGGGCCCTTAGTATCCGCGATATTTAAAAATGTAGAAAGGATGAGGAGACTTTTCCCATTTGCTGCCACCTCCTCAGGGTTCACGAAACGGCGACCAGAATCGGAAGGGCACGAGGATTTGAATGCCCCTGATTTGGTCATCTGGAAGTAGTTTAGATGCTTCTCTCTCGAAAGCCTTAGCATTTTGAAATGAGACAGACAACCCGAACGCTAGAGACGGGTAATATGAGTATAAAGGACCTATTTTCGCGACAGCTCGAAGCACTGCACAAACACGAGACTGCAAGAACAAAATGACACCTAACCCTTCTGTCAAGGCCACTTCTTGGATCATATACGTCTCGAACTCTGGAGCAGAGTTTAGCGGTTATGCTTCGAGTATGCTTCGATTATGCTTCGCG
The DNA here is from genome assembly GCF_055824585.1 of Amblyomma mixtum. Taxonomy (NCBI): domain Eukaryota; kingdom Metazoa; phylum Arthropoda; class Arachnida; order Ixodida; family Ixodidae; genus Amblyomma; species Amblyomma mixtum. The sequence continues at coordinate 157,879,336 of NC_143014.1, read as the reverse complement.
TAGGAAGCATAGCGGTTATGCTTCGAGTAGGAAGATGCTAGAAAAATTGTTTTTAGCGTTAACTTATGGACAGCGCAAACGTACTGACAGAGTTTTTAGCTTTAACATATAGACAGAGCACGGGCGAACATCGTGTATCTCTGCTTTTTCTCGCCCTGCTTTCGTAACACGCATCAATTAGCCCAAACTAAACAATTTTTAAAAGTTGGACCTAGCGACAAAGCCTTACCTGATGGAAAGCAAATAACAGCCTAAATCGGTCATTAGCTAAATCTAAGGTTTTCTTAGCTTCTTTTTTTTTTCTGTCCTTTATTCAGGCTGGGTGTCTCTGTCACCGATAAAACGATCTCGCAACTAGTTTCATCACGCCACCACCGCCGCACAGGCTGCTAGCATAGCTGTAGCTTTCTAACGAATGCCGTACAGGATGGTAAATTAGGAAGAGACATGTTTGCAAAGGCGACGCAGGCATTGCAGGCATCGCGATGCATCGCATCGCATGTATTCAGGCATCGTAGAGGAGCCTGGAAGTTTGAACACAAACACTATAAAACTGTTTATTCCCACACCACAGCTAACGCCCAAACATTCGCGTTACCCACTCGTAACTGTCCTGTGAGTTTTTTTTTTTTTCTCTATGCGGTACATGGATTTCACCGAGTACTCTTTCTGGTAAAAAGCAAAACGCACTACCTGGCGATATAGTATGCGCTGTCGACTCAAGGTTGCCGCACACCCAACAGTAGCGGCAGCGTTGAGAAGAAATGGGTAAAAATGCGCTTTATTAATCGCATTAGCACGCGATGGTTGATCTTTTTACGTTTTCTTGTGGGAGGGGCTGGTCTCCGAGATTGCGACTAAGTGCGAAGCGAAACTTCATTTCTCTTCCGCGTTTCAAACAGAAAAGGAAAGTGGCACTCGTCTATATCTTCAAAAGAATAAAGCTCCAGATTTTCCCCCACGCCAGCAGGTCACCACACAGTTGGATTCTAAACCTTAGCGGTGGGTTCGCCTGGAGTTTTTGTTATCGATTGTCGATATTTAAATCAGGATTTCTTAAGTTTCTCCGTCCCGCCTTTCTTTCAATTTGTTCCTGTTTTTTTTCTCTGCCTTAGAAAGCTATATTATATGCGATTCTTTTGAACCGCCGAAGCAGCCGCGGTTCTGAAACCTGTTACCTGGAGAGGAGCGAACGCAGCAAATTAAGTTATTCGCGCTATACAACACAGTTGAACGTAAGAATGTGGTCCAGTGCGCTTGACTTCTTTATTTTAGGCTGTCCGCGGCCTAACAGAGGAAGCCACAGCAGCTAGGCGCCTGGGATCAGTGAATTTGCAGTGCGCCTCGTACACATGTTTCTTGCCTGCATTGAACCGTAACCGTAACAAGCCACAGAGTGAAGATAACCATAACACGCTGAACACGGACTTGGTTCAAAAAGAAGCCAAAGTGACCTAACATTCAATAAACTGTAAAAGCATTGCTGGACATTTAACAATAAAAATCGCTATCGGAGGCGCACGATGTCAAGTCTGCGGCAGAGGCAAGCAGAAAAATATTTTTCTCATGTGAAGCACACCTTACTCACACGGCGGCTGAAATGTCCATAATTAAAAACGACTAATATGCGCCGGCGTCGCAAAGAGCAGTCAAAAATTCGCACAATTCATTATAACGGAGGTCACACTAGTGCCTCGCGAATAGGTGGTATCACGCCGCACCTTCGCATAAATAGACTCCGCTTCTGTCAGAGCTGAACGGAATTTCTTCCAACTGCGACCTCGCGCTCCAGAAGTGCACCGAACGGGTCTAATGACCGCTCAGGCCACGTATCGGACGCAGGGAAAGTTATTCGGTTTTTCACTTTTTTCGCTTTTTAACGTAGCGGAAATCCGCGCCAAAAATTAACAAGGCGCTAGTCTGTTGCGCCTTGCATATGCGCTGTAAAATCAAGTAAAGCATCCTTCTTGGTAACAGAAAACCATTCATTGACGTACCGCACAAAAATCTTTGGTTGCGGGCTGAATGGAACTACTGCATGGCTTTGCAGCGGTAACAGAAACTGAAACACCCATGGCTGTGCCGTAAACCTGTTTGTAAAACACCTGGTCGAAAGTAAAATAGGCAAAATAAAAAGTTAGCATGGAAAAAAAAAAACACGTCAGTGTACTACTGCGCATTTCATTATGTTTAAGTTGGCATTCTCGGGACCATGGAGCCGTCGACAGCTTCATGCTTTTACCTTAGTTCATGCTTTTAATTACACTAATGAAGGAAGCGGTAATTAATAGACGGTAATGGAAGGTAATTAATAGCGGGAGCGCTACATCGTTAATAACTGGCTCCGACACACTTAGCAAGCTCGAGCCGCTTGTTTGAGTAAACAAGAGACGCAGAAGTGCTCTTCAAGGCTTCCGCCGACCGAATTTTTTTCACCGAGAAGACATTGAGGGGCAAATATTTGGGCTGGAATTGTCATATTTTGGGCGGGGCAGTGAACTGTTTTTCAGGAATGCTTTGCTTTCATGCATAACTGCCTGTCTGAAAAATATTTGCGCAGGTTCCGAATGTATAAATAATCGGAAGCCTAAGAGTGGTAAGAGAAATTCAACTTAATATTATATATGTGCGGATGTATTTGGAACGGGGGAGTGGGAGGTGCTAGGAGGGATAGGGGGAAGGTAGGGAGAATTTCTGTCTCACTGCATTCCTCTTTTATTTACGTGCGCATGCTGACGTCATCTGCAGGACATGGTTATGCAGTGACACGGTCATGAAGTCCCGACACGCACCGGTCATGCAGCTTAATCATTAGTTTGTCTTGTTTTCCGTTTTGCTTTTTCAGTTACTAGCGCATTTGGTTCATTTCGTAGATTCATTGTAGTGGTACTTCTGCGTGTGCGTGCGTGCGTGCGTGTGTGTGTGTGTGTGTGTGTGTGTGTGTGTGTGTGTGTGTGTGTGTGTGTGTGTGTGTGTGTGTGTGTGTGTGTGTGTGTGTGTGTGTGTGTGTTTACACCAATGTTTACCGACAAAGCAGTTAGGCCTCCTTTTTGGCGACTGCCGTTATGTGTTCCTCGTTCTATTTGCGCCATTTCTCTCGGAAAGGGCCTTGCGCAACAGCTCCGCAGAAGAGCACTGCTGTACAAAAAGATAGATGCAAAGTTCGAATTTCTCAAATTTAGGACTGGTTTCTACAAAATTTCCGACGCCATAAGGTTTTTTTGTTGTTGTTGTTCTAGGCTCTTTTAGCTAGAAGAGGAAGCAACCCGGGAACTGCCAAGTTAACCTCCCTGCCTTTCCATTATTTTGTATCTCTCTCTCTTGAGTCGGGGCTGTTTCCTGCTGTTTCAGTATGCTTAACCAAACCAACTCTCCCAGTTTTCGGTCCTGCTGAATAATCAAGACGGCCAATGCACCCCTGCCGGGCACTAATGGGCGGCTCGAACACGTGGCTTACAACGTCACATTCGCGTGCCTTAATGAGGGAAATGGTCTTAACCGACCCCAATGGACACCAACGGGTGTCTCTCTGCCACGTTCTCTTTTGCTATTACTGCATTTCACTGCTATTGCAGAGCCACAGCACTGCGAGCGGCTGTGCAGCGGCCCCCGTCGCAAGTAGAGGAACACATGCTGGCCAGAAATCCTCCACCGTTTTTGGATGGACCTAGGACAGATCTCGAGACAATGTGGGCCAGTTTACGAGAATGAACCTTACTGTTCGTACTGTGGGACAAGCGGTCAGGCATGGTACTGCACAACTGCAAGGGAAGGGAACAAAGCCACCTCAAGCGCTTCGCCAACGTCGCGGCGAAAGTGAGTTGCGGCCATTGCTCCTCTGTACTCGTTCATTTCTCGCGTCTCACGTACTTTCGCGGGCAGCCATGGCGCCACTGAAGTCAATTAGAGTGGCATAATTTTATGTCTGCTCACATTATGACACCGTGGACCTCCCACGGTCATTTAAAGTTTTCATGCATGATCGAGAACGCCCTCTCGGCAGCAAGGTGCGAAGTTGGTCACGGCGTCGGCACCAGCTGTCAGCGCTCTATTGAAATCGGCGAGTGCATCCCCCACAGCCATTGCGGGCGCATAATCAAGGCGCGTGGGTAAGGCGGCAGATTACGCAACACTCCCCGTGCACCACTGAGGCCTGGTACCAGGAAGCGCTGGAATTGTGCTTATCGTTCTGTTCTTTAGCTATTTTACCGCTCGCGCGTTCACTGCTGTCAGGCACAGTTTCCACGCAGTACTCGGGGTGCAGCCAACGTGGGAGGCAATTTTCCCCTCCGGAGGTAAACGCCTAGCTCCCTCGATCCCGAGAAAAGATGCCGTCGGGCCCACCCGGTAGCGGGGGGAGGAGTGGGGCCGCCGCCAACGGCATCTCTCGCAGTAGTGCTCGGCAGGGGGCCGCCGAGCGCGCAGCTTCTGAAGACAGTGCCGCTGGCGCGCTCCTGAGGTATGGACGCGCGCAAGTGTTCGAGCGCCGCGAGACACGTCCCGCTGGCCGCAGCTGCCGGGAAGCCCTTCGACGGCGGCCGTAAATTTGCATTCCCTCTATGGCCGGGCCGACTACAGGTGCGTGCCCCAGAAAATTCACAGAATTAGCGCGCGCGCGCGTGCCCCGCTACGCGATTAGCCGCTGCGTTCCCGGAGCAACGGCGCGGGCTTCCGTGCCTCCAGGGTTGCACCTAGCTGCAGGGTCGGCGCGTACAGCATCGATCTGTTTGGAAACGACGGCGACAAACGCTCGCCCGAGAGCACAACTTTGCTCGCTTTTTTGCGTTGCTCGTTTTATTTTGTCCTTCTCTTAAGGCTGCTCTGAAAGGCAAGAAATAGCGCACGGACTGGCGACCAGAAGCAACGGCGGCGGGATGAAGCGGCACTCAAGGTTTGGTTTGCATTCTGCGCGAGCCCATGTTTACCACGCTTCTCGTTGGCACTTATTCCGTGCATAGTTTCCTTTCAACGCGAAATGTCTGAAAAGGGAATTTTCGCGCTGGTATAGAGTGCGCGAGCCGTTCATTTCCGCTTTGCGCCTCAAGATCGAAGCATGGCCGGTAAAGCGGCGCGCGCGGCACACACGCAAACAGGGGAAAAACGTGGAAGACGTCCGAGTTTGTATACGCTTGAAAAACATTGGCACACAGAGAGCGAGATACTGACAGATATTCAAGAACAAAATTGTTGCCCGGTTTTGAAGCGAATGTATTGAGCAGACTTTAGGGGCTTTATGGCCTATGGTTTTCATCCAGAACGTAGGGCTGAAAGAATAAAGCAGAAAATGAAAGATACACTGGCCAAGAACGGCGCACCGGGAGGCCGGCTGGAGATAAAGACGCGTTTATATATATATATATATATATATATATATATCTATATATATATATATATATATATATATATATATATATATATATGACAGAAGCCAACAGCCACAGAAACCAAGGGGCACAGGGGATTTTTTTTTTTTTTTATTTGTGGTGTTGATCAATTTAGAATATTGCTGAATATGTTGCCGCTTAAAGAAAATTGATTAGAAAAGCAGAAGAAAAAACAACCACATGCCGCCGGTGGGATCCGAACCCACGACCTCCGAATATATATATATATATATATATATATATATATATATATATATATATATATATATATATATATATATATATATATATATATATCACAATAAGATAAACGTACTTGGTTGCTAGTGATAAGATGCGAAATTGAGAAACGCTTCATTTAAGAAAACATTTATTGCGAGTCGACGTTTCGGACAGAGCCTGTCCTTTTACAAGACTCCTGAAAAAGGACAGGCTCTGTCCGAAGCGTCGACTCCCAATAAATGTTTTCTTAAATGAAGCGTTTCTCAATTTCGCATATATATATATATATATATATATATATATATATATATATATATATATATATATATATATATATATATAGCGAAGTATACGCTTCGTTAAAGGAGACATATTTATTCGACTCGACTTTCGATCGGAAGACCGATCTTCTTCAGGAGTGATTTTACTTTGTTAATGCATCCCCTTTTATATATATATATATATATATATATATATATATATATATATATAACAAGACAAGGGGAATGAGGGGCTCGTTTTAAATATGAGAGAAGCCAACAGCCACAGAAACCAAGGGACACAGGGGATTTTTTAATTAGCTTACTTATTTTGTGGTGTCGATCAATTTGCTTTAAGCGATAACATATTTAGTAATATTCTAAATGCATCAACACCACAAAATAAATAAACTCATTAAAAAAATCCCCTGTGTCTCTTGGTTTCTGTGGCTGTTGGCTTCTTTCATATTGATAACGAGCCCCTCATTCCGCTTCCCTTATTTGCTTAATTGCTTAGCGAGGGCCTCGGTTCTGGCAGCCTTGATGCCATAGGAAGCATAAGAGGGTTCTCACACAGCTTCCATCCTCGTCGTTCGATGAGGTTCCACGTCAAACCAGGGGTAACTTAGGACGTAGTACGTCCGCCGCTTATGAACGTAGGTGGCGCTGATGAACACTCTCAAGGTTAGGTCACTTGTAAACATAAATACCCCCCAAAGCAGAAGATTTGACAGCCGCCGCCGTAGCTCAGTTGGTAGAGCACCGGACGGGTAAGTCGGAGGTCGTGGGTTCGGTTCCCTCCAGCGGCATGTGGTTGATTTTTCTTCTGCTTTTCTAATCAGTTAGCATCAAGCGATAACATATTTAGTAATATTCAAAACTGATCAACACCACACAATAAATAAACTAATTAAAAAAATTACGAGGAACTTTAGCGGCTAAAGTGCTGAAAGGCGAAAGCCTGAGTGCTGCATTCTGCTACGTGATTATTCACTGCACATTTTGTTGGTGCATTAATTAACTGCCAATTAATGACGCTTAAGCTTCGCCTTTAGGAGTGGAACGCGACAGCGTGTTCTAGCGCTGCCACGGAGTCCAAGGAACGCCACCACCCGTTCGGCGCGATGCGTTGCCCTTTGAACGCAACGCTTTTTGAGGAAAGGAAATGGGGCTGTAATTCTCTGTCATCTCGGTGGACACCTGAGCCGCACCGTACAGGAAGGGAGGAAGTGTGAGTGAAAGAAGAAGGGCCGTAATGAAGAAAATGAAAATTGTATTTGAGGAAAGGAAATTACGCATTAACTGTCTCACATATCTCAGTAGACACTAGTCGAAAATTGTATTTGAGGAAAGGAAGTTGCGCAGTAACTGTCTCACATATTTCGGTGGACACCCGTCAAAATTCGCGCGCGGTGACGTCGCGACAATTTGGACCAATCTGAAACGCGGACAATTACGCCTTGCTCGCGGTAAATTGGTTTCTGAGGAAAGTAAATGTATCTGTCTCTCATATCTCAGTGGACACCTAAACCTCACCGTAACGGGAAGGGAGGAAGATGGGAGTGAACGAAGACACCGTATTCACTAGACGCACCTTTGTTCATTCCAAACCATCGTGCTGGCATGGCGCAGTGGTAGCGTGCTCGACTCGCACTCCGGAGACCGGGGTTCGATTCCCAAGCTCGGCAAATTTCTTACTTGGTTTTATTTATTTATCTGGTCGGACTAGAAAGGTTATTTAGACTAATTGGTTAAGTAAGCAATTAACTAAACTCAAACTTACTTGGAGCATCACTATACGACCCCTTTAATTGGTTGCATGGTTAGTAGCCAAAGTACAATTGGCCCCGATTGAAATTCGCGCACTGTGACGTGACGACCGTTTCGACCAACTGAAAAGCGTGACATCCTCTGTCGACAACTGCTGCTTACAACGATGAGGCATTAAAGGCTTCCGCCTTAAAAAATCCTCTGTGTCCCCTGGTTTCTGTGGCTGTTGGCTTGTCTCGTATGCATGTATGCATGTATGCATGTATGCATGTATGCATGTATGCATGTATGCATGTATGTGTGTGTGTGTGTATGTATGTATGTATGTATGTGTGTGTGTGTGTGCGTGCGTAAGTGCGTGCGTAAGTGCGTGCGTGCGTGCGTAAGTGCGTGCGTGTGTGTGTGTGTGTGTGTGTGTGTGTGTGTGTGTGTGTTTGTGTGTGTTGGTTGGTTTACGGGGTTTAACGTCCCAAAGCGACTAAGGCTATGAGAGACGCCGTAGTGGAGGGCTCCGGAAATTTTGACCACCTGGGGTTCTTTAACGTGCACTGACATATCGCACAGTACACGGGCCTCTAGAATTTCTCCCCCAAACAAATTCAACCGCCACGGCCGGGATCGAACCCGCGTCTTTCGGGTCAGCAGCCGAGCACCATAACCACTGAGCCACCGCGGCAGCATTTATATATATATATATATATATATATATATATATATATATATATATATATATAGGGTGTTTCACCTAAGCCTTTCTGCAATTTTTAAAAATAGGCTATTTGAATTAGATGCGCGCTTTTTCTGGCATAGCATTGTCAGTGGTGTAGTACATCATAATGCAGCTAAGACGTGCTAACTAGCAGGCTTGTTAACCAATATTTAATAGTTAACTTTTAAACTATTACCGTTGGGCTCCTTAATTATTGAGAGGCATGCAGCCCACCGTAAGTAATGTCCATATCCGTTTTTAGAATTTCGAGAACGCGATTACCCTCGGCGCTGTGGCCCAACAAATTTTGGCTATTTCGACGAGTTAGGTTCACTGGAGAGGTTGCTTTGCCTGCAAGCTTCTCAAACCGCATGTATTTTGGCGCGATGTAGGCGAAATTTGTTGGGCCACAGCGCCGAGGATAATCGCGTTCTTGAAATTATAAAAACGCATATGGACATAACTTACGGTGGGCTGTATGCCTCTCAATAATTAAGGAGCCCAACGGTAATAGTTTAAAAGTTAACTATTAAATATTGGTTAACAAGCCTGCTAGTTAGCACGTCTTAGCTTAATTATGATGTACTATACCACTGACAATGTTATGCCAGAAAAAGCGCGCATCTAATTCAAATAGCTTATTTTTAAAAATTGCAGAAAGTCTTAGGTGAAACACCCTGTATATATACCGGGTGTCCCAGCTAAATGTATCCAAACTTTTAAAAAAGGCGAAGTGTCCTAGTCCAGTGAAACCAACTGAGGGTTGTTCATAGTCGCGTGGCCTAGTCTTGAGTATTTTTTTCGCTCTTCAAAGTTCATTAATTGGTTAAGTTTAATTAGCTAACTTTTTAATTATTGACTTCAGGAAGAAAGTGTCAATGACAAAGTTTTAGATCGCCGCGAAAAACCGCTAGAAGTGCTGTTTCCGTCAGGTTACGATTTACGTAGCTTCATTTATTGGCCTTAAAAGAAAGGTGTCACGTGACCAGCTACTCGCTCACTTCTCTGCCCCAATGTGCACCCAAAGTCTCATCCAAGAGAGTACTTCAGAAAAAACAGATTTTATTCTTTAAGGCGCGTCTTGGGACGTTGAAGTGGCACAGCTGCCATGTGGAAGCTTTTTCTTATTGTGCGAGTTGTGGTTAAAGGCCGCTAAAAAAACTACTTTACGTAAATATTACTTTGCTACAAATGTCCCAGTAAGCTGTTTCTCAAAGCGATCTACAACTTTTCGATTGACACTTTGTTACTCAAGTCAATAATTAAAAATTTAGTTAATTAAGCTTAACTAATTAATCAACCTTGAGGAACGAAAAAAATACTGCAGACTAGGTCACGCGACTCTAACCAACCCTCATTTGGTTTCAGACGGATAGGACACCCCGTGTTTTTTAAAAGCTTGGTTACATTTAGCTGGGACACCTGGTATGTATGTATATATATATATATAGAATGTCCGACATCCTGACGAAGGCCGTTCCACGGTCGAAACGTCAATAAATTGTTTCAAGCGTTTCAAACGTTGGTGTACGTTCTTAATATATATATATATATATATATATAGATATATATATATATATATATATATATATATATATATATATATATATATATATATATATATATATATATATATCGGGTGTTTCAGCAAACACTTTAAAAAATTGTCGAAAGCAGGCTTTTTGTGGTAACAGTTTGGCTTTTGCGGCATAGTATTACCACTGTTTGCGGACACCAGAAAACCGGTAAATCGTCTGAGTAGTAAGCTGGTTAACTAATTTTTAATAATTAACTTTTTAACTAGTAGAGTTATCCGCCTAGTTGTAATTAGAGATTTGTAGTCGGTCATTAGTAATAGCCATATCAGTTTTTAGAATTTCGAAAACACAATTACCCTCACCGCTGTGGCTCGACAAAGTTTGGCTGCATCGTGCGAAAAATGCATGTGCTATCGAAAGCACGCAGGCAAAACATCCCCTCCAGTGCACGTAACTAGCCGAAAACGCCAAATTTTGTCGAGCCACAGAGCCAACGATAATCGCATTTTCGAAATTGTAAAAACTGATATGGCTATTACCAACGACTGGCTACAAATATCTAATTGCAACTAGTCGCTTAACTGCGATAGTTAGAAAGTTAATTATTAAAAATTATTATTCTTGGCAGCTGGTTGATTAATATAAGATAAAGTCACCAGAAATTGAAAAACATAACAAGATTTAATTCACGACGTTTCGGCGGGAGGACCAGGAGGACCAGGCTGGTCCTCCAGCCGAAACGTCGTGAATTAAATCTTATGTTTTTCAATTTCTGGTGATTTTATCTGATATATATATATATATATATATATATATATATATATATATATATATATATATATATATACATGCTTGACGGAAGCCAACAGTCACCGACACCAGGGAGCATATATATATAGGGGATGTTTTAAAGATAATTGATTAGAAAACGGAACAAAAGACAGAAAAACAGACCACATGCCACCGGTCAGGTCCAAACCTACGACCGCCGAACTGCGCCTCCGGTGCTCTACGAACTGAGCTACGGCGACGGCTGTCCAATCTTCTGCTTTCGGGGATATTTATGTGTAGTGCAACCTAACCTTCAAAGTGTTCGCCAGCGCCACCCTCGTCCATAGCAGCGAACGTGGTACGTCCTCTTTTTTTAATGCGAGCGCCACGTAGGAACGTGGTCGAACGGTGAAGGCGGAAGCTGTGCGAGAACCCTGTTATGCTACCTGCGGCTAGCTATATAGTATATAAATTCACCCATAGCGCCATATCTGGCATTACACACGAGAGATGGTGATGAGGGTAGCACAGTAACACAAGAGAATATGACATCAGTGCATGCCCAACGTACAATAGCCAAAATTTGTTGGGCCACAGCGCCGAGGATAATCGCGTTCTCGAGGAGGAGGAGGATATAGAAGAGGAAAGGCAGGGAGGTTAACCGAAAGAATAATCGGTTTGCTACCCTACACGGGGGGAAGGGGGTGAGGAGATAAAAAAAAAAGAAAGAGAAAGGAGAGTAACAGAAAATTAAAGTCACTATAAAACGTCACTGTTCGTTAAAGTCACAGCCTATCGTGCAGGCCACAAGTTCTCAAGAAGCGGAGCAGTGCCTTGCAGGCCTTCTCCGCCGACGACCGCCGCGGCCAGTGGCCGAGAATCTTCATTTCCGTGAAAGGGCGCGGGTCTAGGCGCTCCAGCGCACGGCTGAGAGACTGCCTTTCGGTGGTGTAGGCAGGGCAGTCACAAAGAATGTGGGTTATGGTCTCGTCATGCCCGCAGATGGAACATGCAGGACTATCAGCCATACCGATTAAGAATGAGTAGTGGTTGGTGAAAGCTACACCAAGCCAGAGGCGACACAGCAAAGTTTCTTCTCGTCGTGGTAGGCCTAATGGTAGCCGGAGCTTCAGATCTGGGTCCAAGGATTGTAAGCGGGAATTGCAAAATTGGCCGGAATTCCACGCGGCAAGCGTGATGTCCCGCGCAAGTGCGCGAAGCCTGCTCGCTGCATCCGATCTCGAAATGGGGATCGACACAAAATCGCCGTCGTCGTGAGCAGTTCGCGCGACCTCATCCGCGCGGTGATTACCTGCTATGCCGCTGTGCCCCGGTAGCCATTGGTAGATAATGTCATGTCCTTTGTTGATGGCAGAGTGATGTAGCTGTCGAATGTCTGCGACCAGTTGTTCATGGGCTCCACGGCGAAGAGCAGCTTGTAAGCCTTGGAGGGCAGCATTCGAATCGGTGAAAATAGTCCACCGCTGAGGGCGCTGCTGACTGATGTATTCAATGGCGACACGAAGAGCGGTGAGTTCTGCACCCGTCGAAGAAGTGCGGTGACCTGTCCTAACTCTAATTTCTGTAGTGCTTGCGAGTATGACGACGGATCCAGAAGAAGAGATAGGGTTCACTGAGCCGTCGGTGTAAACGTGCACCCGGTTTGCATGGTGCTCATGTAAATATTCAAGGGTGACTTGTTGTAGTTCTGTCGGCGATAAGTCTATCTTCTTCCTGATGCCAGGTATCGAAAGAAGCACACGGGGATTGTGCAGGCTCCAAAGTGGCGAGGACGGTCTAGAGGCGGGTGTAAACTGGGACGGCAGAATGGCGGGATGTGCGTCAATGATGTCTGTAAACGATGTGCGCGGCCTGGTAATAGGAAGACTGGCAAGATGGTGAGAGGAAACCCGGGAAATGTGCCGGAAATGTGCCCTCAGTGCGTCAACTGTTAAGTAGGTAGGGATTGGATGCTCCTGGGCGATAAGTACAGATGCGGCCGTAGAGGCACATTTCGGCAATCCTAGGCAAGTCCGGAGAGCTTGAGCTTGAGCGCTTTGCCTCTCAATAATTAAGGAGCCCAACGGTAATAGTTTAAAGGTTAACTATTAAATATTGGTTAACAAGCCTGCTAGTTAGCACGGCTTAGCTGCAATATGATGTACTACACCACTGACAATGCTATGCCAGAAAAAGCGCGCATCTAATTCAAATAGCTTATTTTTAAAAATTGCAGAAAGTCTTAGGTGAAACACCCTGTATATAAATTCACCCATAGCGCCATATCTGGCATTACACACGAGAGGTGGTGATGAGGGTAGCACAGTAACACAAGAGAATACGACACCAGTGCATGCCCAACGTACAAATCAAAACTTACAAAATGTATTACACAGTTGCAGAAGGCTTTTCATTGTCTATGCAATCGTGAAGGAATTGGTGAGCGCTAAAAAACACGGAAAGGGATTAATTCCTTCAAGTATGTATTTCCAACTAGCCCCAGTAGTAGCTCTTTTGACTTTAATGTCCATGCAATGTTAACTGCCAGAGACGATATTTTATTCCAGTCGCGAAGTCCTGGGAAAGAATGATGATTTAAACAATTTAGTTTTGTACCAGAAATCCCACACTTTCTTTTCAGGTTCGACATGCTGACACCTATAATTAAAAGCAAAATATACTAATCGCGTTCAGTTCCAACCCACGTATGATAAATATTATGAAATAGCTTCAAACGCAGTTTTCCTCGCTGAGTCTCTAGACTGTCATCACTCCTGTTTCACATTTGTTTTACTCACTTCTGCGTCGTACCACAGCGCGCCGATAAGTTTTGTACTTTTTTCGACTTGTTTTTGCTGAGATTTGTCGAAGGGTCTCGCGCAGTACTACCGAGTTCGCGCACAGATCCAACTTAAGAGAACTTTATGACTAGTTGATTTGTCGTTCATCCTCGGTTTAAAGACGACAAAGCGGGATAGAACAGGAGCACGTCCCGCTGCCTTCATTCGTATTCTGTTCGGTTTTGGCGTTGTCGAGAAGCAACGCATAGCAATTGCATTTCTCCGGTGCATATGAGCAGCTGTTACCGTGTCCGCCACTCAAGTGTGAACAATTGTGCGAATGTCGCAAAACCAAATGAAGAAAATATCTTCAGCTGCACAGCGCCGCCGCCACAACGAGTGGTACCGAACGGAAGACAGCTTTGTTGGAGCATGTTCGAGAATTTCTCTTTTAAGAGCCGCAGGCAAGCAGAATGGAAAGGTCGCTCTATCACAGCACTATCCTTTCCCAGCATGTGATAAAGGGTCTTCAACTTTAGTTTTCAGCGTTTGTCAACACATTACAAAGCGCACACTGCTCGATATATAAATATGCTAGTTCCCGAAAGGCACAGTTCTATTATCTGTGTGATTGCCATGCATCCAAGGTGGAGGACGGCATCTTTTTGTTGGGAACGTGCAGGCCTCCTCGCGTTTCCTTGGGATGGAAAGCTCTGAAGGCACACACATAAAGTCGAGCGATCACCTCTCTCAGAGTGGCCGTGCCTCGAGTTTCAGCTAGAATTTCAACGCACGGTTCGAAACTAGTTACGACACAGTATTCGGTGGAGTATGTGAACTGCGGCAACATAGAAGCGCTGCCAACAACGGATGCAAATAACGTCCAAGTCAGCACGAGCCATTCAGTCTGAATGCAATCTCGTCAGGTAACGCAAATGCATGTCGAAGTGACTTCCATCATTATAAGCACTAGTATGTCACATTTACTACTGGCTTCAGGCAAAGAAATAAACGGCGCCTACGCGAAAAGGAACCGAGCAGAATAGAAACTTCAAAGGTTTCAAATTCGTTCACTAGAGGAGGCTACTGAGCTGCTGCATATAGTTTCATGTGCTAGCCCAATCTCGATCCTGACATTGAGGACGGTTGGCGTGCTGCATCCGGAGAAGTGGAGACACATCTCGGAGGGTCTCAACATCCGCGTCGATGTTGTCGGCACTCAGTAATTACTAACGATCTGGCGGTCGCACGAAGTAGACCATAATGCACGAAGACTGGTAGCCCTGTAGGGATCTTCTTCCTGGGCATTTGATGTATTATGAAGGACGGGGACGTAATGCACGCGCTGTAGACACGATGCCGTCGCTTCCAGTGCAATCGCCGCGAAACGACGATGGGCATAGCACGATAACTGAGCTTATTTGTTGTTGCAGTGCTGTTACTCACGGCGCCCGTGTCATCCGCCTTTCAAGAACGCCAAATAGCTTGAGTTACCTTATAAGCTACTCATGCTTCGTGTTGCCAAGAGGCCGGAACTTATTCAGACTCTTCCTAGGGAATAAAAATATCGTGTTATATTTTTATTTTTGTGTACAATCATCCCGTACCACTAGACGAAGCAAGCTGTGCTTTGGAGATTACGGCGGATTCTGAAGGGAGCACTTGAGATTTGCGTGCGTTTGTGTAAAAGCCTTTTGCATAAAGTGAACGCTAAAAAAAGAATCACCACGTGCTGCTACTCGGCCTTTATTTATTATATGTGTATAGATAAGGGCGTATGTTTTGAGGCAAGCCGGCACTTGATGTCACGAATGTAAAAAAAAAAAAACGATCACTCCCTCGATGAGACAGAATAATTCCTTGTCGGCTTGTGTAATACCCAGCGAACGCTTCTGCGCTTAACTAAAAAGCCATCCTCTGCACCTTCTTGGTGTTAATTTTTTGCGAGTGTTTGTGCGTATGAACTTTAGAAACCACACTCTCTTTAATTTCATCGAGGTGGATATAGAAACAAAACGAGGAATTAAGACCAGGCGCGAAAAATGACGGAAAAGGGGGGGGGGGGGGGGGGACGTTGCCCAAGCAAGGAGTACTTAGCTCCAAGGACAATGGACAGCACGGAAGCAGTTATTAGAAAAATCTTAATGAACACACGGTGAACCGATAAGAGCCACCGCATTCACCTTTAACAAACACGCGCGCACAAATGACGACCAGAGACAGATGTCCGCGGAAAGAGCGGCTTGTCTCGACAAGCTGTTGCCCGCCAGCCAAAGTGGTTTCATTAATTTTATCTCTCAGTGGAGCGACAGCGGACGCGCGAACTTCCCGACGCCTTTTGTTCGTCGCGACATTTCTCTCCAGCAAATCTCTCTCGCGTTTCGTCGCTGCTGCTGCTGCGTCTTAATGTGACTTAGATCCAGCGATCGTAATTTTATCTGCGTGTGTTGTCACATTTGGGCTCTGCTGGCGCCCGACTTCTTTTCCTTCTTTTTTTTGCGTGTTTGTTGCGTCCGCGTACGTGCGTGGCGATGAAGATGTACAGGGGAGAGGGCACGTGTGCTTGGTGATGGTTTTGCTAAACAGCCGCGCTGCAGCTTGAACAGGCATTTGGCCTTTCAACAGACGCGTGCGAAGGAACTTAACACAACGTAGTACGCATGCATTAAGTTCCGAAGAGTGCGTCTGCCGAAAGGTCTGGTGTGAAAACATTTTGCTTTTACAGTAACCTTTGCGGGCAAGTGCTGCGAAGAGCCAGCTCCAAACCGAAAGAAGTGGAAGACCGAGCGAATGCAGATCTGTGCGTCTTCTTTCATAGAGCACTATGACCGAGAGCTGCATAACCCAACCATGTGTCGCAAGCCCACTGCTTGACACGATGCTTCTCAAAGGCTTTAGTGCGGGAATAATCCTTGGCTAGCGGGTGAGTCGATCGGAGAGGAAAACCGCGCTAACGGATGTGACAACGAGTATCCGCACGTCATAGCCTCCGCGTTGAAGACGGGCAGGGCTATGATCGCGCTTTTATGCTTCTTTATAGGTTCTTTAGGCATCCCGTTGCGCATCTAAAAATAAGCAGTACGTGGAGGCAGGCAACAGCGCCGAGCTACACACTAGAGCAAGTCAACTTCGAGATGGAGTCGAGTGATCAAATGGACACAAGAAATAGAACAACTAAGGAACAAAAGGCGAAGATCCAAGTCCATATACACAACGAAGGTAAATATCTGTCAAAAGCTAGTGAGAAAATATTACCAATCTATGTCGATTTTAATACCTAATAGGTAATAGAAATGAATTCCACACATTGGTCGTTGTCAGTAGCGTCGCTTCAGGAGGAAAATATACTAGCATTGAGTATAAATAAGCACTATAGAAGCACAAAGCCTATGGCTCACAAAGCCTAAGTATTGACGCAGTACAAACCACTCCAGAAATGCAGAGCTTCTTCAGTGTATCACATTTTTTAGATACGTAAGAAGGTTTCCTAGTATTGGCTACTTCATTTAGTATAACATTAAACGTGCTTTCTTACAGCACTGAGTAATCCTATAACCTAAGGAGGATAAGTGGGATAAATTGGCCGTTTGGGAAACGCTACTGTCTACCTTAAGGAGTATAGACAGTCAATTTTAATTGCATGTTTTCTACGCTGTAACGACCAATAAGATATTAGCATACAGAAATAATCATGTGATGTTCGCCTACGACCTCTAAATAATTTAATTGAATTTTCGCTCCCACAGTTTCGTTTCAGTTCTCATACCTAAGATGGCTGTGAAGTTGAAGAGGGCTTTAGGCCACTTGAAGCATTAAAAAACCTGCAATATGATTGCTAACAACGTCTTTTGCTCTCATTCCGGCTCTTAATCCAGGCTCGCTTAAGCGTTGTATTGGATTAAAACTACGTATCAGCGATAATACTGCATTTTTCTTTTTTTTTTTCCACTTCACGTCACCTAAATACACCTTTGATGTCGCAGCAATCGTTCGGTTGAGACCAAAATAGCATCATGAAGAAATGCAATTATAGATTACTTAGCGGTCGTGGGGTATACCAAGGGGTGAGTCTTGTATAATAATGTCTAACAAATCGTTTAAAAGGAGAAAACATGCAAGTAAAACTATTGCACTCATACATCTTTAAAGTTTTACCCTAAATTATTGGTTTATTTGCTGCACATGGCAATACTTGACAAAGGTAACCACATGGTGGTACAGATGGTATGTGTGCAACATCTGTTTTGTTCATTTTTTTCTAGCTTTCATACCTTTATATCGGGTAATGAACACTATATTTCTTTCTAGGGGAGGCTGCGAAGGAGAACGAGAGGGATTGAAACCAGTTAGGATCTTTTCATTATTTATTCATTTATTTGTTTTCAAGATACTGTTGGCCTTAGTCTTAGGGCTTGGGAATAGTGGGAAGGGCGATGAAAGAAACAGAGAAAGAAACATGAACCATGAAACATGAAAGAGAAAGAAACATGAACCAACATGTTACTTTCATACAAAGAGCTCGGCATTCTTGTTTCAATGCCGCACATGATTGTGCGACCAGCACTACATCATACACCAGCATCAGCACTGCCATTGGGACTGCGCTTCGATTTGATTTTCAGTTACGCTTCATAATGAGGCGCAATCCCTGAACTCGTTTACCGAACTTCCTTTCTTCAGTTCACCCTCCGTTTTTTGAGTTGTCATATATATAATACATTTACTAAAAATTTGTTTACGAAGTTTTGAACTATATGATGTAATGAGATTTGATCAAATGTTTAGGGGAATCCCCCAAGGTGGAGTAGATTTGTAATAAGGGAGTAATTACTCATTGGCATCCACCCAAGCGCAGCCATACGGCTACAAAGGAAAGCTATACAGCTATACAGCTATATAGCGTCGTGAACACTTCACGGCGTAATAATATCGACCCTTTGCATATCAGCGATCACATGCATACTAGAATCATCACGCATGGAATTGTTTCTTCTTAATAACATTAATGTCAAGTGTAACGGCGTACAAAATTGTGAAGACAAAACCTCACAACTGGACGAGAAGCTTAAGAAACTGCCAAGCATATGACAGCAGTTGACGCAAGATAAGGATCACCGGAAGTCACTTGCAGCGCCTTTTGTCTTGCACGGATCTTAGCCTTGCAGGTGGCACTAATGATGCAGACCTGCTAAAGGAATGTTTTCAGGCTTCACCTTTTCTATGCTCAATGCACAGTTAGTAAGGGTGCCTATCAAACGGCCATCTGGGATGCCTTCCATGCTGCGTTTTTTGATGGAATGAAGTGGACAACACCTATACAGGGCTTAGAAAGCTTAAAGCGTGTGCTGTATCTTCTGCAATTAGGGATTCGCCAAGTCGCTAGATTTCCTCAGATGAGTCGCAGATTCGGCACTAAGTTTCTGGATATCACCAAGAAACGGATGCTGAACTGCTCAAATGAGAAAAGTACTTCGCCTAGGGAATAACTAACAGCATCTACTCTTTCCGCAATTCTCAGAGCGAATCTATTCGCTCAGAGGTCCATTCATTTTCGCTTAGCAGGAAAACACCACGTCTTCTATCTACCGATGTGACGTTCTACGTCACATCGGCGGTAACTCAGGACGTGTTACGTCCGCCGCTTGAGAGCGTGGGTGGCGCTGGTGAACACTCTAAAGGTTAGGTTATTTGTAAACATAAATACCCCCGAAAGCAGAAGAATTGACAGCCGTCGCCGTAGCTCAGCGGTAGAGCACCGGACGCGTAATTCGGAGGTCGTGGGTTCGGATGCCACCGGCGGCATATGGTTGTTTTTTCTTCTGCTTTTCTATCAATTAGCTTTAAGCGATAACATATTCAGTACTATTCTAAATCGAACAACAGCACAAAATAAATAAGTTAATTAAAAAATCCCTTGTGTCCCTTGGTTTCTGCGGCTGTTGGCTTCTCTCATATTTATAACGAGCCCCTCATCCCCCCTCTCTTGTTTACTTAATTGCTTAGCGAGGGCCTCTGTTCTGGCAGCCTTGACGCCATAGGAAGCATAAGAGGGTTCTCGCACAGCTTCCACTCTCGCCGTTCGTTGACGTTCTACGTCACATCGGCGGTAACTCAGGACGTGTTACGTCCGCCGCTTGAGAGCGTGGGTGGCGCTGGTGAACACTCTAAAGGTTAGGTTATTTGTAAACATAAATACCCCCGAAAGCAGAATAATTGACAGCCGTCGCCGTAGCTCAGCGGTAGAGGTTTGGTTTGGTTTATGGGGTTTAACGTCCCAAAGCGACTGAGGCTATGAGAGACGCCGTAGTGAAGGGCTCCGGAAATTTCGACCACCTGGGGTTCTTTAACGTGCACTGACATCGCACAGTACACGGGCCTCTAGAATTTCTCCTCCAAAGAAATTCTAGCCGCCGCGGCCGGGATCGAACCCGCGTCTTTTGGGTCAGCAGCCAAGCACCATAACCGCTGAGCCACCGCGGCGGCTCAGCGGTAGAGCACCGGACGCGTAATTCGGAGGTCGTGGGTTCGGATCCCACCGGCGGCATATGGTTGTTTTTTCTTCTGCTTTTCTATCAATTAGCTTTAAGCGATAACATAATCAGTAATATTCTAAATCGAACAACAGCACAAAATAAGTAAGTTAATTAAAAAATCCCTTGTGTCCCTTGGTTTCTGCGGCTGTTGGCCTCTCTCACTGTAATAGCAGTGGAAGAGACAGCCATGAAACAGCTAGGCACCCACTGCTTTCAGCTTCGCTCAAGCTAATTCTTGTTAATATAAACATATTTCTTAGTTCCTGTTTGTGCGTGTAGTCATTTTGTGGCAGTCTTGGCTGGTGGTAGTGATTTTTAAACCCAATTTGCTTGAAGACATTTAACCGACATATGTTCTACTAAAATATTCTCAGCGCGACTCTGCTACTGTCTGAACTTCCGCAGTTGTTTAGTATCCTTTACAGCAGTCTCCAATCATTTGTTTCTCTGCGCTTCCTTCTTTCCTTCATTCAGAAATGTGGCCCCACCGCTTCCTTATGTGAATATGTGTGCCTCGTCACATGTTTTTGCTTTAAAAAAAAAAGAGAAAGGGATTTTAATGAGAGCAAAAGGAGGAGAGTTTGGCCGGTGGCAACATGGGTATGGCCTATACCACGTAGATACAGCTGCAAACACTGACATATATGTGGCTTTAGCTCTGACTGCTCCTTTTGCTGTCCCCCTGTTGAAACTTTTTTGGTGCGGACGACTCTAGAATAGGAGAGGTTTGTAACTACCTACGTTTTAGGAAAACGGCTAATGGGGTTGATTGGTTTCACATAATTAACGTTACCAATGCGCTCCTGTGGGGACGCACCGCAACATGTGTAGGCTTCTAC
Organism: Amblyomma mixtum; assembly: GCF_055824585.1. NCBI lineage: Eukaryota > Metazoa > Arthropoda > Arachnida > Ixodida > Ixodidae > Amblyomma > Amblyomma mixtum. The sequence continues at coordinate 157,858,530 of NC_143014.1, read as the reverse complement.
TCGATAAAGGCCCGTAAACGAGATAACCCTCTCAGGAAAATTGTTGAAGATAGATTTAAGCGTCAGGGGAAGTTGACAGCCTACATGCAGGAGGCCCTGAACAATAAGCTTCCAGTGACCTCTTTACGACCCGCTATTCGAACGAGGTGATGCGTTTTCTAGAATAGGAGCCAGTTTTGTCCTGCTCGTACGTAGACGTCAAAGGCGTACCTTGTAAGGTGCTACGGGACCGAAAACTGGAGTCAGTGGAAGAAGCTATGGCGAATTATGGACCGGGGAAATTTTCTTTAATTGCGCTCTTCCTCTTCGTCTTCTTTTTCTATGCCGAGAGCAGCGCACGCACTACTGAAGTTAACTGAAGTTATAGTTAGCATAGCCTATGCTATGCGCTCTGCAGTACTGAATAAAGGATGCATTGTCCCCCCCCCCCCCCCCCCCCCATTTTTTTTTCCAGTCACTGTTAGGCAAACCCGCCGCACTCGAAGATTGCAATGCCGCTAGGCGTACAAAAGTATCCAATTTTCTTTAATCGGGGCTCCATGCAGTTAATTATCCTCAAGCCATAACTGCACTCAGGCATCATTCATGATGTCAATAATTTATTTTACTTGAAATCATTATCTCCGCCTCCACTCTGTAAGCTCACTGCTGAGTTCGGCAGCTGTTTTCCCACTGCGTAGTTTGCCTCTTATACTTCTTCATGCTACTCTGACACGAGTTGAAGAACTGCGTCACTGCCATCGGTAGTTTTTCATGCATGTTCATTTGTTTTCAAGACACGCATTCTTGCTCAACACTTTAAACATATATAGTTCCGCGAATGCCAGCTTGATTATATTTAACCTATATGCACAAGCTTCTGAAGAACTTCAGCGCCCATCCCTTCGATAGGCATGTTGGCAAATTGAGAAAAGGGATGAAGCGCCTTGCAGACCCCAGTTTCGCTTCCACTCACATTTCATGGAAGGGTGCTTGCTTAAACGCGTCATTTCTGGTTGTGCTATTCCCTATTAACTTCACAGAAACGGAGCAATTCGCGGACCAGACTTCAAAAGGACAGAACTATTGGATGTACTTTAATTCTCAACGTGAGGTAGCACCTATCAGCGTGATTCTTGAACCGCCGTTATCAGCGGCGTTTGATGTAACCCTCTTTGAACAACAGCTAGAAGATAACGTCAGGAGCCGAATAATAAAAAAAAAACTAATCCATGTCAGTATAACTGTGACCTAGGTTAGCTTTCTCCATTTTGTTGGAGTGCTGAAGAGTCCAGCGCACCAAAACCTCAGAAGAACCTGTTCAGATAGGGATTATAGATAGCAGGCACTGGATTTTAAAATTCAATGGGAGCCCAATGCCTTCATTTCTATGATGGCTGCAATTTTACTTTCCTCCCCACCTTTTCTTAACCGAACCGAACAGCAAGTTTGAAGATAGTGCAATGTGCTGTCTGTCGTATAAAAAAATTTTCAGAACCAGAAATGCATGTTAGATTCATTACTTCGCAGGGCTTTACATGTCAGACAATGTGAATTAGGGTGCACATGGCAATGGAAGACTCCAGATTAATTTATACTGTCTTCAGTTCTTTTACCTGCACCGAAATCTCAATGCTCCTATGGCTGTTTTTGCATTTCATCTTCATCGAAATCCGATCAGAATGTCCAGTATCTAACCCGCGGGAACTCCTGCTCAAATACTGCACTGAATGAATTCTGACACATTTGACGACACAAGCATGTAGAGCCCTATGTTCCTGTCTTTCGTGCACTTTTACGCCGCCTCATCAGACAAGCGGGTTGCTGTCGGAAGCTATACCCTCCACCTTCGCGTTCCCCGAGCCCTGTCGTCGAATCACCTGTTCTGGCTGTCAAGCTCGCGCAGGGGCCGTAAATAGAGTGAAGCATACACGTTCATCAAGAGCCCGGGCGGCGACAGCCCGTCCCAGGAAATGCGATATTCCCAGTCCCGGACGAGCGCGCTGTCGCAGCTCAGGACTAGCGTCCAGTCCGATGAAGGCGATATTGGGTGCTGTCGCCTGCGCGCGCGCCGCGTGAGATGCCAGCACCCCCGGCCGCAAAGCAGACGCGCGCCAGTCATCGGCGTATCATTTGCATGCGGCCCCTTTCTCAGGTTGCTGCCCCGCGGTGCCCATCTGGCGGCGCCAACGGCGCCCGGGGGACGACGCGCGGCAGCAGCGGCTCGGCGACGATCAATCACTGCCGGCCGGCACCCGCGGCGAGTGACGGCTACGCGGCGTTTTCACTCCAGATCGATGTGGCCGTCCGAGGTGGCTGCCGCGTGAAAGCCCGCTCTGTCCCCCCTCCTGCGCGCCACCGGTCGACGAGGTAAACACGGCCGTCCCTGCGTGTCTCCCCCCATTTTCTTTTCACGGGGCGAAGAAGACAGCGTGCAGGCGACGTCGCCGCCTGTCGCTACACGTGAGCAACGCCGCCCTGAATGCACCATCCGACCCTGGCGGCGGCGTTCGCACCCGGGCTCCTAGAAAGAAAACAGAAGCGACAGAATCACCGCAGAGTCCACACACAACTTTCCGTTTGCGTCTCGCGAAGAGAAAAGAAGGCGAAAGAACAACGGCGTTAATGCAAGCGCCGCGCTGCGGGCATCGGCAACTGGAAGTTTCCCGGCCTCTTGCGAAGGAGCCCTTTGCGGCCGAGTAAGCGCCCTGGCCAGCTCTCGAGCGCGGTGCGCTTTAGACCGCAACGGTGCGAGGGAAGGCGAGAGGTGGGGGAGCGCACAGATCTCAATCAGGAGAGATCAATGAAGGCAGCCAAGCTGGCCGCGGTGATACGGGGCCCGCGGGCCGACCTGGGAGGCACAGACGGCGGGGCCAAGCTCCCTCTAGTCGTCGGCCCCCGGGACTTAGCAACGGCCGCCTTAACTAGCGTCATTGTCTTGGTGCCGTGACTCGTTAGCCTTTTATTGATCGTTTTCCCTGGCCGCTCCATTCGCGAAAGGCGGATGTTGTAAGGCGCCGGCGGCATGATGAAACTAATATCCCGGCAACACGCTTATTGCGCCAGGAGGAGACGCCTGGCAAGTGACACCTTATACGTTCCGAGAGAATGGCTCGTCTGACGCCGCCTTTCTGCTTTTCGTAGGCGACACCTCTCCTTACACGTCGCCGGTGTCGCGACAACTTCGTTAACTGGTGTTGGCGCCGGTGAATGGAGCTGCAAACTCTAGCGCTACGCTTCGAGCTTGGTGTTGCAATCCTTTTCCTGAGGTACGCGGTTTTAATAAACAAGTCAGGCGTTATTCTCGCAGTTGCCGGTGTGAACACCGAGTCCTTTCCGATCCGCCTGCTCATGTGCGGTGAGCATGTTGAGGGGTGGTCGAAAGAGAGAGTGACGCAGAGAGAAGTTTCAGTGCGGGGATGGTTGTACCTGTCGTATTAGTCATTTTTTTCTGGAGAAACGCTCGCATTCAGACTATAACGGTGGAATACGGAATGCAGTAAATGCTAATGCAGGCTACTCTATCCAGTCAAACATGCGTCTGCATGAGTTGTTTTGGCCCATTCATGCGAAATATGCATATATTATGCCGACGATAGGAAACTAGTTTTTTATAGGTTTTGACTTCTCAAAGCTCCTCAGGATATGAGGAACGCTGTAGGGGAGGGCTTCGCATAATTTCGCCCACCTGGGGTTCTTTCACGTGTCCTGACATCGCGCAGTACATGGACCTCTAGCGTTTCGCCTCCATCGAAATGCGACCGCCGCGGCCGGGATCGAACCAACGTCTTTCGGGTCAGCAACCAAGTAACATAATACTGATCCACCGCTGCGGCTGTAGAAATTTTTAGCACCCGCAGCAGACTGAAATGCGCTTCCGACTAGCATCCGCTGAACGACACCCGCGTCATGTTGCATCATGCAGCAACAGCGAAGAGGCGAAGAAAAACCGTTCCTAGCATATCCTGGCTCCTCGTTTCCGAGTAAAGCCAAATTTTACCAGTCTTGCATCCCTGAACAAATTACTTAACAATCAGGTTAAACCTCAGTTCTAACCGAAAAAGCGCCTTCTATACAACGTAGCCCACCAGTTCACAAATCTGAAGACATTTCTCGAAAACTAGCGGATGTCTTGCGCTTTTGAAGATGAAGGGGAACACCGACCAAAGAAGAAAAGTTCTTGAACCTACAGAAAGAGTGTTTTCAGTTAACTCGTAATTTTTAGCCTGCTTTGAGGATTGTTATTCATGGCGAAACGTATATTGAGGATAAGCCTGGAAAGCCTGAAAAGCCAGAGTCCAAACAAGAGTTCTGACCGTTCGTCGTATTGGCGTCATTGAATCAGGCTCTGCCCAAGCTAACGACGGCCTGCTCTTGTGCTTTTAAAATAGTCGCGGTGATGGAATTATTCTTTTGGCAGTGCACAGGCGAAGGCAAGCAGGTCCTGCACGCACATGGAATTCCTGCTCAGGAAGTGGTGACATACGCGACAGAATAATTCAAATAAATGAGAAAATAAAGAACTAAGTCATTTGATAAACAGTTTTTTTAGTGCTTCTTTTATTTCCGCGTTGTTTACAAAATACTGACCAAAAAAATCGGGAATTTTATGTCCCTTGCGAAAACGAGCGCTAATGGTAAAATGTCCCTTTGCCAAAAAATGAGCCGACAAAAACCAGAATTATGGAACGTTTTTCCAAATGACCCTATATGTACCCCAATTTGAGTTGAAAAAATATCGCGTGAATTTTACCTCTTGAATTCCGGTAAAAATAACACACGAAAACGAAGGACCATATAAATGTACAGTGAAAAGTAAGTTTTTCACGCACAAAAAAAAAAAAGTACAGTCTCCCGTTTTTTATGCCGACATAAAGCGAAACGTCCTTGCCTACTTGCACGAGCCGTATTTCAGCCATGATAGATTTAACGCAGCGTGTATTTCATCTCCTCTGAGTTGTGCTTCCGCTGCTGCATACACGTTGCATTCGCGGCTGCTGTGAGCTGCAGACAAGCTTTCTCGCGTTAACATGAGCCCTTTGCCCGCTACGCCACGCGCGCGTTCTAACCGGCATGCTGAGCTCTTCCACACGCTTTGTCTCCTCTTCCTTTTTTTTTTAATGTGCTTTGCCCAATGCCAGAACTAGCTAGAAACAGGTGAATCCGCGAAATGAGTTGTTAAATTCTTCCGAATTCTGTATTACGGGACAGAAAGGAAACATTACTAATAATTCATTGCGCATGAGCGAGCTGAAAACGCGCTTACACTTCCACATGACGTTGAAATGTCAGATCCTTCCCTTGTTTTGCCTTGGCAGTATACGAAGACACCTTGCTTACGCGTGATTCCAAAACGAGGAATGATGGTCTGGTGAGGGCTTTAATTGTGCCACGAATATCAAACGCAGCGAAAATATTCCAGACAGAAAGTAAATGCCAGAACCATTTCCAGCTTAGTGGTTTGTTACGAAGCACGTCAAATTAGGGGTTTGCCGCAGTCAGGAAAGTTGGATCTGGCGTTGAATCTAAGTCCTCTCCCTACAGCCACCACATATGCGCGATGTTTAGTGGTGCTTTTGGAAAGTATCAAGAATTCTGCAGCTACCTTTTGTCAAAAAAGTGTGGGGGATAATCCTTGGGACTATATGCGAACAAAATTACGTTTAAACCCAGCTTGGCAAAGAACGTGCCTCTGACTTTTTGTAAAGTGATTCACGCGGCTGCCGGAGGCCACTAGGAAAAACTTTCATCGTTTTTCTCTATGAGCTTGCTGTCATGGTTGGAAAAGGAAAATATGTCGAGGAGAAAAACGTTCGTCCAAAGATAGGCAAGTTACAAGACCGGAACGACAAAATGCGCAACCCATGTCGTGAGTATAAATGCATAATAATGAAATGCACTTGGTTACTTTAATAGCGTCATTATTAAGCTATTATATCAAACTTTCTTCCTCACAATATCACAGTCTATGGCTCGCGTTAATTCGTAAAGGGATCACTTACCACATGCTTAGGCTCCCCGCACGCCCGCCGTGACAATTTCGTTACAAGTAAAGCTATTACATGACGTACTGCGCACTTCTTAAACTGCTTAACAATATTTGTTTTGTTACGTGAGGCCCTGTGCGCAATTTAACTGTAATATGCGAGCAGTTATAAGGATACCGGCCCCAGAGCTTTATTTTCAACCAAAGAATCACATACAAATAGGTTTCAACATGAAAGAGGCCTATTTTCACCCAGTCTGACATCGTTATCGTCCATTCGCTGCAAGAGACAGGCGGAATTTTGAAAGCACGTCTCCCTTCCCTTGCTCGTAAGTTGTGCGACCGTGTTACACCGGTTCCAACGAAGCGGAACAACGCGGTTGCTGCTGCTTTGTTTTTATTGTGAGCGAATCCGAATGTTTTGCTTAAAAAGTGCCAACAATGCGCTGTGTCGCCTGGTGACAGGCAAGAAAAAAAAAGTATGTGAGGGAAAAGAGTGTCGAAAACACAATTAGAATTGAGCTGTTCCCGACGAAAGCATTTCTAGTGACAAAAAAAAAATATATTGTACCGCGTAGAAAGACGCAAAAAGGAAGCGGGTTCTTTCACTTCTTACTTTTTTGTCTGTATACTAGAGACAACGTGGCAGGAGAATTCAATATAAAGATAAGCATGTCGGGGTCTGTTGAGGAGAGATTAATTTGCCGAACACCTGTTGATTCTTACTTTTGATCGAGCCCATGGTGAGAAGCTTGGAATTCCATCACGCCCGCGAGCCCAACAAATCTCGGCGTCGTAATAGAGTCGGCACAATTACAGCGACCGGACCCATCGTGGCAAATCGGAACGCAGGAATTCCAGCGAGAGGAGCTCGGGCCGAGCGTTGTACGGTTGTTCACTTTTTCTGAAGGTATGGTCGCTGCAGGTGTGGACATCGTTCAGAGGCCGTGACGAATCACTCAATAAAACTGCCCGAATTCGCTTCGCTGCAACGCAGCACACGTTCCTCACCCATATTGTGCGTTTTATATTGGGCGTGTTAACAATCCTAATAAACTTTGTTCATTCGTCGCTGCTTTGAAAAACTTCGTGTTTCGTGATCTCGCCGCCAAGTAATGCGCCGGTTGTCGGTTGTGCAAGCTTCGGTGCCTTCTCGTGACTCGTGGTCAGTCTGGTGGTTCTGCTGAATTTGGTGAGGCAGCGACAGATATCTTCGAGTGTCCAGCGCGAATCGAGTAGGGCACAAACCCTATGCGCTGGCTGTCTAGCTTTGAACGGTGTAAACCGCACTTGTGTCCAACCAAAGCTGCGCATCCCAAAACTGTTTTGCCGCTCACTGAAGTCGTGAGAAAATTTATTATTATTATCAGAATCTTGCATTTCGTAGACTTTCAAAGCTGACCGTAGGCACTATTGCGAGCAAACGTATGCATATCCCAATGCTTGACGCTCCAAAGCACTCACCAACGGAGCTTTCGGGGTAGCTTCCCTGCAGGATAAGCTTGAGATGGTTGATCTGAGGCGGCAGCATGTCTAATCCGGCACAAAGTTTCTTGTTCTTCAGAACCGCCCGTCACTTCGTTTGGACCGATTTCGATTCAGTGGAAGTGGAAAGGGCTCCCCGCAAATTGTAATGTTCCTCATTTAGATAGGAAATAGTGCGTGGATATTGGCGGTTTAGAGTTCAACTCAGGCGAATAGCCTCAAATTCTCTTTATTTCCTCTCGACAAGTAAACTATTGAATTCTAAAGACGCGCCGGTGAGAATTCCGGCTCTTCTTGGATGCCTCTAATTCATTAGCATGGGGCATGATAATTTCGGAGCATGCGCACAATGTGCCAGATCACAGTTTATTGACTGTGTCTCAATGAATGCGCGGTCTGCGTAAAGCTTTTCTAAACACTAAGCCAGTGTCGCGCTCCGCACAGTTCTATCGGCCAGCAAGCGATGGTCCTATCGACCCACGCCGCGCCTCCAGGTAAAAATGCTAATCACGACTGTTGATTGTGTCCTGTTCTTCTAAAGCCTAAGGTGAGCGAGCGTGCAGAAAGAAACGAGCGGTGGTTACAATCCAAAGTGCAGCTTCAGCAGTGAATATACATTTAATTATTAGAAGCGAGCGGTCCGTCTGACAAAGAACTGCAAAAAAAAAAGTCTGAGGATATGTCAAGGAACAGGCTCGTGACGTTACCAGAAAGTGGCCCATTACGGTTCAGACGCTTTTGGTAACGTCCATGATGGTAGGGCAAGAAGCAACCATTCAAGTCCACTTTCAAGCACTCTCCCACGTACAGAGGGAGCGTTCAATGCAGCAAGTCATACAAGAACAAAGAGGACAGGGTCCATTGGCAGGTTCTGTGTACGGAGAACTATAGAATTACGTGCGAAGCACAAATGCGCACTTTCCCCTAAGCGCAGTTGATGGCAACGCTCTTCAAGGCGCCCCATTATCTTATCCCCTCCGCTCTAAAAAGCCATTTGTGCGCGCTCTTCCCTGCATAGGGGTTCGGTTTCTGGGCCCCAGCAGAAGGTAAATAAATAAACACGCTCACGGAGTCCCTCGCGAGTTGTGGAGCTGTTCAATTATCGAGCTCCTGCGGCTGGAAGTGGCCGATGCGCGCACTCGCCTTCTTTGTCTTCTCCTCGCCCGGGTGCATTTCCTCGTCCCTTTTTCTTGCCTTCCCCCCATCCTCCCTTCGTTGTTTTGTCCTACAGATATTGTTATCCACTTCGTGCGCCGCCCCGTGTGTCGCGGAACGCTTCGCGCTGGGACATCTATTAGCGGTCGCCGTGTTCTTTCTGCGTGCGCTCACCGCCCTCTGCGCTGCCTCCCTTTTCTTCCTTTTTTTCCCTATCTTTCTCGTCCCTCTCTCGAGGCGCGTATTGACCAGTGGCGCGGTGCTGCTGTTCGTGCTTGGCGCCGCGTACGTGACTCGCAGCCCACTGGCGTCGAGTAAATGGCGCGCTTGTCAAACAGCGCATGCGAACAAGCGATGTGATGGCCCCGGCTGCCCCGCCACGGGAGCGGCGCGGACAAGGAGAGCGCTGTGAGGTGAGCCAGAAGGGAAAGAAAGGAGACGCAGAGGGCAGCGAATGGCGCAGCGATGCAATCGAGAAGAAGTAAAGCATGGCGAACGGCGCGGTGTCGGTTGGAGCCGCCAAAAATCTCATCCGCCGTGATTAGATGTGGTCAGGAGGACGGCGTGGACCAGCATTCCTGACGCGGCGGGTGGCACCGCTCCGCTCATCTGCGCCCGACGATAACGGCACAGGGAGCATGTTTTGTGGCGATTCTCCACTAGATTCATTACTTTTCTTCCTTTTGTATTGGTCGCGAGGCCGGCGACATATATTGCTCACTAGCTGTGAGCCGTGACGACGCAGGAGGTAGGCACGCCAAAAAGGGTTAGTGGACTAAAAGAGCCAGGCGGGAAAGGAACTGCAGCCAAATGCAGCCCTAGCCTTTCGGGAGAGAGCAATCGCACGGGCAAGTAACCATTCAAACGGTGAACATAAATTCGGAATGTGGTATGGTAAAGTGAGCGGATTAGGAAATCTTTTGCCGCACCACGCTAGAGAGCTGTGCTACTGCACGTATCCCACTATCCGTTCATACGAGCCAGGCTCTTTGGCAGACGCCGGTGCAGGTAGCATACCTTGAACTCACCGAGCCAACTTTGCCGTCTGGCCTCAACCTCGGGAGAACCAGAGCTCCTGTGACAACACCAGGATCATGACATCCACACAGGTAGCTCGGGTTTCCGCTAATTAACTGAAATGATTAGCTGAATACGCCCAGCTGTCACCGCCTCCGCGGCGAAATACCACGCAACTACCATTTCCCTGAACTGCGCTGGACGCGCCGAGCCGGCCAATACACTCCGCTCATTTTGCAGAATGTCAGTCGGACATTAACTAGCCCAAACCGAAGCCAGTAACCCAACCAAGCCGAACACAACCGAACAGAGAACTCTGGCAAACTAAACAAGTAACATACTAAGGCAACGATTATGGTGTCATCATCAGCAACCCCGGTTACATCCACTGCACGACAGAGGCGTGTAGTGACGTCCCATGCTGAAACCAAAAAATCACTTATCAGGCTCCGAAATCCCGACTTTTGGCCTTTTCTTTTTTACTGCAACAGTTAAAAAAAGATAGCGATTAGGCAAAAAAGGGAGAAAATTTCGGTTCCCGAAAGTCCCTGATAACGAATGAAGATTCCCTTTTCGCCGGCGCTTGCTTCTAAAATTCTCTGAGAAAGGGGGAAATCTCGCGACGAAATATTACTGGAGACCCTACCCATCTCCAACTGGCCTTGAGCTGCACCAGCCGCAGCCACCCTGTCTCCGCAGATTCCCAAATTGCATACGCTCACCAGACTGTTTGCCAGCCTTGGACTATAAGCCGCCATCTAATTCTGTTCAATGCCAGGCCGCAGCGCACTTCTAGTCCTCGCCGTCGCCACCGTACTTTAAACCAGAGGCTCGCCTGCCCTCTGCATTGTCCCGCTGTTACGAAGTAATACACTGCTTCCACACAGGAAACAATATTGACGCCTAACCACAAATTATGCAGCGGCAAAATGCGCACTTATCGTTTTGAAGCAATTTTATTTCTCCTCTGCCATAAGCAATGACGGAACTGCGCTGGCTATAGTGTTCAACCGCGACGGAACACTCAAGCTTATACGAGATTGGCCTGTTGCAACACAGTCGCTGCTCGTCGCAATATTCGGTCCCTATATCAATGAGCGCCAGAATTTTTCTAATATCTGAGTTAATTACGTTTAGGTGAACCAATTAACCGCGCTTCAGTGCTAATTGGTAACGTTCCCATTATGCTGTCTCCACGACTAAATCATTTTCTCTCACTGTTGCATTTTTTGGATTCAGGCTGCCTTTGTTATACCAATTCGTGTATCTTTTTGCAGTATTACAAAGTTTATAATGTGGATGTCATTTGATGAGAATTTTTTCGTGGTCATTTTGCCTATTATTTTTATATACACACTTCTTTATAGGGCGCCAGGCTCTACGCAGTTCTCACAAGCATGAAAGGCAAAACTCAAAACTAGGGCACGTTTAGCCTCACTGAGGTTTCGTCTCCTGAGTTATTTTGGAAAAGGAACCTCAGTTTGCTCTAAAGCGCTGGACGACTTTATTACTCTACAAGTTGCTTCGCCATGTGGCCATGCTCGCACGCCACTTCGACGCTTGAGCACCAAAGCTGCTGCATGGCTGTGTGAAAAAAAAAAAAAAAAAAAGTTTCTTAACATGCCGAAGCGGCTTTGCAACAGGCTTGGCAGTAGTCAGAGCAACTTGGAGCAGTTGCAAGCCGTTCAGCACTTGAGGATAAGCGCAAAGACGTCCTTCTTTCCCAAGCATTCCAGAGGACAGTCGCGAAGGGACGGGTCGGAGTTTTGAAGAACATCCCCAAGACCAATCTGTCGGACACGCTTGAGGACAATCATGGTCCTCCGTACAAAATCATGCGGCTCCGGCTTGTCACAAATCTCGCTGGTTAATATGATAGAGTAGCCAGGCTCATGTAACTCTATCTTCGGTTTCTGCGTGAGAGCATACAGCAGAATACATGTTTATATATGTAGTACTATCGGGCCGAAATGAAACGCGAACGGCGGAGCGTGTCAGTGCCACCTAGCGAGCAGTCATGGGAGCGGGGGCCCGCGCCTGACGCTGATGTTGCCGAACAGTACCTCGGTGAATTCGCTCTCTGCCCTCCGGGCCGCCGCGAAGCCAGCGGTCATAAAAGAGGAATTTCGGAATGAGTTCTGATATAATTTATTATAACGCTAAGGCCATTACAAGATAGTCCTCCTGTAGAGTCCCAGCAATAATACAAACGCGCAGCTTTAACTCTGCTCCAGTTAAATAAGTAGTTAGCCTAGTAGTGCGTATTTCACTAGGGTACACATTTGATGTAGAGGGCAAAAACTGCGTCATTTGCTTCCCCGTATGGGCTCAGGGATAGTCTATAGCTGTCAAGAGCCCTAGAAGGCTACGTCACATTACATTTCATTACGCTAGCTTACAAAAAGCCCAAGCTTTGGGAGAAAACTTCAATATGCTTCGCATAAAAGAAAAATTCCCCTCACTCTGTGCTAATAAGTCGGAGGCTAGGGTACGCATAGAATACGCATGTATAACATGGGCTCCCTACAATAAGTTAAATATTAAGCCTCTTGAAGGAATGCAAGGGCAGGCTATTTGGTTTATATTTAACAAGTTCTCAAGGCTCAACTCTCCTTCCAAAATTATGATTGCAGACTGCATACCGTACTTTTGACTTTCATAAGATTAAATTGAGACGTATTCCTTTCCCTCATTACTAACAACATTCTTGCAATCAACTCGTCTGCTTACTACGCCTGTAACAACCGGCCATAAGAAGACAACACCAGCACAACTCACTAACTCGCTATTAACCTTGAACTGACACATTTAGGTGTGATTTTTCCCTCATACAATATCAGATTGGAACGATGTGTTTCGGAAACAGCCTGTCGCAGTTACTAAAACTGCTACCAAAACAGATTTCCACTTGTTTAGATGTTGTTCCTGAATTTTTATTTGAGTTTTTTTTTTCTTACTCAGACCTGTTCGGATGTAAGGGAACAGAGTACGTATTAAATAAATAAAAATGCCGTTTTCAATAAAAAAAAAAAAAACTTCGGTTGACCTTCTATCAACCGTATGAAGTAAATTGCAGAAATAGCTAGCTGAGTTTCAAAGCAAACATTTTTGTAGGGTTTAACCCACATCAGTCGGCCAAGCATCCTAGCTTTAAGAACGAAGCTGTGCGACAAATCTACATCGCCAAAGTAGCGGCGCTTTAGAAATCGTGCTAAATATGGATGCAATTAATTTTGGCCGTATATGACGTCACGAACGCGCAGAATCTGCTTTCTATAGATGGAGCTTTACTTCTGGTAGTCTGAAGGCATACAGTTGCCAGAATAAGCAGTCATTGTTATTATTCAGAATAACCCTTGTTATTTAGATTAAGGTATTTAAGCAACAAGCAACAATCTTTTGTTTAATTTTCTCTCAGAAACAGAAAAAAAGTGGTTGTTAGCTCAGACTATGTTTACGGTTCTTTCGCGGGTTCCTTTTCACAAAAGTGTGTACAGCTTCCCTTTGTAGCTGTATTGCAGCGCTAGGAAGATCCTTGCGAATAATTACTTGCTTGTTCTTCTTCATCAGTAACTATCAGTATTCGAAGCGTCTAATATAGACTGAAAAAAATTTCTGCCTCTCCCGTAACCGAGAGTAGAGTAAGCATGAAATGTTTACGGGCCTAATGTCATCTCGGTGGACACCCGAACCGCACCGTACAGGAAGGGAGGAACGCCACCACCAGTTCAGCGCGATGCCTTGCCATTTGAACGCAAGGCGTCTCGCCTCAGTCGCTTTGGGACGTTAAACCCCATAAACCAAACCAGCAAGGTTTTTTGAGGAAAGGAAATGGCGCAGTAATTCTCTGCCATCTCGGTGGACACCCGAACCGCACCGTAATGGAAGGGAGGAACGCCACCACCCGTTCGGCGCGCTGTCTTGCCCTTTGAACGCAGCGCTTCTCCCCCGGGCCCCTGTGCGCCTGCGCGGCTTTGCTTCGATGCGCGAAGCCCCTAAGAGATCACGTATGACAACGAAGTGTATCGTGGCATTTATGTGCTTTTTGCACGCGTTATTAGAAATCGGAAATTATAATTCCGTGCATTATCAAACGCACAGCGACTGATATCTTGATAAACATTGAGAAGGCACTGGCAGCAGTTATTTTTTGTGACTCCTTTGGAGATAAACCGGCGCTTGCATGCCGGTCGCGTAGGAGGGCTTAGAGAGTCTCGTTAAATCTCGTTAAGTCTCGTACGGTGCCCGGATGTTCTCGTTTCAGAGCCCGGATGACTGGAATTCAGTGCCCGGATGACTGGAATTCAGTGTCCGGATGAGTGGATTTCAGTGCCCGGATGATGGCTCTCGGTCTCGGCGTGACGTCACCACACTGCCGACAACGGGAGCTAAAAGCATTTCATGCTTAAAATCTCGAACATTTGAGGTACCATTTGCAAGTTCATCAAGGTCGCCGCAGGGGTTTCAGTAGCGATGCCGAATATCTAAAGACCCGGTGTTTCGGAGACTTTCCTTCTCCCACTCGTGTTCGAAATTACTTCAGAGCGGATGCACATGAAGGGCCCAAAAGTTAACAGTCGCTTCCAGAGCGAGATATTCAATGAAACGCTTGAATATAGTGTAGCATAAGGCATCAGCAGCAGCAGCCTGACTACGCCCACTGCAAGGCAAAGGCCTCTCCCATATCTCTCCAATATAGCCTGAGTCGCTTTGGGACGTTTAAACCCACATAAACCCATAAAAACCATATCCCTCCAATAAACCCTACCCTGTGCTAGCTGCAGCCACCGTATCCCCACAAACTTAATCTCATCTGCCCATCTGACTTTCATCATCATAGCAGTGGACGGCGTCAAAAAACGGGACATGAAGACTAGAAGCCACAGACGCAGAGCGGAGTCTATGTCTGTCACTTCTTGTCTTCCGGTCTCGTTTTTTCGCGATGTTCCATTGCTATGATCATGAACCAACTGGCCCAACAATCTTCCCTTTTCCACCTGACTTTCTGGCACTCCCTGCTACTCTTGCCTTTTCTTGGAATCCACTCCGTTACGCTTAAAGGGCAACTGCATAGGTTTTAGAAATCTATGAGCTTAAAGGAGTCAAATGGGCGAGGCCAGCAGGCAAAGCATGCGAAGTCCTTTTGGGCTAGGATTTGAAATGGTGACGTAAACCCCGATTAAAATTGCAATGGCCTTCACGCTTCTCTGCAGCACACAGTGCCAAGTGAGGGGCGCGTTATGACGTCATCGAAGTTACCGGTACATTTTCAACGCATAACCGTTTGCTTTGAAAGAAAAAAACTAATGCCACTGAAGGTAAAGCCCGCCGAAAGTTGTTTGGCAGCATTAAACAAGGCAAGGCAGGGGGTGGTTGACTGCAGCACTGATTTGAAACTTTACCTTCCGTGACGTCACACCGAACTTGCCCGCACCTCTTCGATGCTTTGAGGAAAAGCTTAACATTCAAGCGTGATTACGTCACTATTTTAAGTGCTAGCGAAAAAACACTTAACATGTTTTACCCGCAGCCTATACATGTTTGAATCCTAGAATATTGCAGAATTCTCAAAAAGTGGTACAGTTGCCCTTTAAGAACCAGCGGGTATCTTGCCTCCGCATTACATGTCCTGCCCAAGCCAATTTCTTCCTCTTGGTTCCGACTAGAATGTCCTTAACCCGCTTTTTTTTCCTTGACTCTCCCTGCCATCTTTATGCCTCTTAACGTTATGCCTGTCATTTTCTTTACCAGACCTCGCTGCGCATTCCTTAAGTTGAACTCTTTTGGTTCGGCTCCACGTTTCTGACCTATGGGTGAGTACTGGTAAGATACAGCTCTTGTATACATTCCTCTTGAAGGATATTGGTAAACTGCCATTCATGATCCGAAAGAACATGTCATGCGCTCCACTCAATTCTTGTTCATCTATTACCTCAGTGACATACTTCAAACACTGACATTCTTAGAAATCCAGCGACAGTAGAAGTTTGTCGCGTCCAACATTCTCGGACAAAATTTTGAATATTGTAAAATCGTAGGGTATTATTATAAAAATATTCAAGATAATATCCCATGCTTCCGATATGTAGTAAAATCTTTGTTTTAAACTTCTACCATCGCAGGCATCGAACAATTCAGACTGACATAAAAAAAAAAATGGGATCGCTTTTGACGATAGCAAAAATGTTAACAGAAAAAAAAAAATGTAAGCCTGCCCGGAAGGGAGATCTGCGGATATATATTGACTGCTATAGTCAATTCTTACAACATATGAAAAAAATTGCGTTCGTAAAACCTTTCCCGTCCAGAAATGTTTTTGTCCAGAATTTTTGGGCATGTAACCTTTCGTATGCTTCGGCCACTGCGGTTTTTGACTTGCCTGCACTGTTTTGGAAAAAGCGATGTCCGAAAATTATCTGAACATTTCGCAGTTGTTTTGCGTGTAAGGTGCAACAAAAGATCGCTCAAATGCTGATTTTATTCACCACGTAATCTAAGATCTCCGGAAGTTTTCCGTAGTCAGCCAACTTGAGGCTTTGCTGTGGGCATATTACGCGCAGATGCCGCTTTGAAAATTTACACGGTTCCATCTTCCAGCTACCCTTTTGCCGAATTACAGCTTGTGGCGACATTTTTTCTTTAAGGCACGTTTGACTCGAGGCATGACATGCATGCTGTCGCGACTGTTATGAAACGTAATGAGAACACGAAAGAAGCGGCGACCGGTGGACGACGTGTGTGGCCTTCACAGCAGTGTAGCAAAAGTGAAGCGTCTTGCGCGGCTAAGTGCTCCAGTTCTACAACTTCAGGGGAATAGGATAAGCTAGAGCTCTCGTTATCGAAAGCAACACCAAGAACACTGACTTTCAGAGTAGTGAATATAAGCGTCGAGGCACAGCAAAGCTACTGAATAAAATGCAAGTGTATCTTGTGCGTGCTTTGAGCATTTGTGCAAATGCACTTGCTCATGGCAAAGAAGTGCAACTGTACTTACGGAGAGAAAAAAAGACTGTCACACGCATTCCATTTGCTGTAAGCAGGGTATGTAGGGTTGAAAAACATGCAGAGAAATATGCATTCATCTTATGCGTTCGTGCCGCAGGGTACTGTATAACAGGAGCCGTGGCTGCGCGAGAAATAGCTGGAATAAGCAACGCTTCATGCAGCGGCGTTTGGAGGAATGACTTATCGAAATCTCGAGAGGAAATTAAAGAAACGATTTATAGGATTGGCATCAGGCAGAATGCGCTGAGGGCACTTTATTCGATGATGTCCTATCAAAGGCTTTAACCATGCATGGGTTTCCGGGTTGTGTATAGAGAGCGAAGCAATATGGCGCCCGCACACTCAGCTCTGAAATCTCTTGTCTTTCATTGTTCCTGAGCGCGCTTCAACACAAATTCGCATTCTCAGCCACGACTGTTATCCGCGTAGAGATTGATCGGATCCCATGAGCGACAACGCGGTATCCGAATCAACAACAAAACACGGAAAAGAGAAGAAATGCGGGCACTCCGAGTTCCCATCGCTCAGCCTGCCCTATAGCGTCGGTCCGTCAGTGTTGCATTATTGAGAGAGTGTGGATGGACATCAGAAAGCATTTCGTGTCGTCACTCTCGATAGTTTTCCACGACGTGCAATATGGCTGGCGGCCGGACACAGCAGGCACGGTGTACGTGGAGCGGGCCGCTGTGCACGTCGTAGTCGCATTTATCCTGCGCTCTCTGGCCGCTCACCGCGCCCGTTCACCTCCTCCTTATCTGCCGACGATGCTGGTAGGCAGCGTTGAGAAGACAGGACGCAGCTAGGAAATTAAGAGATACGACGCAAGATCATATAGGGCGAGGAAGTGCGCTGTATCTATACTGTACTGCAGTGTTCTTCTGGGTTAGGGCGCGTGATATGTTCATGAAAACGACAGAAAGCCTTCAAATGTTAGTGCAGCGTTAGGCACACTCCCGTTCGCTTTATATACCTGCCAGAAAGTGGTGCGCTAAGGTGCTCTGGAGGGAGTTTAGAATATCGTCTATTTAACCGAAGGCGGCTGCGCACCTAAAGGCCGGGACGGATAATGGTCAAAACCTAGCGTTATTCTCTCATTTAGTATTTACTTGAAAACAATAGTCTTGATTCCCTGTGGAAATGCGATCCTTTCCTCTGGGTCGTAGCAGAAAAAAGATAATAAATAAACCATCATCTGAGCAAACGAAAATGCAGCAGCAGGACCCGTGGTTTTCGGCCTGTGCTGCCCGGGTAAACAAATTTGTTTTCAGTTAAAGACAATTAATAATTGCCTCAGGCATGCGCAACCAATTTTTCCGATGTAAAAGGCTTCAGTGCATTCGCGCTTTAACTCTCCCTTCCCCTCGGGCAGGTCAAATTCTGCTCCTGAAATCAGGGACGCATTCCCACTTCCTGCAATGGGTGGCCAGATCGCCTTGCAACGGCAAATACCTCTCGTGCTCACGGAATGTCTGTCTTAGACATCTTCCACTCTGAACAGCGCATGTCTTTGGGCAGAGCGATATGAGAGAAACCCTGGAAGCAACGTAGTTCGTGCCTTCTGCCACGTAGAAGCAGCGTGACGCGTGTATACGTCCCACCGCGTCACACAGCCGAAGAGCCCTGCGGCACCGTTCGCAGAGCTACTACGCCTAACGTATCATGCTGCCGACCACCTGCTATACGCCCACCGAAGCGTGCAATTCCGCCAGGTTAGGTGCATTAGACTGAACAGGAGATAACGAAGCGTCCAGCTGTTAGTGAAGACACACAAAGCTGTGACACAGCATCAGTCAGGTTATATAGCTCTCTGGCTCCTCTGTGAGCTCTCTGCGTGTCCGGGTCACGGCTGTACAACGCTACAATGCGCGCTGGCAGCGGCCGCGCGCGGCGTCGGAATAAATAGGTGCGAACGTGTTTCCCCTTTTATGAGCTTTTATTATTCAGGGACCAGCTAGCTTTCAGGCGAGTCGGAAGAAAGAAAAGGCATAGGTCATCCTTTACCCGGGAACGGAACGAGTCTGAGAAAAAGAGACCTTTATTTACAGTGAAGGGCAGAGAGCTCGACCAGAGCTATAAATCTCCAGCCTACTGCTCTGCTTGGTGAAACGGGAGAAAGAATTTTGTGGGGAATGACAATGTGGGCATAACATATGTGCGAATATATATAAAGACATCATCAATGCGCCTCACCACGGCCTGGAGTCGAGGTCTGCGCTACTTAGGAAGTGAAGGAGTACTCGAACTCCCGGTAAGCTTTCCAAGCCTTTAATCCAGTGCCTAGTACTGCTTCAGAACACTGTAGCGCAGTCAAACACGAGGACAAAAATGAACAGAAAGAACACCACTCGTAGCGCTCGTGGTGTTCTTTCTGTTCATTTTTGTCCTCGTCTTTCACTGCGCTACAGTGTTTTGAAGCTATTTAAAACCAACAAGCCCAAAAAGCCACCCTACTGACCTAGTATTGCGTTTTCCAACGAAAGCCTCCTGTCGAAATGCGCCAATTAAACGTCCAAAGGTTGTCTCTCTCACGCGTACGTAGAGCAAAACTATAGTCCGCATTTCATGGATATCAGAAGCGACACAGTTTGGATAGTTCGCACCTCCGACTGACTGGAGGCACTGCCTCGTGAAAGCCACGCCCTGTCTTTTTTTCTTTTTTCCTCTGCAAAAGGCTTTCGTGATCGCGTTGAATGCCACGACAAATTCTGATAGTAGTGTTGGAATCCAACATTTTAAGGCGACTGTGGCGAAATCCTGATCGCGTCCAATGTCTCGCTACCGCTCTGCGCATAAATCCGGAAAGAGTGCAGGTAATGAAAATTGAGCTACTTTTTGTACACCTTTACTGAGGACGGACTTTGCCTCTGCGTCCGTACAATCAGGAACGAAGCATGAAGTGACTAGACAATAGAGCGGGAGTCGGCAATCGTTGCCGTCATCCCTCTGCGTGCTCGTTCCGGTCATCGTTGTTTATGTAACTGAGAAGCCCGAGCGCATTCTTCGTTTCTGTGATTGGGAGGGCGATGGTTCGACTGCAGGCGCGATCAGCGTTTCGGGCATCCATGCGCGAATATTGAGATTGTAATCGCAATTTATTCTTTCACGTCGTCGCAACAAGGACCAGGGCAGTGAGAGCAGTTGCATAATTGTCTACACGATACATGAAGCATACAAGTGAAGGTGAAATAGGTGGTCATTATGGCATACATGACGGAAGCCAACAGCCAACGAAACCAAGGAGCATAGGGGATGTTTCTTTTTTATCATTTGTGGTTTTCAACTATGGAAGATTAATAAAAGCAGATGAAACAACAACCACATGCGGCCGGTGGGATCCGAACCTACCGCCTCCGAATTTCGCGTCCGGTTCTATACCAACTAAGCTACGGCGACGGCTGTCTAGTCTTCTGCTTTTGTGGGTATTTATGCGCACTGTAACCGAACCTTGAGAGTGTTCACCAGCGCCACTCTCGTCCATACCGGAGGACATAGTACGGGCTGTATTTCTGCCCATGTTGAAATTATCATCGAGAGATAGAGGGCGCATCGACAATGTTTTTGGGCGGCTTTTCGATAAGCTGTGGTGTATAAGAGTGGTGCTGGGTTTAGCACACTGTTTGCTTTTCCCCCCCATGTTTCATCCGGTGTTCCCCAAGGAAGTGTCTTGGGCCCTCTGCTTGTTCTTTTGTATGTATATGATATTGTTTAAGTTGTTAATCCACCAGTGCATATTCGATTGTTCGCACCCGCCGCGGTGGCTCAGTGGTTACGGCGCTCGGCTGCTGACCCGAAAGACGCGGGTTCGATCCCGGCCGCGGCGGCCGAATTTCGATGAAGGCGAAATTCTAGAGGCCCGTGTGCTGTGCGATGCCAGTGCACGTTAAAGAACCCCAGGTGGTAGAAATTTCCGGAGCCCCTCACTACGGCGTCCCTCGTAGCCTTAGTTGCTTCGGGACGTTAAACCCCAATAAACCAACCAAACTAAATCGATTGTTCGCTGGCGATTGTATTCTATACAGAGAAGTTACAAATAAGGAAGATCAAAGTGACCTGGACAATGATTTGAACAATGTTTTGAAATGGTGCGACCGATGGGGCATGGTTATGAATGCTGATAAAAGCGTCTATATGCCGATAACCCGAAAAACCATACGTCATAGCTACACATATAAATTAGGCTCTCTTCCTCTTCAGCAATTTTCCAACTACAAATACCTAGGAGTAATCAGAAGTAGCAATCTATCGCGGAACTTGCACATAAACAATATCTTCTCTGCTGGCGATTGTATTCTATACAGAGAAGTTACAAATAAGGAAGATCAAAGTGACCTGGACAATGATTTGAACAATGTTTTGAAATGGTGCGACCGATGGGGCATGGTTATGAATGCTGATAAAAGCGTTTATATGCCGATAACCCGAAAAACCATACGTCATAGCTACACATATAAATTAGGCTCTCTTCCTCTTCAGCAATTTTCCAACTACAAATACCTAGGAGTAGTCATAAGTAGCAATCTATCGCGGAACTTGCACATAAACAATATCTTCTCTGCTGGCGATTGTATTCTATACAGAGAAGTTACAAATAAGGAAGATCAAAGTGACCTGGACAATGATTTGAACAATGTTTTGAAATGGTGCGACCGATGGGGCATGGTTACGAATGCTGATAAAAGCGTTTATATGCCGATAACCCGAAAAACCATACGTCATAGCTACACATATAAATTAGGCTCTCTTCCTCTTCAGCAATTTTCCAACTACAAATACCTAGGAGTAATCATAAGTAGCAATCTATCGCGGAACTTGCACATAAACAATATCTTCTCTGCTGGCGATTGTATTCTATACAGAGGAGTTACAAATAAGGAAGATCAAAGTGACCTGGACAATGATTTGAACAATGTTTTGAAATGGTGCGACCGATGGGGCATGGTTACGAATGCTGATAAAAGCGTTTATATGCCGATAACCCGAAAAACCATACGTCATAGCTACACATATAAATTAGGCTCTCTTCCTCTTCAGCAATTTTCCAACTACAAATACCTAGGAGTAGTCATAAGTAGCAATCTATCGCGGAACTTGCACATAAACAATATCTTCTCTGCTGGCGATTGTATTCTATACAGAGAAGTTACAAATAAGGAAGATCAAAGTGACCTGGACAATGATTTGAACAATGTTTTGAAATGGTGCGACCGATGGGGCATGGTTACGAATGCTGATAAAAGCGTTTATATGCCGATAACCCGAAAAACCATACGTCATAGCTACACATATAAATTAGGCTCTCTTCCTCTTCAGCAATTTTCCAACTACAAATACCTAGGAGTAATCATAAGTAGCAATCTATCGCGGAACTTGCACATAAACAATATCTTCTCTGCTGGCGATTGTATTCTATACAGAGAAGTTACAAATAAGGAAGATCAAAGTGACCTGGACAATGATTTGAACAATGTTTTGAAATGGTGCGACCGATGGGGCATGGTTATGAATGCTGATAAAAGCGTTTATATGCCGATAACCCGAAAAACCATACGTCATAGCTACACATATAAATTAGGCTCTCTTCCTCTTCAGCAATTTTCCAACTACAAATACCTAGGAGTAGTCATAAGTAGCAATCTATCGCGGAACTTGCACATAAACAATATCTTCTCTGCTGGCGATTGTATTCTATACAGAGAAGTTACAAATAAGGAAGATCAAAGTGACCTGGACAATGATTTGAACAATGTTTTGAAATGGTGCGACCGATGGGGCATGGTTACGAATGCTGATAAAAGCGTTTATATGCCGATAACCCGAAAAACCATACGTCATAGCTACACATATAAATTAGGCTCTCTTCCTCTTCAGCAATTTTCCAACTACAAATACCTAGGAGTAGTCATAAGTAGCAATCTATCGCGGAACTTGCACATAAACAATATCTTCTCTGCTGGCGATTGTATTCTATACAGAGAAGTTACAAATAAGGAAGATCAAAGTGACCTGGACAATGATTTGAACAATGTTTTGAAATGGTGCGACCGATGGGGCATGGTTACGAATGCTGATAAAAGCGTTTATATGCCGATAACCCGAAAAACCATACGTCATAGCTACACATATAAATTAGGCTCTCTTCCTCTTCAGCAATTTTCCAACTACAAATACCTAGGAGCAGTCATAAGTATCAATCTATCGCGGAACTTGCACATAAACAATATCTTCTCTGCTGTATTTCTAAAATTGTGCTGCTTAAGACAAACTAAAGAAATGCTCTTTGTAACATTAATCTAATTCGCTATTCTTCAATAATTAGACCTAAACTCGAATATCCATGCATAGTGTGGGACCCGTATACTAAATCTAACGCAAAAAATCTGGAAAGAATACAGAGAAGACCTGTCAAGTTTATTTTTAATAAATATGCAATCCCTGACTCCCCAACCGCTTTAATATAATTTAATAAAATTGAACCACTCGAACATCGGAGAAGAAGGCTTAGGTTAAAATTTATTTCTCTCTTATTACATAACAAACTTGGTTTGGATCCTTCATCATATTTAACGCCGGCACCAACCAGACAAATTCGTCAACACCATCCCAGTTCTCTAACGTCTATACTCGCTAAAACAGACACTTAAAGTTTTCATTCTTTCCACGCGCAATAACAGATTGGAATCAGCTAACTAAACATTGCCCCATGAGTTTTAACCAATTACTGCTATACTGTGTTGGTTTTTCTTTTTTTTTTGAAGTGTTGCGTTTTTTCTGGTTCGAATGACTTGTTCGCCCACCCGGCTTGAATTCAGTGTCCGCAGTATTTTGTAAATAGAAAATAAAAAAATGTGCAACATTCTCTGACAAAAATTTTGAATATTGAAAATTACGGAAATATTGAAGGCAATGGTCTTTTCTTCTGATATATTAGGATATTTTGATTGTTACACTGAAAATATAAAAAATTGCGTCCATCAACTGTTTTCCGCTCAAAAACGCTTTTGTCCAGAATTGTTGGGTATGCTACTTTTTGCAAGCTGGGCGCTGCATGCGTCGCTCTTTTCTGCCAGGGTGATGTCGCATATCTTGCGAAGTGTGTTGGCATCCGTGAATTTAATGTATTAGTTTTTTCGCCTCATCTCTCAAAGAGCGAAAAAAAAAAAGCTAGCACACCTGGTGACAGCTTAATAAATTGCTAAAATGTCTCTGCAGCATACACCCTCTTAGTAGCTCTCAAAAAGAAAAGTGTGCCAGTCATGAAACGGGGAGAACCGCGATCAAATTCGCCATTGGGCTTCCACAAAATGCCAGCCTTCTGACACTTGTTTCGTCTAACAAAAAAAATGCACAAGAGGCATTTGGCGCCTGGCAGATGTATGCAAGAGTTTATTTGTTGCAAACATAATCGGGTGAAATGATTTATTCTGAATGTCATGAACTGCAAATAAGTGAATGAATAAATGGCGCTAAAATTCATCAACATGGCGGCTTTAAGTGCGAACATAGAGACACATGACGCAGTGCGAAGTAGCTTCCATTTCGCTGGGTTTCAGTCATATATACGACTCTCTCATCTCACTGCTTCCCACCCTGATAAAAGCTGAACAAGAAAGTTTGCGCTACTTCCCAGCACTTGCGTTTGCACCGAGTGCGCTCGTTGCATCAAAGCGCAGCAAATACCTCGCGCCGTATTTTCGCACTGAAATAGGCAAAGAGTTATATTAGCAAATGGCGACAAACACACGAATCTCTTATTCACAACGGTTCTAATTAATTAAGATTTCTTAAGCACACGACGCACAAAAAGCATGCGATCATTTCAGAGAGAAATTTATTCAAGCAACATGGTATCCCAAGACTATAGTTCTTCTCATAAATGGTTTACCAGTGTCTTGGGGTTTGAGTATCGAGATATATGTCTCGTGAATGTTTATGAAATCTTGGGTTAGGAGGTGCTTGTAATCGTTACTTTCAGTACGAATTTTTAATCATCAGCCACGCGAGTTCACGGAGCGGGACTCTTCTTGTCCTCACAGCGGCTGCAACGCGCGCCGCCAAGCCGCGCTCCGAGCTGCACGAACACTTGTTGCTCGCTTCGAAGCGCGCCGCGGCTCCGCGTCGTCTCTCGCGCGCCCCGCTACTACCGCTACTTTATAGCGTCTCGTCGCCGGAAGCTGTTCGGGGCCGCTTCCACTTGGCGTGGGTTGTCAGGCAGGGGAGCTTCCGGGCTCGAAGTGTGCTTTGCCTGCGGTGGTACTTTTCGCTGTGCGTATAAAGCGCGCACCGCGATGCGTTGGGCTCAACGCGGCATTTTTTTCTCCTCCATGTACCTTGAGTTTTACAAGCGTGAAAGGGCCGAGAGGAGTAGGAGGGGAGGGGGGCCACAGAGAAAGTTGTCATCACTTCCGAGGTTGTCTCCTCTCTCCTTCTCTACAGGAAAAAAAGAAGAGGGACTCCTGTGTTTGCTTCCAGCGTTAGCGGTGAATAGAGACCAGTTTGGTTGTTGTTGCCCCAGCAACATTCTCTTGTTCTCTTGTTTTCCTTCAAAAGACGGTTTTCCGTACGCTTACTTGAAGAGGGTCCCAGCTCCTCTGCAACCTACACATGGCTGTACTGAGCCAAGGGGTCGACATTGGCAACTGGAATTACTTAGCTCGCGTTTATTTTCCCTTCATTACTGTCGCTTGTATCACTAGGCTTCCAACGTACCCGTCATTACGTGCAAAGTCCAATGGCAAAATTCCGTATTTAAGTTGTTAAATTATAATAATATTAATACTAATGGTTTATTTTGTCCAACTGCTTACAAAGCGTACATTCCCGCACCGCTTAAGCACTGTTGTGCTTGTCTGCGGTGCCGGCAGCCTGCGAAATACACAAGTTTTCTCGGTACCTTTCGCGGAACTAAATCACTGGCTTGACATTCTTATCGAAGCACAACGTAGAAACAAGCGCGACATGTTACCGTTGTCTCTATGTGGACAGCGGAAATTTCATGAGTAAAGCACAAGATCATTCACAGTATTTTGTAACACAGGCGCGACATGTCACCATCCTTAGTCTGTGGACAAATGGAATTTTGTTAGTAACTCAAGAATCGGGCAAGCATACACAGATACATTGCAGCTTCTTTACAGACACGAGGAAATTCCATGAAGAAACAAACAAAGTAAAAAGGCCAATATATATTGTTACACCTCTAGAGACCTGAATGAATAAAATGAATTAGTGAATGTGGAAAAATAGAAAGTAAAACATCTACAGCATTTAATGATAAGGTGCGAACATTTTTATAGATTTTTAAGGAAAACATCCTTTAGCACTCGTTTTACCTTTTTATCGATGTATGGTTGATTATGCTGTAGATGTACTGTTTTGAATACTGTGACGTGGAAAAACAGTTGCTGTATAGCTCGGTTTCTATATTTCTTCGAACTCTACAAAATCAAAGCAAATCAGGAGTAAAAAGAAGAGGAAACAACAGTCACAACGGGGAGAGGGAAGGGGGGGGGGGGGGGAGGACCTGAAAAGCCTGTACTATTGCTACAGTGTATCCGGTTTGACCCAGATCTGGTGTGCAGCAGTGATCCCAACCACAGACTACATTGTGCGCCCTTTACTTGGAATGGCCTCGCTTCCTTCGTTGCTATTAATTCAGAACGTATATGAGGATCAAGACAGAACCACCGTGATGCTAAAACTCGCAGTACAGGCAATTTGAGTCTCGTGCATCAATCGTGGCGATATGCTGCGCACACTACACCGAGAAAAAGAACGAACGCTCAAACAAGGGCAACAATCAAGCCGGAAGCAAGAACGTCAGGCAGGCACCAAATTGCCGTTATTACAATGCGGTGGGTTAGCTTGGCGGAGAGCGTGTGCTAGAAGCTATGAAAGAGCCTTCGTGGGCAAAAAAACCAGACCCCCGGCGAAGCACCAGCACGCGGGACGGACGGGGGGGCTGAAGGATTGCCTGCTGGGAAGAATAATTAGGCTCGCGGAGAGCGGCAAGGGGGGGGGGGGGGGGCGTTTTTCTACTTGCGGGCCCAGGGTTGGCAGTTGGAGCGCGGGCGCTGTTCCCGCGAGCGTTATTAGCGCACTTACCTTCGCAGGCGGCGGTTATTCTTCTCCGCCGTGGCGCGCACCGGGCGCGCTTATAACGTATGCTCGTTGTGGAATGCGCGGCTGCATGCTCTCCTCGAAGCACCGGCCGGAACGGAGATTAAAAGAAGGATGCCCCTTCGCTCCAGTCTACGGGCCCCATACTTCTCATCCGGGGATTAGGCGACGTCTGAGTGCGATGGTGGTCTAGAGTATACAGTGAAGCGTACACTATATGTCTGCCGCTACGCGGCTGGCAAAGTTGGCGGTTTGTTACAGCGGCGGTCTCTGGGGCCTCAGGCGAACTGCAAGAATGATGTGGCGAATGCTGAGATGCGCTCGCCTTAATTGGGGAGGATTATATGGTCTCCTGACGTTAGCGCAAGGAGACCGGCGCTCGAGCGCACCAAAGAAGACGAACGCGAAAGACGCTTCGCGACTGCGGCGTCCTCGTAATTACTGCCCTTATTTGGCGAGCTATTGAAGCGATTCTGCAGTCAAGCGAGCAGAAATCTCGAAAACGAGGGGTTTGCGCAGCAGATACGGATGCTCCTAGAGAGCTCTACCAGAGCGAATGACCTCGCTGTGTTCCTTCAGCCAGGAGAGGGAGGCGGACACATTAGGGCGGAGGCGGAGACAAAACGATGCCGCGCCTGCACAAGTGTAGGCGCGGCGGCAGATTTTGGCCAGCGCGGTTACCGTGCTCGAGGACGTATATACGCGGCTTGAGTCGCTTTCTGCGGTGTCATAACCTCCAGCGGTCACTCGTGACACACGGTGCTTTCTTTCAGCCGATGCACAGGGCCAACCAGCGCATTTGATGAGCAACGTTCTCTCGCAGTCGCCGACGTGAGACAATGGACGCCGCGATATCAGGCGCGCGCGGATGTACTTACAGGGAAACCCGTATGCGCCTCCGGCAGGAGTAAAGAAGCGCAAAAAAAGCACTGCACTTAACAAGATAGTGCTTAACAAAGCATTGACTTCACGTCCGAGAAGAAGTTGGGCATATCTCGCCCGGGTCACCCGATGAGGTGGCGGTGCGTTTTCTCTCTTCCTTGCTCTCTTTCTGGTCTCTATTCTAGGGATACTTACATCATATTCGGCTAGAAAAGAAGAAAGAAAGAAAGAAAGAAAGGAAGGAAGAAAGGAAGGAAGGAAGAAAGAAAGAAAGAAAGAAGAAGAGAAAGAAACAAGGAAAGGAAGAAAGAAAGAAAGAAAGAAAGAAAGAAAGAAAGAAAGAAAGAAAGAAAGAAAGGAAGAAAGAAAGACAGAAAGAAAGAAAGAAAGAAAGAAAGAAAGGAAGAAAGAAAGAAAGAAAGAAAGAAAGAAAGAAAGAAAGAAAGAAAGAAGAAGAGAAAGAAACAAGGAAAGGAAGAAAGAAAGAAAGAAAGAAACAAGGAAAGGAAGAAAGAAAGAAAGAAAGAAAGAAAGGAAGAAAGAAAGAAAGAAAGAAAGAAAGAAAGAAAGAAAGAAAGAAAGAAAGAAAGAAAGAAGAAGAGAAAGCAACAAGGAAAGAAAGAAAGAAAGAAAGAAAGAAAGAAAGAAAGAAAGAAAGAAAGAAAGAAAGACAGAAAGAAAGAAAGAAAGAAAGAAAGAAAGAAAGACAGAAAGAAAGAAAGAAAGAAAGAAAGAAAGAAAGAAAGAAGGAAAGAAAGAAAGAAAGAAAGAAAGAAAGAAAGAAAGAAAGAAAGAAGGAAAGAAGGAAAGAAAGAAACAAAAAAGGAAATAAAGAGAGAAAGAAAGAAAAGAAGGAAGAAAGAAGGAAAGAAAGAAGCAAAGAAAGTCGTCTGTTGTGGGAGTGAGAAATGAATGCATTTATTTCGAACGCAGAAAAGACCCGAACAAATCGTATATGGGAGCAGGACATCGCGCGGCCATGGCAACCTATCAATGCGCAACGAACGGCATACGCATGACCGGGCTTAGCCACTTGCCTGAGTGTGGCAGCGAAGCTGCCATGAAAATGAAATTACTCGTTCTCCGTTGCCCTTTCTTCCCTCTTTTTCTTTGTTTGGTTTTTCTTTGCTGTTAGTTCATTTCAAGAATTTTCCGAAAAGCGATGCATTCAACTAGCGGCCGTGAAGAATTTCCGAGCATCCTAACCGAAATTCTCTTAGCCGCAGCCGCTGGAGCGTCGCGACGCGAAAGTTGCGCGTCTCAGGCGAGCCGAGAAAGTTTGGTCTGCACGGACCGCTTGCTCGCAATCTTTTCCTGGCGAGTGTTCAAGAAGGAGCGCATAGTGTTCCAGCGAGGCATGCCACAACATTAAGAAACGCGAAATTTTGTCGTTAACGCCTTGTTACGTTTCCCGGGAAACGGGAAAGTAGCAGCAGCGTACGCCGCGGAGAAGAGCCGCGCTGACGCAGCGCGTCCACAAACAAGCCAACATTCGAGAAGTCGGAATATGTTTTATGGTCGAACTCCCACCGTCTTCAAGGGACAGCGCCCGCGGAAGCGGCGTTTTGTTTACTTTTTTTTTTGCCGCC
The DNA here is from genome assembly GCF_055824585.1 of Amblyomma mixtum. Taxonomy (NCBI): domain Eukaryota; kingdom Metazoa; phylum Arthropoda; class Arachnida; order Ixodida; family Ixodidae; genus Amblyomma; species Amblyomma mixtum. The sequence goes on along the minus strand of NC_143014.1, from coordinate 157,829,316 downwards.
GTTTTCTCGCTTCCTTCTCCCGCAGTGCTCACAGCCAGACAAGTGAGAACTCCAACGCGCGTTCCCCCTCCTGAAAAGCGCTGTCGTTTCCTTTCCGGGTGCTCGCGACTGCTTGACACCCTCCAGCTCACTCGCACGAAAAAGCAAGAAAAAAGAAGCAAAACAAAGAGAAGCTGCAGCTGGACTCGACTGCGGTACATTTCCTTCTCCTTTTTCTTCCGCGCTGGCAGTAGCTCGTTTTCTGTTGCTGCTCGAGATTTTGTTTCTCGCACACACACAATGTTTCGCACTCGGTCCGATGGAGCAGCGGCATCCCCGGCTCTTCGCGCACTGAGTCCCACGTCTGTGGTTGCGTGGCATTGTCGGCCCTACCGGCCGCACTTTCATGGGGCGGAAACGGAGAGCACGCGTGCGACAAGAGTTGAGTGGGCGTACGGTGTTGGGAACCTTCCCTGGCGGTCTGACATAATCCCGAGCAGCGGACTATCACGCGAGGCGCGCTCCTTTGTTATGCTAAACGGAGGCCCCCATTTTAAAGCGCGGTTCTGTCCCAACCCCGTAATTTAATTCGCCCGTTGGCTACGCGTTTCAGAACTCGCACAATGAGAGCAAGAGGTGGCTTGATGCGTCTTTTAAGCTCCACACTATGATCGGTCCTTGATTGTGAAAAAGCCCTTTCTCTGTTTCCGAGCGGGGTGCACTTTGTACGGTCGTTCTTCACGCGTCTTCTGAACGAAAGCGTATTCTGTACTGCCATTTATTTGGAGTGTGTAAATATTCGAAATTTTGAATATGAAAAGAACATGTCCGTTTTTCGGCTCACATTTGATTTGATAAATTGGTATTAGATAATTTTTAATGTTCAAAAATTTCCGAATATTCGGCCGCGATCGAATACCGCGTAAGCTTTCATAAATCCGGACTATCTGGGCAAATTATCCGAAGATAGAGCTTAAAGTGTCAGAAAAACATTAAAAAGGCGTCCACTTTTTATTCGAAAACGTCTTTTTTCGCTTGGACCATTCACGTTTGGACGCTCCTAGGCTTGGACATGGCGCGAAATTCCGCAACTGGGCTTTTCCATATATCACATCGGATGGTAACAAGATGGCCGACCACGCGATTTGAATAGCGCCCGCGCCTGCAACCACACCCATGGCACTCGTCCTGTAGCCTTCACAATTATTCTAGCGCGAGCCCCGCCATCTCGCTTTCGCCAACTGGGATTTGCGGAAAAGATTGCTTGCGGAATTTCCCATGTGGATCTCAAAGGGGGGAGTGTGTCCAGGCGTCACCGGCAGGACAAGCGGTTGTGTTGCGTGGCTTTTCAGTCTTTTTTTGCGATACAGCCCTGTCACAAGGCTTCCTCGCATATTCACATATTCCCCTTTAAGTCCCCTTTAAGTCTGAATTAATGAGGTTTCACTAGCCACTGTGTTATTTTTAGTTGCCGGTCATGTGTCAGTCGTAGATTTCATCTTGTTACTCATTTTGTGCGACCATATAACGCATTGCATACTGCAATGCTGTCCAGTCAAGCTGTATACATATATCTGAATGTCATGATTTCTTTCTTTATTTATTTATTTTTATACAAAATACCTACAGCGCCCCCACTGGGGCCTTGTTGTAGGGGGGGGGGGGGACATCAAAGAAACAACAGATAAAACAGTAATTGAGGCAAATGATGCAATATACTGAGAAAACCCATGGACTATAGGAGTAAAGGCAAAAATGAAAAGAACGTTGCAGAAACAAAAACACGCCCGCGACAGACGCGGAGAAAACGACATTTAAAATACAGCACTCTTTTAGCAAACACAAAAATAGACATAAAAAAGAACGTTGTAGAAACAAAAACATTTTTTTTTTTTTGCATGATGCTAGTCAATCTAGTTTTGATTATTTCGTTGCAAAGTCTATACATTAATTAAAAAAAGGTCTACATTTGCATACATATCTTCTTTTCCTGAATGTTTTTAATACCGAACAGATATTCGATGTTCGAAGGCATTTTTCCACATATTCGTACACGATTCGTATTCGAAAATTTCAATTCGCACACCCCCGACTTTTTTCACAGTCCGGTAGGTGCAATGTGGAGGCCTTCATGCGTCGCCTCAGACTCGTCGAGGTGTTGTGCGCTTGGTTAAGCATGTGGTTTCACACACTACATTATGGTGCTCGGCTGCTGACCCGAAAGACGCGGGTTCGATCCCGGCCGCGGCGGTTGAATTTCTTTGAAGGAGAAATTCTAGAGGCCCGTGTACTGTGCGATGTCAGTGCACGTTAAAGAACCCCAGGTGGTCGAAATTTCCGGAGCCCTCCACTATGGCGTCTCTCATAGCCTAAGTCGCATTGGGACGTTAAACCCCATAAATCAAACCGAACCAAACCAAACCAACTCTTCGATAACGTGCCGGATGCCATTGCGTGTTCTTGGTACGCTCGCTTCCTGAACCCTTCGGCTTGCGTTACGACGAGCGTCCAGTTCGGGGTGCTTGAATGACGTGGCGCTGTTCTTCGCTCTCTTGTTGGACGCCCTAACTGGATGGGCAGCATCTGTTGCGCACATTCGTGAAAAGTACGTTGAGCGCGTTTGGCTTTAAAAACATCTATAACTAAACATATAACAACAGCAGACCGGCCTAGCGGAGCCATTCGTCTACTATTAGTCGTGAAGGGCGTGCGATGCGCGTGTGAAAGCACAGTTTTCCATGGTGGCAGCGCTGTCAATTGCCATTACATGCGTACTCCGTATGGGCGGTTGCTACAGCCTGCTTTGAAGATCTTCGCCACGTGTTCGCGAAGGCTTTTGAGCGCAGTGCTAAACATGGGGTGACTGTGAAAAATATTCCATGTCCTAAAAAGAATAAGGAAAAAACGGCGAAACCTAATTCCCCTCTTTCGCCTTCCCTGGGGATTTTGTGAGATCACCTTGGTTTCTGCACCGCGTCCGTTCGTCCCAAAAGACTTCCACATTGCCTTCCGCCCGCAGTGGAGAGAACGAAGAGAAATGAACCAACGCCGATTTCGTTGAGACGTGCAGCACAACGACTGTATTTAGAAAACAAGCGACTTTGCGTCGTGTCCCCAACACACCTTCGATAGCTTCGGTTTCGCGAAAGCGCGCGTCTCGGAACGGCGCGAATCTACGGCACGCCGAAAAGGCCGAAGCGCTCGTGCGAAAAGCGCGGCACTTAATCTACGTCCATGCCAATTAGCTCCGCGAAATTGCTTAATGAAGAAGCAGTAGAGACAACCTTCGCGCGGTTTAGGCGCCGGGAGTTCTGTTACCGAAGCGCGGCGGCAATAGGAATGCTGTCTGTGGCACGCTCGCTGCCTTCGAGAGTAAAAAGGATAGGAGAACGAAGAGTAGGCGGGAGCGGTAACGACCCTGTTCCTAAATACACTCGTGCCTATAGCGTGAACGCGCGCAGCAACTTTAATGCGAATTGGGAGAAACGGAAGACAAAATTAGGAGGAAACTTCGTGGCGGAATTTTTTAATAAGAAGGGCAAGCGTTTCTTCACGGAGAGTCTTGTTTTTCTCTCGGTTCTTTTCTGTATTGTTTTGTGCCTTGTTTCTTTTTTTTCCTATGTGGGAGTGTAGCTAGGAAGCGAGGCGCGCGAAGAGCAGCAGGAGGCGGTCCCTAGTTGATTCCCGCCTTTATACCGTCGCCGTATATCTCCGGAGCGAAATCATCGATCGGAATTCGGCCCCGCTGTATGCCCAACCGCGGAATGTATCGTGGGCGAAATTGGTACCATTTGTTTTGTCGTACGTGCAGCTGTTTTGACAGGGGCTCCATTTTCCCGCGGCGGCGGCGGCGTTTTCTCCCTTCTCGGCGCGGCTTGCCTGCTGGATGCCCGGGACGACGCTTGAGTGCTCTTTCGGCAAGTCCAAGTGGCGTCCGGGCCCATTCGAGCGCATCGTGTGCCGCCCCGGCAACGAATTCAAGGCGCGCGCTTTTTCCCCCTCCTCCGTCGCCCCTCCCCTGCCTGCCGCGGAGCGTGCGCCCGGGGCTGCGGTCGCCGGCGTTGCTTTTCACTCTGTTTGTCCAGGCCTCGCAGCGATTCATCAGGCCGGCGGAGGACAGCATTGACGGTTTCTCCGCTCCCGGTCCCCAGGCTGTAGCCGCTTCCCATCGTCAGAGGAGCCGACAGCGAGCGCACCGCGCCGATGGATTCTTCGGCGAAGACGACAGGCGCCCGTGGACCCTTGCACTTTCCGCTCCCCCTCTTTGGAGAGTGTCTCTTTCGACTCTTGTCGGCGACGAATTTCTTACCACTGCGTTGACATGTTTGTCACGACTTTCGACAGAGAAAGAGAGAGAGAGGCTTTGTGGTTCCTTTCTTATTTTTTACTTTTTTTTCCTGCTCGCCCTTTCGCATACGATGGCCCTGTTTTCTTAGTCAGTCGCCAACCCCCCCCCCCCTCTCCATTTATTTTTGTTGCTGTTGCTTGTTCAGTCTCTCCTTTTTGTCCTGACCGCGCGTGATCCGCGTCTTAGTTAATGGTTCCTGGTTTCAATCAATCAGGTCTGCAGAAGCGGCATCCTATGCCCAACAAATTTACTTTTCCACAGCAGAACCCAAAGTGTGGCTTTGAGATTTCGCATCAGAAAGGATAACAGAAAGATTAAAGAAATAACAGGCGAGAAAAGCTTGCTCGAAACGCCCGTCGTAACCGCTGTGGAATTCCATTCGACACCGATTGCCCATAGAAGCCCTGAATTCCATTGAATATATACCTATTTTCCTCTTCTTTGTCTCCCTTTTCTAAAATCCTCAACTGAACAACACAGATAACCTCTCTTTTTACCTAGGGGACAATGTATGCAGGTTACGCTTTTCAAGGCATGGGTTTTTTATCGTTACGCAGGTTAGCTTGCACCCAGATCGTTTAAAAATCCAGGTAAAATGTGCAGCAACAGTTATGCCGCTTAGTGCGAACAGACGCGTGTGTTAAAAACAGGCGCGCATGCGCTATTATTCCTTGATGCGTTAAAATGTCTGCTAATGAAGTGATTCAAAGAGAAGTTCGCAGTACGCTAAAGAAACTATCAAACCGTAGATTTCCTTGCTGAGTGAAAGCCGGCATCACTTTCTCGAGCACCCTGCGGTGGGTGTATAACCATGGCGAGAACTACAGTACGGTTGAGTTGTACCGAAGATCTCGCCGCAAAGCGAGAAGCGGGTGATAGTGTAACTGTTTTAAAAAAATTCGCCCCCGGCAGTTTGGAGTTCGCTACCGCAGCAAAGAATTCAATATCGTTTTAAGAAGACGTCGGTATCGGACGTCTGCCCCATGAGTTCTCTTCTTGCGAGTCGGCGCTACGCGCGCCAGCCGACAGGTTAGGTCAAAAAGTGCTCGCCCATACTATCGCTTGCCTCGTTCGTAATCGATGTTGAAAGAAGCAGGGTACATGACGAGAGAGCCCTAATTGAAAGACGCCGTAAACAAGCGCGCCCTGATTATTCACGACTCGTGAGGAGTGGGCGGTAGCAAGCGTGGCAGCTATAGCGGCGCGCACGGACCGTGCTCCAGTGTGGAAGTGGAGATGGGTGCGAGAGGGGGCAGACACCCTCCCTCCCCCACGGTACCCGAGGCTCTTCCCAACCGCGCGCAACGGTTCGCGCGCTCGTAGCCGTGCCGACCTCATGCTTGGCTGAGCGCGCCCGGTGTGCGCCGTGGCGTGTAATGCCGCCAGCCTAAAATGTGTGTGTAGACGCAACAGCGCGAATCGCCCTTTGTTTCCCGCTTTTCGCGTGTCGTCCCGCCGTGCCCCTCTCTCTGGATATGCCGCGCACCACCCTTTTGCCGGCGGGCGAGACCGAGAGAGGCATTACGGCTCCTTTGTAGCTTGCTTTGCCATGATTGCGGGGTCCGGCTTTAAAGATAGAAAGGCAGAATTGATGACAAGGCGAAACCCTTTTCTGTTTTCTTTTTTCGTGCTTCCTTGCTATCTCTTTCTCTTTTTTTCTTGCTTACGATCACGGGGAAGCATCACAGTGTCCCGGAGGATACAGTCAGACGAGTGCCAGTACAGCTTCCACATTCTGAAGCGCCCCTTGTGTTCCCTTTCGATTTTCTTTCACCGCAAAATTGAAAGACACCGACAGACATCCGTGGCGAAGGCATGAAGGAGCAGCCGTCTATCTTCGGCGTCAGGTCAAGTGATTGATGCTGGAAGTGGGGGACAGAAACGTTTGCCTCCGTGCCGCGAAATTTTGTCGCTTTGTGACAGGAGCCACGCTTTTCGATAAAATGAAAAACGGATCACCTTTTTTTCCGTTTCGAAGCCCTTGCATGGTTGCACGCAACAAATGTCATGACGGGGAACGAAAGTCGCTATTTCCGGTCCGCCCCTACTTTGTGTTCTTTTTAGTTTGACGTCGGGCTCAAGAAGACAGGTAGAGCCTTACAGGGGCCTTGGCTATTCCATCGTGACTTTTTCGCTTCAGGAATGACATCAAGGTACGCCGAGCCATCGGTCTGTTGTGGCCTCAATTGTAGTTGAAATGAATGAGCCCCCCTCCCCCCCCCCCCCCCCCCAAAAAAAAAAGAAACAAAACGACACGCAGTGGCTTCTGACATTCCGAAGGTTGTCACTTACGGAGAAGCTCTTGCACCGTAATTGAATTTCCGCAGCAAATAGCATTTGACTAGCACGTGAGAGCGTGGTATGTACAGGCATGTCGATAACCGTGGAGGCCAAACGCGAAAACACCAATCATTTTATATTTAACTGCAAGTCGAGGAATCCCAGGTCGCCGACACTGATTGGAGCCCACCGCACACGGCGACTTGCCTAATAGCCTTTATTTACGCCACTTCCACGCAATTTTTTTTTCTTCTCCAAGGAACGTGCGTGATATGATCTCACTCGTCGCTTCCAGCGAATCGACTTGGGAACTTTATCTCTTTTTTAGTGCAGTGAGCTAACTCAGGCGCGGTCCTAAATTTGCTCTTCGTCCCAGCAACGTACAAAAAGACGCTGCATCTCTCGTCTGACTGCGGCGACGTAAAATGCAAGTTCAGTTGCGCGAAGAAAGGGCTATGCGCCAATAAGCATGCAGAGAAGGAAGACTAAGAATATTGTTGGGTAGCTGCTCAATGCCAGCAAAGTCTTTTCAACTTGTCGTCATGCGTCAACGCGTCCTTAATAAAATCTCATAACATTTCCTGAACAACTTTCACGACACGTTTCTTTGGGAAAACTGACATCTCTATCGGTTCGAGACAATCAAGAATGCTGCAGGGATTCATCGGAAAGTAGTATCGCGACCTTCTGCTTAGTGTTTCCGCTCTCTCTCTCTCTTTCGATCTTTTCTTCGTTTTCTTTTTGCAGCCGCGAGCATTTAATGGGCTCGTAAAAACGCCGGAAACGTTGTGGGCAGAATTTCGTGTATAGCCGCATAGCCTGCATGGGCAGAAGCCGTATGGTTAGCGAGTGAATCGAGACACTGACGTTTATAGCACTAACTGGATCAGCCCCCATCCTGTGGTGGGGGAAAGACAGCCTTTACCACCATGCGCTGGAGCCGCAGTGTACCGTCGAGACGATAGCTAGAAAAAAAAACGAGAAAAAAATAAGCAGTGCGTGACCCCGTACCAGTCATATAAAATCTGGAACTTCAGTTTCAAGCGAGCGATTCCTGGAGCACGTACTTCCGACCAGTCGAAGTGTCACACAAACACAAGTGCTCTCTGGTGAATACTGAGCTGCGTGCGTACAACGGCTCGTAAAACCGTAGCTGGCTAGGTCAGCTTGACTGATCAGCGTCACTTATGCACGGACACAACACCATCTTACTGTCTTATACTTTCGTCAACCTGTTTATTAATCGTAAAATGGTCAAAGGGCCTTTTGTATGCAGGGTCGTGTGCGGTACTCGGAAAGCTGTCCAATTGTGCTTGTAACGCAGATTCCTGTCGTTTTTTTTGGTCACGAACCTGAGCAATATGACCTGAGCGTGGTGAGATTTCCTAACCGCGTCCCCTTGTCAGCCGCGCCAAAGGCTCCCAGCCAGCTCTGCGCGCTTTCGGGGGCCACCGTTCGCACGTGAACGCAATCGGCCGAGTCCACGTGGTGAAAAGACTGCTGTCGCTTTCGTGCTTAAGCAACTCCGCTCAAGAGCATAAGTGATATTTTCCACAGCCTGTGGCTCAAGGAGCGGTTTGAAAGAATAATGCCGAAGCAGGAAAGCCCTTCCTTCCTCAGAGTGAGTGACCGGGGGGGCAGGAAGCACTGCAGGGAAATCCATTAAGGCGTTATGGCGCGTCCCACCGCGAACCCGCGGAAGGGCGCGCCGCCGGACAGCCACGCCCAGTCGGCGACGTCGTGCGCCAGGCGGCCCGTTCCCACGCGTCCGCGGGCTGCCCCGGCGGCGGCGGGACGGTCCCGCCGCCGCCGGGGCAGCCCGCGGACGCGCATCGAGCGTCTGGCGCCCATTGTGCGTGATCCCTTTCGCCGCTCTCGCTGGGCCAAGTGAAAGACACGTCCGATTACCTCCATCGACCAGCGACGCTTGACGAGCGCCGCAGAGACGGGCGAAAGCGTTGCGCGCCCTCGGCGCCAGCGACTGAGGCCCGGGAATCTCCGTTTGATTGGCAGCCGATCGATGCGCGTTTACCTGGACGCCCCGGGGCCCGAAATAGCTCGGCGGAGGGGCTTCTTCCGCCGCCGGCCGCAGCTTCGGCGGCGACGCTGCCAAGAGCGGCCCATCGCAAGCAGTCGCAGAGGGACCGCCAGCGCCGCGCTTTTCGTATGTAATCCCGCCATTTACGCGCCCCCGGGTCGCCGTCTTCCAACGTTTCCCTGCTAACTTCCGCGCTTGTCTCGCGTTACATCTGCCTGCGCACTTCACCCTGCTCCTGCCCGTTTTCCCCTCCCTCCCTCTCTCCCGTTTCCATTTCACCTTCCTTTCTCCCCCTCTTTTTGGAACGGCGAAAGTGTGCGCGTGTTGAGTATTTTAAATGGCTTCTTGGAGGGGATAAGCAAGCAGGGCCTTTTCCGCTGCGCACCGCCGAGATTGAAAGTGAAGTAAAAGCCGAGGGACATCTGTGCCCCTGCGAGCTGCGCCCGCGGCTCCCGTTCGCAGGCGAGGTGGGGGGTCCTTAATGCGCACTCCCTAAGCCCTCTTGAAAACGCGCGGCACTTCTTTCCCATTTATTTGGGCGCCACTTGTCCCAGCTCCTGTTTGCCATTTAGCTTCCTACGCTCACGGGGAAAGAGGGGACGCTCGGGAAAATCTGCGGCTCTATACGGAGGCGCTAATGGAGTTGCGGCAAACTAAGCGACGTCGTCCATTGAAAGGCTGCTGAAAGGAAATGCTGCGCCACCAGTTAATAAGCCTCTCCGAGTTGACGGCGTTCGAGAGCCGAATAATCGCGAAAAGTCAGACGCTGAAAACAAGGCGCCCTGAACGCCATTCCCGCCGCAATGTTCATCCGAAACGAGTGTAGACGTGGTGCTCAGTAATGCGAGTATTTACCTTTGCTTCTTTTTGTTTCCTGCTGAATCTTGGTACACCTGCCTAGGAGTTCCCCGGCCGTCCGCGTTCAACCTGCGATGCTTCTGCGCCTAAACAACAACGTAATTAAAGCGTGCATGCTTCAATCATTTCAAGAGCTGCTTTTATTCCTTTCTTTCCAACTTTTTTTTTAAATCTACTGCAGCAGTGTGGTAGTTTGGTGACAAAAGACGAGGGGCAGGAAAACAAGCACGTTTTCTTAAACTGCTCTGAAGGCTTTAAAAAGAAGCCAAGAAGCGCAAGAGCTTAATAATTTCGGGACCCTTCAATACGCTGGCGAGTGGCGATTGAGCCTCAAGCTGGCAGGGTCTAATAACTTCGGCAGACACAATGACATGCCGGTAAACATTTCCCATCGCCATGTGTTAGGCACCGCAAGTAACCGACTTAACGTTTACACAGACCCTGGGCGTAAGCAGAACTATAGATATTTGTCTACGCTTTCGCTTTCCTAAAGAGGCCTGCTTCTCCAGCGTCGGCGAGCTGGGGCGTAATTTGTGGCTTTCTCTGGGGTCACACAGTTTTCCCGAGACTCTTAGTTGCTTACAGATTCCGCAAGCGTTCCATTGAGAAAAACAGCGCATGGTGCGCATTCATTGCACTTATCTGTCTTAGCTGTTGGAGTATGTTTTATTGCGTTTGTCCCTGATTCACTTCTGGTCGACTCAGAATGAGGAGTACTGACGGCTGTGCGTTACTGATGTCGGGTGACTTGTGCCTGAAGAACGGGAGCCAGTTGCGCAGAGACGACACGCGTTCGAATCCAAAACTTTTCAATGCAACAGGTGTTGGAGGAGCTATTCGATACTCACACAGTGCTCAGGTCTGTGAGTCGCACGGGTGCCATCAAAGGTCTGATTGGGAATTTTCGCTCCGACCTCATCTGCGCTTTACCAAAGGCAGCAGCAGATAAAGGATATTATTGAGAGTATGGGCCACGAGTCAGAGGGAACGTCGAACGCATGTATGGTTCCGTGCGCTGAACTGTTCTACCAGGCTACACAGGAACGATGTGCTTTTATTCGCAGCGCAGCATACAATTTCGTAACCATGCAGGAGCCAAGAACTGAACAGGTGTTTTAGACATAACAGGTCTTTGTTTCTGCTGTTTTCAACGCTGCCTCTTGGCTTGGAACTTCGTATTGAAGTCCAAAACCCAGGCAGCCATTTAAGTCATGCTAAATTTCGATTAGATTCCATCGGCTCGTTATGATTGTGCGAAAGAAGAGAACATAGGCACAAGAAAACGGCAGTCTCACTGAGTCGTTTCGTTTTGAATCTCGTCATTTCGCGTTTCGCTAGCTGCGCAGCCTGAAGCGACGCACACACGCGCACCAGGCTTTGGGAATGAATCCCCTTCGTTATCCCAGCCCAGTTTCGTGCGCAGGCAAGCAAGCCGCCAGCGTAACGGCTGACATGCACACGCATTAAAGAAAAAGCTAAACTAAAATGAAGAAATCAATAAGAAAAAAAAAGCAAAAGGAATTACTAAGTGCAGCAGTCGACGTAAAGCGCGGCTGTCGCCGTTAACCCTGCAAACTCACAAATGGAAGTTGGAGAAAATTATTTTCCTTTCATAATCTGCGTTTTGTTGATGCCGCTGCCGACGCGTGCGATGCGAACTTTTCAGTGCCCGGTGTCGGAGTTCAAGAGAAATAAAGCAGCCGAGATCGCGTGGTGTGTTTCGTTTTACTTTTTTTTTTTCTAGTCTCGACCTCCTTCGTCCGCAGAACAGCGGGGCGAGTGTTTTTGACGTGTCGTTAAACTGATTCAGAATGCAATGCTCCAGCAGTCCGGAGTGCAGGCGAGAAAGCATGGGAGATGCGAGGAGGCACTTTGTGCTGTTCTTCGGAGACCAGGTGACGCGACGAGTATAGTGCGTGTTAGTTAACACGCTTCTGTGCCCCTTTCAAAACACCTCTCGAACGCGCACGAGCGAGCAACAGTTCCAATTAAAAATGCGTCATGCAGTGTATTCTCTTTCGCGGAAAGAAGAGCGTCGCAGGGCGTTTGGAGCGCTCCTGTCTGCGCAGTGTGTGGCGGGCGCGCTCGCCTTCCTGTTGATATCTGACGTTCCGGAGTCGCTCTTCTCGTCATTTCTTTTTCGGTTATTGTTATTATTATTTCATTCCCGTCGTCGGTGTCGCTTTCCCGCGCGCGGCTAATGTTTCAGCTGCGCGCGATGAGCCCCGTGACGCGGCGGCGGCGCCGTGACATCCAGGAGTGGATGCGCTGCGGGGTCCCTCTTGCGCATCAGCCCGGGAACAATGGCCGCGGGGGCTGCGCCGGCCACAGCTGCGGCGACGCTGCATTGTGTTGTGGTGCGCCCGACAGTGTGTACGCGCCGGGAGCTGGGACACGTGGCACTGCTGAAGACATGTCGGGTTTCTTGCGCTTCCCGCGACTGGTGCGCGAGCGGATATCCGAGCGCCGAAAGCGTCGCCTCCGGGCTCGCCAGAGGTAGGCCGCCGCTTTCTATTGCGCGCTGCGCGCCGCCGCCGCTGTCGCCGGCGCCACGCCGGACACGCTAGCAGTGGGAGACATTTACGGATTGGCGCCCGCACACAATGGACAGTTGGTTGGAGATGCCGTGCCCCCGCGGCGTGTATTGCGTCGCCTTCGCTGGGGAAGGGGTGGGCGGTTTTGGGGGCGCTGCAGGAAGCGTACTAGCTAGCAGTACGGCCTTCACTGCACATTGTGGAAGCACGCGAACCGGGGAAGATT